>NW_026535289.1:9645944-10221056 GCF_026225885.1 Hylaeus anthracinus
CCAACTGAAAAGAAACATGAAGCACCAACTGAAAAGAAACATGAAGCGCCAACTGAAAAGAAACATGAAGCGCCAACTGAAAAGAAACATGAATTCGAAAAGATGCGAGAATACGAAAAGAAGCAAGAATACGACAAGAAGAATGAATACGAAAAGAAACAAGAATACGAAAAGAAGAATGAACGGTTCAACCAATGGTTCCAATCGCAGAATCAACAGAGGTCTACTTATAATAAATAGTCACTCCATGACTGTTTCGTCGCTTCATCGACATTGTAACCGTCTTCATCAAGAACTTGACGTTATACTAGCGACAGTATTATAGAGCAAACTGTAATATAGTTTTGATGTAATTCAAATTCTTATATATATTTCTGTTTCGTTTCCTATGATTGAGAATGTCATCTAATAAAAAATCTAGATTAAAATTAAGCTGAAGACTTGAATTTCCACCTCATATGTAATTGAATATCTAAAGAAATGTGCGTTTACTTATGTGTATTTTAAGTATGCTCTGGAACACAAACAGGGCTCCTCAAATGATAGGGTTGTATATAATACAATAAAATCTTAAAAGAAGTACTTTTTAAAAAAGGTGGTTGAACAAGTAAATCCAAGCAATTAATATATCCAATAATTTAAAGCTAAATCTCGAAATTAAAATACAATCGAATATTTTGTAATATATGAAAAACTGAGAATAAACACGAAATAAAAATTAAACAAATATGTATTTTATATTCACCCAATCTAAATAGCCTTGCATGTATAAAAAGTTTATAGTTTCTACCAAATAAATTTTCTGTCTGGAAATTTTCCAGAATATAAATTTTCCCTGCACGTCGTATCTATTATAAATATTGATTCAGACCACACATCAATATGACTTTGAAATGACCTAGATCTACAAAGTCAACAAGCGTAGAAGCGGTTATTCAAAAATGTTCGTCAACCATCACCAAGATACGTATCCTATTAACACGGAAAGCCACATGTATTTGAAAAACAGCTGCATCCGACAGCCTTAAAGTAGTTCTGGATAAATATTATCAACATACTCAAATAACACAATGGTATAACAGCGTCGATGAAGAATGTCACACGAAACAACACACGTGGACAATTATGTCAGCAAACGTGTATCAAACACACCAATAAATCAACTCATTCTCGCCCCAAATGATTTACGCGAAAACGTAATAAAGTACGTCCATTCGATGACAGGGAATAATTCACAATTCATCAACTAACTAATAACCGATCCGTGAAAAAATATTCCTTCCAAATAAAGTTTGATCACACAGTGTGTCGCATCTGCTGCGACAGCACGCTATATAAAATCGAAATTGTTCACCATTTACGTTGAAATTACTTATACCAACTGCGCCATACGTGCCACGTCTTCAATATTCAACTTGGTGCAGAGATGAGGAGAACCTTCTTCTTCGCCGTCGTTTTCCTCGTGACGGGGACACTATGTCTAGAATTGACGAGTGTCGTGCAGACCGATAAGGGTCCCATTCAAGGCAGGAAAATGGAGACTGCGTTTAACAGGGTCAAATATTCTGCCTTCCTCGGGGTTCCCTTCGCGAAACCACCTGTAGGCGACCTGAGATTCAGGGTAAGACTCCTTAAGCTGTGAAATGCTGTTTAGAACATGTTGTTCGATTGGTGTGATTTTATAGTGTGTTTTGTAGTCTGAGTGAGTGAGTTTTATTTGTAGGGGTATGAAGTTGTATGACTTGACCATAACACCTGAGGTATCAGTCTCTCATTTCTTCGTTCGTTGCATTCGTTTCATTCTTGATTTACATTACTTTGCATTTGCATTTGCTTAGATACCTCTCTTTATAATTCTCCCATTAAGGATTAATCTGATTAGTCTGCATATAGCTCGGGCACCTCGGGTTTGCTAAACCCGTACTGTAGCTACAATCGAACATAGCTACAGCCCCTGAGGGCTTGTAGAATCTGTTTCGTCAGTTTCGTATACAAAAACTGCGAAAGCCAAAAGTTGCCATAAAAATCCTGTTAAATCTTTATTTTTTTATTTGACGAATATAGGATCCCGTTGAACCCGATCCGTGGAACGACGTGGTAAATGCTACAGAGGATGGACCCTTCTGTATACAATCTTTCATCATTGGACCTTTCGGAAAGGAAGACTGCCTGTACCTGAACGTATACACTCCTGTTGTAAGTATACGACATATTTTCGTTGGCAACTACAGTTGGATTCAAAATAGGTACATTTATATTACTTTATATCTAATCTCTCAATAACCATAACATTAGTATGTACATTGTGTTTAGTCTGTACTCGTTAAATACTATTATTCGATACAGAAATACAAAATTGACTTTACAGAGTGGATTATTCCATATTTTATACAACCCTATTTTCTTAAACAGCAGATATATCGACAAAATAATCAAAAAATTTATTTTCAATGTACTCAGTAATTTTCATTTGAAATAAATATTAATTCACATCTGTGAAAGATCTGTAAATAATCTCCAAAATGTGAACCTAATCCCAAAATTAATTCGTCACGAACACCTACTCGCAATTAAAATCGGATAAAACTTCCAATTTTGAACAGACCGACTTCAGCAGCGGTGGCAAGTTGAAACCAGTCCTATTTTGGATCTACGGGGGTGCATTCGCTCTAGGAATGGGTACAAATGCTGTATACGGGCCTGACTGGTTCCTGGAGGACGACATAGTCGTAGTCTCTGTAGCCTACCGTCTCGGTGCTCTAGGTATGCAGAACCTAATTTCGTAAGATGCTTCCCAATTCAGACTTATTAAACCTCTTCTTCTTTATCCTCTCAGGATTTATGTCACTCGGTATTCCTGAAGCCTCAGGCAATCAAGGTCTGAAGGATCAGAATTTGGGTATGCAGTGGGTGCAGAAGAACATCGAGAAATTCGGTGGCGATCCTAACCGAGTGACCATAATGGGTGAAAGCGCTGGTGCTTGCTCGGTGTTGCACCACTTGGCGTCACCCATGTCGAAAGGTAACAACATCGACAGTATCTTTGCTAAGTAATTACATAACGAAGTTTGATTACTTCCTAAATCTAAATGACATTGTTGATCGACACTCATTGGTTTTACTCCAGGTTTGTTCCATCAGGCAATCGCCGAAAGCGGTTCCTCCTTGGTCCCGTGGGGTTACAAATCACCGATGGATGCTCTGATGGTTGCGCAATCGTTTGGCGCATTTGTGGGATACCCCTCTTTAACAGGCAAGGCGTTAGTAGAGAAATTACAGAAAATGGACGCCATAGAGCTCGTAAAGGCGTCTGGAAAATGGGCCTTCATCGGTGCAGTGGTAGGTATAATTATTAGTATTTCTTTTATAATAATTATTGAAGTATACGCGTGGTGGTAATTTTGCTATATGGTCAATTCTTCTGTTAAAGAGTCCTCTCATCCTGCCGTGGGCTCCAACGTATGAATGTAACTCTGACAATCCTTTCCTGACCAATTGTCCTCTGTCGTACTTGAAATCAGGAAACTACAGTCGCGTTCCCGTATTGATGGGTTACAATAAAGAAGAAGCTGTTCTATTCGCGCCAGGTAAGCGTAGATGTCTTTGTTTTGACCTGTTTCATTCACCTCAGCTGGTGCTCAGAAGTATAGTTTTGAAATAAATAGCTAGATCTCTAGCGTTCAGTTTACTATAGCTTTAGTTGCGTGTTCGTGACTCAAAATAGCACATCGATCAATATATAATTTATTTACTAAGGATGGAGTTAAGTGTTCTGACCAATCACACTCGCATCCCTTTCAAAACTGATATAAGCTCCACGCTGTACCAATACAGCGAATACTGTAACAAAGGCAGTCAGTTTTTTGTAATCAAATATAAATCATTGTAGGCTAATGTAAACCAAACATATTTCCATTTTAATTCCATAATTTTTATTCTGAGTTCCTTTGATTTCTGTAAACGCAGTGGTAGAAGTGCTACGACAGGTGCTCTCCTCCAAATTGCACGCCATTAATAGGTTATCGTTGAACGCGGCTTGGCCTTTCACTCAGATGATAGATATGTGCGCGAACGGTACCGAACAACAGTTGATAGAGGTAATTCTGGTCTTCCATGAACTTCAATTCCCCCCATTCGTATTGCTTCATTTTCTTTCCTGTTTTCAGTTGGCAAACGGACTGTTGTTCCAAGCGCCAATCGATCTTACGCAGAGGTTGCTGGTCAAGCACAATGGCGACAAGCCTGTTTACTTCTACCGATTCTCCTACAACACAAACCGTAATATACACAAAATGGTAGTGCCACGACAGGACGGTGATTATTTTCCCATTCTTTGTATAAAGTGTACTTTTCGAATATTCTCCTTTGCCGTGCATTCACGAACGCCATTTTGGTGATTTTAGGCGCGGCTCACACCGACGAACTTCCTCTGCTGTTCCGCATGGGTCTTATGAACCCCGCTGACCCAGACGATCCTTATAACGTGTACTCCAAGAGGTTTGTTTCTCTGTGGACGCATTTCATCAAATATGGGTGAGTAGATGCTGGATTTCTTGATTAGGTGAAGCAGGATTGGAGGAAACATAGGTATATCAATCACTGATAGGTGGTTATCGTTGAACCTGGCGTTGAGTCAGATTGATTCTAATGGTAGTTGTTAATTCTGTTATCGCAGAAGTCAATCACTTGGAGCATTTACAATTGCTCAATTTAAACTGGTGTTGACAAATATCTTCTTTAATCTTAAATAATAAAGTATCAATACTACCAATAGCTTATTCATTAACTCTAAAAATTAATTGTTCAGTTACAATACATCTGACATTATCTTCTGTCCACAGTAATCCTACTGATTCCGAGAATAAAGTAAGCAAGGCAGACTGGAAACCATCGGGCGAGAATGGGCTGCAAATAGATATCGGAAACGAGGTATTCGAAATGCACAATCGTTTGATGAACGAGGACGGTAAAATGTTTCAGGGGATATACGCTGCTGCGTTACCATTCATAACTGGCTGCAAGGATGCGAACGATACCAGTCTGTATGACAATAGTAATAACGGTTCGTAATACGCAATATTAGCGAGTACTGTCTGTGACCTCTGAGTAATTTAGTTTTGTTATGAATTTCGACGCTGTGCTAGCTACAGTATTATAGACCAGCATCTATTGTAAGGTAGTTAGGCGCCAATGAGGGTGGCCACGTTTCCCTGTGGCGCCATTAGTTCACTTGCTCGCCGTGCACTGAAACAGTCGTCAAGATAGTGAAATATCGCCTTTCTAATAGAACACTAGTTACTCGAAAAAGCTACGCTCGTTACATTTGTATTGCAAGTAACATGTGTACAGTCTCCTTTATTTTTACAGAATATTGTCATGACGTTGTACTAAGATCGTGTATATTGAAATTAAAATACATAACAACGAAGAAAGACTTTGTTATTTAAACTGTACCCTTTTATTTGTGTTTATTTCTCTCTGTAATTTTTCAGATAGAAAACGTGTGAAGCTATTCAAATTAAATGAAACTTATTTAACATAACAAGCTTTTAGTAATTTTGTAAAAGTAAAGTAATTTAATTTGAACAATTTAATACAGTAAATCTGGTTATGTGAAATGAACTATTGTATTCTACTTCTTGGGGTGTTGAAGTAAATGTATGTATATAAACATGATAAATATTATTCACTTGGTAGATGTGTAATATAATGGATAACGAGAAATAAAGAATAAAATAAATGAAATAATATATAAAATATATCATTTTTCCCTATGACATCACACATTATCAAATTCGTCAATTTATTTAATTCGTCGATAAGGTTCAAGGAGCTTATTATTTTTTCCCATTCAGAAACGTCTGGCCTGTATAAAACCTGTGTTGATAGTATTTCACAACTCGTTACAAAAATATTTCCATTATCGAAAAGCAATCGATACTCGTGTAAATAACAACAACGATCGGACACTGTTGTTATTTGGAACTTAGCGATCGGAAGCAGATATAAACAATCCGTCTACACGATAAACATTCCTGGTACGTGCCGATATCGTTCGAAATACGAGTGGAGTATACCCAACACTCGGAGACTTCGCTGATTGGACAATAAATCGATCAAACAATAAATAATTTCGCAAGTTGTGAATCGCGGTGACCCAATAATCGATTTCGGGCAGGTGGATTCGATTCAGAACGAATTAAACATGCGAGGCTGACGCTTGTGTAAGCCATTATTAAAACAATTTGCAGTGATTCAGAGTGTACTTATTTTTTAATCAAACTTTAGGGTAAATGCATCTATTATTCTACTAATACTTGTTTGTGACATAACTCCTTTGAAAGTTTCTATCTCGCTCGAGACTCCTGTTCCAAGGATTAAGAGAACCTACAGGATACTTCAGTGTACTAATTCTTTTTCCTGTGAAACAATGAGTCGCGAAACATGGTTCATCTTTGTGTTATTAATGTCAACACAGTGTTTGAACGCAAGTTTACCTCAAACACCTGTGGTGTACACCAATAGTGGACCAGTGCGTGGTTTGATATCACGTACCGTGTGGAACGAGGTTGAGTATTCCTCTTTCAAAGGAATTCCATATGCGAAACCACCCACTGGGAGTCTCAGATTCAAGGTGAGGATGTTCGAATATGTTCTCAAATTAGTAGCTTAGGTAAAAGTGTCCCAATAGGGTGAGATAGTAGGTTAGATGGGATACTCTACGCAGTTTGGTTCTCACGAGCATACTTTAAACAACTACAGCCTCCAGTGCCAGTGAAGGCATGGAAGCAGACTCTGAACGCTTTCCAAGAGGGAAGCGTGTGTCCTCAAATGGACATGATCTCTGGTGACTTAATGGGCAAGGAGGATTGCTTGTTCCTGAATGTGTTCACTCCCAAGGTAAACATTAATAATTATGCTAGCAATACTAACGCCCAATATTAACTACACAACTGAAAATGTTGAGTATTTTAATATTTGTTTAAGTTAAAAATACAAAATACTGGATTCTTGGTGTCAGGGAGAAATACTTCTTCTTTTTCTTCTAAAAATCAGTGTTGTATATTTCGAGTATGTGCAATTCGATATAGAATATGATGTAAATAAAGTGCTGGCTAAACTCGTAACAGACGCAGTTTGAAGAGCAACAGAACTTGAAATCAGTTATGGTCTGGATCCACGGTGGAGGATACATGACTGGATACAGCAATGCATCGATGTACGGGCCTGACTTTTTTATAGAAGAGGACATTGTTCTAGTCAGTTTCAATTATCGCTTAGGTGCTCTCGGTATGTTCACTGAATCTCTAGTCGTAGATTTTTAGCCTGCTCTAGATCAAACTTTTCTTTCTGTCTAACAACAGAGACTTAGAGTCAAAGTCAGAGTCTCGTAATCATAGTCAGTATCTCAGATTCATAGTCAAAGTCTCGGTGTATAAGTCAGAGTCTGAGAGTCAGAGTCTGGATGTTAGAGTCAGAGGCGCCATTGCGAAGCAATTGTCTAACTTTCCAGGATTCCTGTCCCTTGATCATCCACGAGCAACTGGTAATGCTGGTTTGAAGGATCAGAACCTGGTTCTGCGATGGGTGCAGAACAATATTGCCAACTTCGGTGGCGATCCACGGAAGGTGACGATCTTTGGCGAGAGCGCTGGCGCTACCTCCGTGGGATTTCACATTTTATCAGAAAAATCTAGAGGTGCGTGCACAAATGTTCAATTCTTTAAATCTACGAATACAGAAAGTGTCTTTTGCATTCCTCCAGGAACGATGCAACTGTTACTTGAAATATTTTTTAATATATTTTCTAAGTAAACAGAGGCTTCGATGTTAAGGGTGGTTTCTCTCTTGAATTTGAAAAGTGGTTTGAGAGAGTGAAGTCAAAGTTTGTAATAGTTTCCTTCTTAGAATATCCTTTCAAGTGACTGTCAGTTCACTTGAAAATTTGATAGGTATCGATTCTCACATCGAATTGATCCTGGCATCAATAACTACATTTTGTGATGCAAACAAATATAACAGACACATGCTAAACATAACCAAAAGATATCTGCACTCATGCAAAATGAAATGACAATATTATAATAATTGTGAAATATATCCAACATACATTACGTATATTTTATGTATGTTTCTATATTATTGTGCGTCGTAAACGCATAAAATCCGCAATCTACTAATAACTTGGACGTATTTTTTTAATCAGGCCTGTTCCTCCGATCGATCAGCATGAGCGGGGTGCCTCTGTGTATGTGGGCGTACCACACACCCCAAGAAGCCATTAATAAAGCTCACAAACTCGCTGCTATTCTTGGCTTCGCGCCAAGGAGCAAAACCGATTTGCTGAACTTCTTTCTTCGCGCTCCTGTGTCGGATCTTGTTATAGGAACGACGAAAGTGGATCTGGTAGCATTACTCATACACCTCCTTATTAATTTCAAACGACGAGTTTATCAGTTTGGGTCCTCCATTTTTAAATGATGGGATAATTCGTACTGTTCACTGTACAGTTACTTTCAAACAATTAATTAACTTCCCTAATATATAGATTCAGAGTATATAACTATATACAGTCAGTTCTATAAGTATTCGTATCCACTATGTGTATTAAATTTTATCTTAATTAAATTATAGGTTTAATGTTAACAAACATTTTTTATTGTGAGTGTACATATGCACGTTCTTAAATAAACGTAGAGAATAAAAGTACTGATAGGGCTGACTGTATATCTGTTTGGTAGTTTGTCTAGTCTTCTAAGTCAGACGTTTGCTATAGTCAGCTTTATCAGGACATCAGACGAATGTCTCCAATTCTATACTTTTCAAATAGTTGGCTCACAGTCACATGATTCAGTTTCTGATGTGTCTGTGACCTGTTTAAATGGTTGTTTACTCCAATTGTGACTTCATTTCCAGGACTTTTTGCCCTTCAGACCAACAGCAGAGAATTCTGTCATTACTCCTTATAACAGCGCGTTCCTGACGGAATGTCCTCTGTCGAAGTATTACAGTGGAAAGTTCTATCAACATTCCATGATGCTGGGGTTCACTCGAGACGAAGTCCTCCTGTTCACGGGCCGTAAGTATCGTAAACACGTACGATAGCACTGTGTCACGACTTTAACCCTTTTTCCATCCCACAGCTGCGTTTGGCCCTTTAAACGCGACCGAAAAGATGGTAAATTCTTTAGAGAATAGAATCAAACACGATGGACACACTGCCGATGAAAACTTGGGACATATTGCGATGTTGTTGGACAAAGTTGCTAACTTGACTATTGCAGAAGTAGTGAAGGTATACTTATTTTCTTCTAAGGGTTATTGTTATTTTTTATTGAGAGATCTGCATCATCTCTTCACCCTATCTGATATTCTTCGAAATTTTGAAAAATGTATGCCCTCCATAGCTTGGAACAGACTTCTTCTTCTGGAGTCCCATCGACCTAACGCAAAGAATAATGACGAAGTACAACCGTAATCACCCTATTTATTATTACCGAGTATCGTACCAGACGCAGTACTCCATGCACGGACTGAACGGGAATCCCCTAAACGGTACGTGCACCTAACAGAGAAGATACTTTTCAAGACGCTTAAGAATGATATTCCATGCAAATATTGTGATTCATATCAGGTACTGCTCACTTGGATGATGTCGGTTATATATTCAACGTGAAAGATTTGAACGCACCTTCCGATCCCACGGATCCCTTCAATCAATTTCGAAAGAGGATGGTCACCCTGTGGACCAACTTCGCCAAGTATGGGTATGTCTCTTTTTTATTATACAGGAAAAATATGTTGTTCAATTTAAAAAAAGAAAAAGTCTTCGAGATCTTAGATTTGAAGACTTCTAGGGCTGGATCTGAGAACTTCCAGGCCTTGGATTAGATTGATATTTTTTTCTACCCAAAATACCAAAGGTTTGTCTATTATTTCCACCACAGACACCCAACACCAAGAAACCCGAGTGGCACTGCCCTCAACGTGACATGGACGAACTCTGGGGACTCTGGTTCGCAATTGGACATCAACGAAGTGTTCACCATGAAAGATCGTTTAATCGATCGAGAGACGGAGGTCTTCGAGAAATCTCTGCACGCTGTTCTGCCAATTATCAGTGGCTGCAGGCGCAAACCAGTGGATTACAAAAGTATTTTCTAACATCGTTACGCTTATCGCGCCTTGTGTGAAATAAAAGACTCGATAAGAGAATTCGAAAGCTCGTATTCATTAAACAATTATATAAAAAATCCTATCACCCCAGGGGAGTTGGTATAGCCATCTGTGTCACTTCCAACGTTATCGATCGAGACTGGAATAAAGAGCCAGCACTATTGGCGTTGGGAATTAGAACCAAGTAGGAAGTTACTTGTTCAGAAATGGTTGCAAGAACATAATGAAGTATTTTCTTTTGTTGTTATGACGGGTGAAATAGCTTCTAAAGCTGATGAGATGAATGATATATGTACTCTACTCTAATAGATTCTATGAGCTCGTAGCATTTACCATGCAATTAATAACTTGATGATATTTTGACGATGATGGAGATCGAATGAAGAATCTCTGAAAGATAAATTGAAATATAACATAGTTCCATAAACTGGATTTTTCATAAATGTGGAATAAAGATTCTATAAGTTCTACGCATAAACAAAATTACAGAAAATTAAAATTATCAGAAAATGTCCATACTCCCCAACTTATCTAAAAACTACCCTCCACACAATTCACATCAACAAAATCTCCTCGAAGCTCTTACTCGATCCCATACAATTGACCTACTGCTCCTGACCTAATATCCGAGCTCCACGTGTCCTATAAATCCCGATAGGCCTGATTTATCGTGGCGAATTCCGCGAACGCTATCTCGATGAAAAAACAAACGCAAACGAATCGCGAGAAGTAAGCGATCGACTATTTAACGCAGTAGCCCCCTACATTTCTCAACGAGGGTAAATCCCCAGGCTTACGGGCGTAAATATTTGTAAACTACGGGTAGATTTATACGATATCGTCGGTGCGTAACTCTTGGCGAGACACGGGCTGTTTACTCTGAAAATAGGAAACCGCGATCGCGGTGTTCTTAATCAACCTGTTGCCAAATAGACCAATTAGAATAGCTAGACCAGCTGTCGGTGGCTTTCTCTCTCTCATTCACTATAAGCCGATGTTGCTCTGTTGAATTACTGCAATCTCCCCACCATAGACGGAACTGGTTTAGTTAGAATTGAACTTGCTTAGTTAGAATTCTCTTTTCGATGGACAGGTCTGAGCTCAATACTTGGAAGTTTTTAAAGAAGAATACTTGATAATGGATTAGTGTTTGCTCTGGATGTGTAACTGATCATTTTGTTAGGAAGTAGGCAAAACACTCTTTCTAGAGTATTCTGTATATATTTATATTTCAGGTCTAATTTACCGTTTTATTCCTCAACGTTTTGATTCACTTTTTCTGGGTCCTCTTCAGAATAATCAAGTTGGAGTTTGACGACCACGTGAACGACCTGAGGTCAAGTTTTAAAAACAGTCTCTACCTGTACTTTACTTTTATTCAAATCATTTTTATTCTGGAATAAGGAATGCAAATTCCAGATTCATTATTAACAAGAAAAACAAATGAATCCCTCAGCTAGCGATGCATTACATTGTGCCGATGAAAAAGGCACTAATTGAGGCCTAAAGTACCCTAAATTTTATTCTTCTTAAGAAATGAACATTCGAACTTTCACGAACAAATCTGGAGCCTTTGTTCTTCATTTAAAATAACATTTTTCTTACCCTGACAGACGTCTTTTCCGACTTCTACATACAACGCGTCACCAGTTTCTATGAAAGAGGTTAATCAAGTCAAGTGGTCTCCCAGAAGCTAACCAGTGGATCATTTTCGACTCGACGCTCGAAGATCGGCGTCTTCCGCCGATCGCGATGACGTCCGCCGCTAGAACGAAATGAAACAGATAAGAGGAACGACGTCCATAAATCTCCAGGCTCCGGTGCCGCGATACCGCTGTCAACTTTAGTCGCTTTTAGGAAATTCCGAGAACTCTACACGCTAGATTAATACCACTGACAGAGAATGTGTCCTCGACGATCCAACGAAACGAGAAACGGCGGCACAAGCAACAGGACCACCTTCGCAGTGATCCGCTTGCTCGACCTACCGTGATCAAAAGTGAAATCTCGTTCGATAGTGGCTCGCCTTCCCTTAACGTGTCGCGATTTCAGTGTGACTTTGTCTCCAAGTCTGTTACCATACGCCTATTCGTCCTGTTCGTGGCGCGAAAGTCTTCGTTCGTGTTAGAAGTTCGCGCGATGGACTCTCGTCGAATCGCTGCGACCAACTGACGGAGATCTGTCGAATCTGATGCGATATCTGATAACCGAGGAGATCTTGGATTAAAACGGAGCCTTGAGTCGCTAAATTCTTGGTAAGCTCAGAAAATTTTTTATTGGCCTGTAGTTGAGGTGATAAGCTCCAAATGGAGTGCACAGGGGTGTAGCTTTCGGTGTGGCAAAGTTGGGGAATTTTTAGTGGAACGGGTAGGTTTTCGTGAGAAAAATTACGCAAATGAAATCAACGCGTAACCGTGCCAAAAGATGCTGCCGCTATCGGTATCGACGTACCTGCGAATTATTGTTGCGTATGGCGCGCGATCCAAATTGGAGACTTTCGCCAACATTGACCATAGAGGCTGTGGCATCATTTCGATGAATTTCTTTGATAGTCATACCGCCACGTTAAGAACAAATATTTCCCCAAGCCCTAATCATAATAGAAAATTATAGGACAAGGAGCATACGATGAGTTCATCATGACTTCCTCTGATGAGATTAGGGACACGATGCACATGGTGCGTAGACGATAAATATCTGTGGGACTTTAGCACTGAACAGCAAAATCAATGTCAAGTAGTCTGACAAGTTTCAACACTTAAAATCTTATACATAAATTTAGACAGCTCATAGATATTAATTGAACAAACTAAAATTAGGATAATTATCCACCAACCAAGAATACAATCTTTGCCCCCTATTGAGTCCTCTGGGGTCAATAAAACAGACAAGAAATCATTTTTAATCATTTCTATTGCACCCTAACATACATATCTTTAAAAAACGAACTCTTATCTGCTACCTATCAACGTTAACACGTTTGATTTCATGTCATGCACAGTCAGTATAAACACGATTATCGCGTATGTGTCCGAGCAAGTGCTGAGTACGAGGCTAAGAGGGAGAATCTCCCTAATCGACTGCTAATGTGATACCATAAACACCGCGTGATGATTATATCCCTCCTCGACGCACAATGCGTTTGTCTGCTTAGCATCTCGATTGCTGACACGTGACTGAATGCCAACGGAAAATGCAATACGCTCAACGGGAACGTTCACTCTCGTTACCTTCGATCCGTTAGTAAGCGATAGACGCCGCGCGCGTTATCACTCCTCGTGACTTCGATCCGGCTTTCGTACTTGTTTCCGTTTAAGCGGGTCTCTCTTCATCGCCACGGAGCTGCATCCCGTCGCCACGATGACAGGTTTTCTCTCAGACTTTTCCTCCATGGATTGCATACACGCTTGGTCATACGCTTGAAAGAAAGGGGTTCTATTTTGGAATTTTTTTTTTTTTTTTGGTGTAGTTGATCTGTTAATTTTGGAGGAAAGTTGCTGTGCACTATTACGAAGAATTATCAAAGGAAATAATCAGAATGACAGTGCTTGTTGGTGGCCAGGATGACCGAGTGAAATATTTAGAAATATTGAAATATTGAAATTAGAAATGAGATAGATTTGTTAAATGTATTGGTGCAGCATGTGATTCGTAAAAATCAAAATTTATCTCAACTTTTTTTTTTATATTGTAACTCGTACACTCGTATGTCTATTGTATGCCGAATCGGTTTCCGAATACAGTCAGTAACGTTCTGTGAGTCGACCCGATAAACATGCCACGAGGAACCGTTAAAACCATTTTCCTTTATACCGACCAAGCCCAAGAGACACAAAAGTATTCTACAATATATAATTTATATATAAAGTAAAACTTGAAAGCTGGTATAAAAATCATACTTTTCGTTAGATTCATTTATCCCACAGATTTTCTTTTTTGATGCATAATAAATGGCCAAATTTCTCCACAGTATTATAAACGTTATCTCACAGATTTTTTTATACGTCCCCTTCCATTGTGTAACAGTTCAGCGCCAAAGTTCGAACAATTGAATAGTTCAACGTCAAAATTTGAATAATGAAATATTCACAAACGAATCTTCGCCAATAATACAATATTTAATCAGCACTATGAGAAGCACACGATGCGTGCATAAATATGCATCGTAAAAGGATTGAGGACAATCAGCTGGGGTCTAGCGTTGATGTAAAGTCCCCGAGGCGCGGCTTATCTACGTGAAATCACAAATGATATTCGCATGTGTTATCAAAGCTGCCTAAATATCGATTTAAAGTATTATCAACGAGAAGCACTGATTCGTAACACTTGAATTTAACCGAGTTGTTTATTAAAAATTATATGAGAAGAAATGATCTGTTACTGACAACACCACGACATGATAAGCTAGCCTAATTTCAATCTACCTAGGATTCTCCTGTGGAGACCTTCCAAAAAAAATAAAGAATAATTCGAGTTAGTTGTTTTGGTAGATGACTTAAAGAGAAAATATATGAAAAATTGGTTACAATGGGGAAGATTTGTAATTAAGTTCTTAATCTAATTAAGAGTCCTAAATTGCTAGTTTGACTCGCAGTCTTCACTCTCAAACACTGAACTGACCTACAGCGCAATATAAATAAAACCTACATACCCTAAACATACGTCTTTCCATCCATTTAAAGTACAAACTAAAACCAAAACAAGTCAAATTACGACTCTCCTCCACCAAACCGATTCAATTGGCGGTTTAAACAAATCGCGTCGAAGACTCTAAACCCTTTGCACTCCAAATTTTCTAATGTCGGTACATTTTTGTCGACCCTCACTCGACATACGAATGCAAGGGGTTAAAATGTGGAAAGTCTCCCCACTACGCACTCAAGCACGTGGCAGATCGTATTTCTCTGTTTGCCACTGTCGCTGTCATGTGTACGTTCGAGCAGTTTTGCGCAAGCATCGTTTCCGCGCGCGATAAAACGTGTTATCCGTCAACTTCCGAGCGCGTATTTGTCTGCGGGTCGTTGAGCACATACGCACTCGTTGTTCGTGACCAGCTCGACTCGAGTACAGTTCACCTTCGATGATCGGTTCTAAACGACCCGGATCGCGAAATTTGGCGACGATCGAGGTGCCAGGGCGAATGTCGTTGCACGTGCGGGGGCGTGTTGAGCGTTACGCTTAGGACACCGCGACTCACGTGGCACCAATTGTTCGCAGACTATCTAAGCGACGAGATGTCGGCGATCACGGCGGAATTGTCTGTGAGACGACCGGTCTATCAGCAGGACGAACTCAATCACCTGTGCAAATACGTGAAGCCCAAGGAGTCGCGTGAGTATCTCTTCGGATCAAACGTAGACTGGTAGCACACATATATTTCTGAGCAGATGGTTGTTTACGCGTGTTGAGGTCGCGGTGGTACGCTGTTTATCTACTTTAGACGCTTAGCTGGCGATTAAAACAGCGTTGGGTGTGTTGCATACGAGGCAGTGTTATTTGGTGGAGTGGTGATTGTAAGTTGCCACTGTAACGCTTTGGTGAGGTCCTTTTTGGTAATTGACGGAGTCCTTGAAGAGGATGTCTGATATTCTCAGAGATGTTGGGAGTCGTGGTAACTCCAGAGGTTCTGGAAAACAAACCAAGTTTTGAGAATTGTGTTGAGCCACACGGGTCCTGGACTCTCTGTTTTCAGACTCAATTTCATGGATCCCAGAGTCCCTGGAATTCCGCAGGTCCAGAATGGTTCCTTTAGGGTTCCACCGCCCTGATGCTATGTGTATCGGGGTCCACAAGTCTAGAATCAAGTCTGCCAAGCGCCACAAGTCCACTGTTATTTATTTCTGGTATATCAAATTCGGGGTTGTCTATTTCAAGACCTCTTAGTTCATCAAACTCGGTTTCTTCATCTAGCTCGACTGTTTCCTGTCCCACGAGTCCTGAATCCTTTACCTTAATTACAGTCCTACTTCTTCGTGTTCAAAACACAATACTTAAAGAAGAATACTTAAAGAAAAAGGAAGTTCTACAACTTATTCAACTTAAGGAAATCAGTTTTCAAAATCACCTCCCCCCCTGAATATTTATCCTGAACATATTTACACTCTCTAATTTATAACAATGTTAAACAAGAGGATCCTTGCTCTGCCTTTAACACGAATTCAACGAGCATACCATGTGCCAAAGAAACTGTATAAATAGTGCAGACTATTAATAAGATACACGCACATAGGGCACAGTTTAAAGCAGTCTATTGGCATAGTTTTGCAGAATATATCATCGAGATGCGGGCGAACAAAACCGCTGACGGTTTTAAAGAACTCGATACCCCTTATCGGCTGGTTGCCGAAGTACGATTGGAAGAACGACATTCTAGGCGACATCATCGCTGGAATTACCGTCGCAGTGATGCATATTCCCCAAGGTACGTTTGCCAAACAGCTTGTGTTTCTAGCGAGCAGTATGAGAAGCACGGTTGGCGATAAAACCGCCTAACGATACTTATTGTTAATGAACCGCGATAACTCCTGTTCGAAATTATGCCCTGTGATATATTGCGTAGCATGCCACTTTGTCTTAACAAATTTTATTTCTATTCGTAGACAAGCATTTGCGTATATGCATATTGAAGAATGGTGATTTAAGGCGTCGAATAAGCTATTGTTTATTTCTATGTTTTGTTTTGACTGTTTGGTTTGGAGGCAACTTTGGAACTCATAAACACGAAAAGTATTACAATTGATATGGATCACATTGATGCATAAATTATTATTATATGTAAAATTAAGCAGAGTTGAATGAATTACGAGGAGTAAAAATAAATTTAGTGTGGATGCTGTAGGCCAAATGGGCCATCTGCATCTCAGAAGCAAAGTATGTCAAGTATAAGGTTTGGAAATTTGATGCAAATGTGCTAATACTAAAACAACCAAACTGGTCGAATTTTAAACTTCTTCCTAAAGTCACTCGATTATTAACAACGTTTTTACCGTACTGTTTGCGAGGGATTATAAGTGATACAGAATTTTATTGATAAATTAGTTTGCATATCCTCCCTCTAATTACACAAATATAATTATATATGTAATATATATCCTCACTAGGTTACCTCAATAGTTTTACTGTTTGTCGCCCAACTAATCTTCTTCGTTTGAGCTATTAAATTTCCAAATTTGTATTCAACATAGTTCGCGTCTGGGACGGAAATTTGCACAACAAATCCACGCGTTTGTTCAACAGGAATGGCATACGCGATCCTGGGTAACGTGCCGCCAATAGTTGGCATCTACATGGCCTTCTTCCCCGTTCTCGTGTACTTCTTCCTTGGCACGTCCAGGCATAATTCGATGGGTAAGTCATCAAGCATGATACAACGATACTTACGCAAGACGGGATAATCATCGATTCAACCATATTCCTTCGCACGGGAAGCATTCCTTCTACTTTCCTTTTATACTATACTTTCTAATGTTGCTAACCGATACATCAACGTAATTGTTATCCAACGCCTCGAAAACGCGTTGCAACGAACGCAAGGCTTTTATTGCTCTTCCTGTTCACCGAATCCTCTCCCCGAGAGGAACTTCCTATCAAATATTTGAACTCGTAATCAAACCAGATAGCGGAAGTCTCTTTGCGCGTATGTTTGCACGCGAATTCATTGCCACGGAAGCCTATTCGGATATCTAAACAATTCGGAGCATTATTCGCGATTAGACGCGCAAATGCCGATTGATCTTCGATGTTCGGTGTTATTTGTTTCGAAAATTATTTATATGCATAGCTAAATAGCTACAGAATATTCTCAGATGGAAATATCGTACTAAACGTGCTGCATGTAAATTTTGTAGACGTCGTGGAACAATTTTGTTCATTTTTTCCAAAGGAAGTCAATATCTGGCTGTATTGGATAAAAATACGAAATACTATCGTTTCAACGAAAAAATAACTCATGGAACTGAATTCAAGGTACGTTCGCGCTGATTTGCATGATGACTGGAAAAGTGGTCTCGACGTACAGCGACCATGGACCCACCCTCAGAAACGAGACCATGGGAAGCGAGGCGTTGCCCCACAGCAATCATTATACCTCCGTAGAGGTCGCGACCGCGGTCACGTTCACTGTCGCCTTAATTCAGGTAGTTATATCCCTTTGTCTTTTCGTCCTGGTCTTCCAGAACATGACGATTTACCTTGGCCAATGTTCTTCAAAGCTGGGGATGTACATGCTGCGGTTGGGCATCATCACATCGCTGCTCGCCGACAGTCTCGTCAGCGGATTCACCACCGCCGCGGCTATCCATGTATTCACGTCCCAGGTGAAGGATCTGCTAGGGCTGACGAATCTCGCCAGACGAAAGGGACCCTTCAAGTTGATCCTGGTGAGTGCTGGAACAAAGTACCGATCGGTTCGTTAAAACAATATTCTTTGGAATGTTGGCGAAGATTCAGCAGGGGTTTCGTGTGATCTAAGAAAATTACTTGTGGCGTTATTCACAATTGAGACAGTCTTTTAAGATTGAAATCAGGGGATAGTTTGACCTTGTTAGGTCTGGAGAAACTATTGTTTGGGGCTATATAATGAGATAAAATGATCATGAGCCATCTTCTTGTAACTAGATGTTGAGTGTATTGAAATGACGCCATTTTGCTTTGTCAATTTCACTTTCTCTCTCACCCCCTAGTCAAATTTTCTTAGAGATTTAATAACCTCAATTTCGTCTAAACAAAGTATGGCACATACAGTAGGACAATTAAATAATTTTTGTAAGTATTGAAGATTATTTTAATCTCACAATTTAAATTTATTTCTTATGCTATTTAGTATTTTTCTCTCCAGTAATTTTCCTCTTCATTGCATGAAATTTTCGCCTCTATAATTCATATTGCAACAAGAAGTAATTGATAACAAGACGTCGGTTAATTGACGTATCTACTGATTCCCACCTGTGCACACCTGCTGATCAAATATTTCACTTACGCTTTTCTTTAAGCATAAGCATGAGTTTCTTACTCGAGCTAGTATTAGGAACATTATCGATGATTCTATAATAAAGAGAGATCTCATCTCAACGCAGACGTAATTCGATTACCGATGACACTTTTCACCTGTTACGTGAATAAGATTGAAAATCGATCCTTTCACCGCTGAAAGCGCATAATCGTCAGCGTTCACGAGTTCGTTCCAAAGTATTATGTTAAAGGAAGTACGGCGCGAATTTTTCCACGCGATAACAACGTTTACTCGCTCGCCGACAAGCTAGTCAAACATCGTCTATTTCTTGTTGTAACAACGACCAAACAAAGAGCGTACATAATTGATAATGTGTACCGTGATTGGTATGTTGTTATGTTCATTAGAATACCAATTAGAGGAAAACGATGGCGAAAAAATTGAATAGCTTCGAAAAGACACGTTGGAGATACTTTTCATATTTTTATAAGTCTTTTGAATTGTCACGAATTTACAAAATGCTTATTTGTAGATATATTTTATTTACTTGTTCTTCTATAGATATAAAGAATCAATGAATTGCTCTTTTATATATTGTTTTATGACAAATTCATGAGAAATATTTAAAAAGAAAATCTACTAACGAATATAAAGTTCATGAATTTTATATATGACACCATTGTAAAGTATGATTGTAAAGATCAATTTTAGAAAAATGTGCAAATCTTTTGGAGCTCCACACAAAATTTGCAAATTAATACTCACATCGAAATTCGTACAAAATGTGTAAGTGAATTGAAATTGTTCGAAACATTTGTCAATTTAAAATAATCCACGAGTATTGTTGGTAAGTGTCACCGCGACAATAGAAATTTTGCCGATTGTTATTTCGCAATAGGGGATTACGGTCCTTGAAAATCGCTTTCATGCGAATTTATTTTTCTCTGGACGACTAACGAACCATGTCCGCAGACCCCAATCTCAAATTGCCCGTTATGGGCCCGTTCACGCATGGCGTTCAAACGAGAAAACGGAATATCAATGAACTTTTACGTCCTTCTGGTCGAAGGAGAAAAATTTCCTCACGCTATGATCGAATAATTCTGCTGAATAAAAAGTGTCTTAGAACATACAAATAAACGTTAGCTACAACACTAATTTAACATTAATTTAAATACGAACCAGTAGCAGACAAGACATTCGAGTGACGTTATACAATTTTGGCAAAGAAGCCTATAACAATTACCCTAAAAATTAAAATGCTACCCTAGAGATCATCTACAAGTTAAGGTATCGCGACCTAGTCGCGTTTCCGCTGTTCTTCCACGGTTGTAGTAAGAAAATCGTTAAATCAAAAAGTAAAAGTCGCTAATAGTCTCGGAGCTAATTCCACTTCCTCTTTGAGCCAAATAAGATAGTAATGGTTAGCGTCGCGCAACAGCCGCATTTATTCCATTTGTAACTTCCAACGCATAACATGCTGAGGAAACGTTCGATGCCCATTTCTCTTCGGTGACAGTCGAGCGTAATAAATTCCCGAAGAAAATGCAGCGAGTGTGGAAAAAATCCGAGGAAATTCTTCGACGAACATTCTCTATTAACAATCGTTTGAAAACAGGAGTTACGAAACGGTGCTACCAAAAAAAAAAAACTATTGTATCATAATCACGTGAGAGAAGCACGAAGGTTCTTACCAAGGATCGTTGGAGATGTACTTTTTCAAGTGAATTCTTCATGTATTATTGTGAATATTTGTATATATGTAAATTCACAAACTGAATTGTATGGACGTGTAGTAACATGTATTTATGTGGGTACACATTTGTTTGCGTTTGTTACAGACGTATGCGGACGTTTTCAACAATATCCAGAACGTCAACGGAGTGGCCATTCTGCTCTCAAGCGTCACCATCGTCATTCTCGTCATCAATAATTTTCTGAAGGTTAATACCACTTCTCTGTTTATAACATTTCAAAAGTAGTCCAAGATTTACTACTCTAATCAGTCACTTTCTTTCGCTCAACCAAACGTCTAAACTTATTTACACATATAATTAAAATTGACTTGACCTGATCTCACTTAACTTGACCTGGCTTGATCTAAATGAACAAACCACACACAACTTCTGAGTTTCTGAACAACTTTTTAACAGAAAAACCAATGATAAATCGATTATTATTTTCAGCCAAAGGTGGCGAAACTGAGTCCTTTCCCCGTCCCCATAGAGATGATGGCAGTCATAGTCGGCACGCTTATATCCGTCTATGGGAATCTTGCAACCTCCTACAGCGTCGTGACCGTTGGTCACATACCAGTCGGGTAACAGTATTTCTTCGAGAACGTAACTAACGATCACAACTCCATTATTAAATAAATGAAACCGAACAGTTCCTTTTCGTTTCGTTTCTAGTTTACCAAACCCATCTATGCCTCCACTAGAATTGATACCAAGCATCCTAATGGACAGTTTCGTCATCACCATGGTGTCCTACACCATCTCCATGTCCATGGCGTTCATCTTCGCGCAGAAGCTCGGCTACGAAGTGGACTCGAATCAGGAATTAATGGCACAGGTGAATTCAATGTTCAATCATATAACACCATCCTAATCATTCAGTTTGCCTCGAACAGGAAACTCCAAGTAAATTAGAACTTTAGTCCTCAACCTAGTTCCGCTTTCAAGGCACTTCCGTCACGTGATCTTTCTATTAAAACTCTATGATTCGAGTCACAGGTGACCCAGTTCGTTAAAGTCAGCTCCTTCATTCGACAAGGCTAATTCCTTGGCCGCGATAATGTACCAAGACGTGAGATCTTATCGCTGTGTGAGGAAGAGTAGTAGGACCAGTGACGTACTCATTAGTATTATACTAAGTCGAGGGCCTTTGAATAATTTATTACATGATATCTTCTCTTTATAGTACACTGTCTTCTCTGACTTGGAGTATTACTTTCTTTTGTCTGATAAGGGGTTCCCCTTTGAGAAATTAATTTTTCTGTACTTTTCTTCTTGGTACCACAATTATTCATGGGATAAGTATGAATAAATCTTGAATATTATTATTTAAACATATCCTTAAATGCCCAATTACATAGCTTGAATTTTAATTTATTACTTAGAGTGTTCATATAAAATTAGTATGATACCTTCATTACAGTTGAATTATACATAAATAAATGTTTGAGTTACATCTACATACGACTAACGATAAATACCAAATCCCCAATAATATCGAGATAAAACTGAATGATTTAATCAAAGGACATCCTGATCGATCAATTTTCAGGGTATGGGCAACCTGGTCGGTTCTTTCTTCTCTTGCATGCCCTTCACAGCCTCGCTGTCGAGATCCCTGATCCAGCAGACTGTCGGTGGACACACACAGCTGGCGAGCTTGATATCATGCGGAATTTTAATCAGCGTGCTGCTGTGGATTGGTCCGTTCTTCGAGCCTCTGCCACGGGTGAGTGACCAACCGTTCGACGAAGTCAGAGTCCTCGGATAGCAGGTGATCTCTGCCCTTTGACTCCAACCAGTGATCTTTGCCTCAGGCGAAAAACAACTTTCGATCTCGATGCAGACTGTTATGTAAATTTGCACGATTTGCAAAGACTTGATACAGTGTCGTGCGATAGTCTCTGGCCACTGGAGTCGCTAGTAACAAAGTAGCTTTATAATTCCTATAAGCTTATAATAAGAGATTTATAAGACACCCATTACACTATCTTTAAATGATAAAGTTCAACTTACGAACGCAGATACATTAAAAGTTAACGAAGACTCGATGCATGCCTGTTACGCAAACGAATTCTCTTCAGAGTATAGACCCACGAATATTAATAGACTCACATCTCCACACACAGCCACTTCAAACATACACATAACAAGTTTCTACACAAATGGAACCAAACTTCCTATTGCAGATGTAAGGACCTTACAGCCAAAACATATACCGAAATATTACATGTATGCTTCAAGTGAATCTGTACACATGTTTATAAGAATCCGCTTCTTTTCGAGCAGTGCGTTCTGGCCAGCATAATCGTGGTGGCCCTGAAAGGCATGCTAATGAAAGTGACGGAGTTCAAGAGGTTTTGGCAACTGGACAAAACCGACGGGATCATCTGGGCGACGACGTTCATCACCGTGGTTCTCCTGGACGTCGAGTACGGCCTTGTTCTGGGGATCGTCCTCTGCGTAGGCAAGCTGATCCTCTTCGCTGTGCAGCCTTACACCTGTGTGCTCGCTCTGGTGCCTGGTACCGAGCTTTATCTGGATTCCAAGAGATATAAAAACGTACGGAATAACATCAGTACTCTCTTATCTCGTTTCACCTATTTTCTACTTTCACCTCCTTCGACGAACGTCAGGCGTAATTTATTCGAAATTGTTCGAGAAAAATTCAGTACTGTTTCACTTTTATAACGCACCATCGTTGCGACAATTCAGGCTGGAGCGGTTTCATGGAATTCCTTGATAGAGGAAGTGTTCTTTCAGACTGTACAGCTGCCTGGCATAAAAGTATTCCACTACTCGGGAAGCCTGAACTTCGCCTGTCGACAGTACTTCCGCGATCAGGTGTACAAGGTTGCAGGACTTATACCCAGGAAGGAATCGGATGGAGGCTTCAAGCATGATGAATTGAGGGAAGTTAAAAAGGTGAGCAGAGAGCAATCGTTGGATACTTGAAGGTTTTCATTTGCTATCTTGATCAAGGGACTTGGTCGTTAAGGACTAGTATTTCTTTGAATCAATTACAAAGAAAGTGGAACTAATTAGTATTCGAATAAATGATTAAATGTCAGATGTAGTTAAAAAAAAAACTTCATGTAACTTCATGTGAAAATGTTAGAAAATTTCCTCGTTGAACTCCACAGATGTTTTATTAAGATTCCAATTAGGGACATCGCGTAGTAAAGTATCATTCATTATCGTTTGGACAACCGTCGATCACGAGACTCGCCCGACCACCACCGATACACTTCATCGACTTCAAACGTCAGCAAATCACGAGACACGAGACTTGCGTAATCGAGTAGCGAGAATGTTAATTTCCTTGTGGTCGTGTTGCAGTTGCAAGTCTTGATACTGGATTTCACCGCGGTGAGTCACATAGACCTGGCGGGCGCGACGACCCTAAGAAATTTGATCAACGAGTACGTCGAGGCTGATGTCTCCGTGTACATCGCAGGTTGCTCAGGTGAGTATAATCGATCGATCGCGTCCTGGAACGAGGATCGATAGGGAAACGGAAGTGTCTGCGACAGGTGCACGTGATTAAGACGCTGGCAACGTTGTTGCAGGACTTTCTAAGCTCTGTTACTTAATGCAACTATACGTTGCAAAGCAAATTAACTCTCTGTGTCAATAACTTCGATAGCAACATAGTACCTAATATGGGACGACACTACATCCCAAGATAAAATAAACCTCAATGCACACAATTTATTCTAACACTCGACGCCCAATTTAACATATTCTAGGGCCCGTGTACGAGATGACGAGGAAGTGCGGGCTGCCAGAATGCAAGGGAGACCTGTTCGCCATGTTTCCCACCGTTTCAGACGCGGTGCATTTTGCAAAATGCAACCTCGAACCATCCTCGATGCCGTGGAGCTCAACGATACACGTGGACACTTCCATCGCGAGACTATGACAGGATATGCCAATTCGTGGCTTCCAAAAGGAAGCTGCTAAAAAGAATACAGTAATACCTCACCAAACTTCCTGTTCAGAGGAAGCATTTTTTAATATTTATTCAATTGGGTACGAATGGATATATACTAGGAACATCTATTAAGAAAATTGCTGTGGCGTCAATTTTTAAGGTTTTTAATAACCCTGAACAGGAAGTCACTTAAAGAAAAAAACAAGAGGTTCCGTGTTTTCGTAAACTCAACCAATTTTCTTGCTCAATGTCGCTGGCATACCTATGTATATAGACACTTTATCGCGATCTCGTTTTGAATTCAGTGAGTGTAGCAGCGCGTGTCAGCCAGGTCATTAACCATCGGCGTGAAACGCGAATTGCTAACATAGTTGCACGCCGCTTGCGCCAATAGTGCGACTTCTAACTGACGACGAAACCTCTTTTGTACTTAAAATATAAAAAGACCATTTCGAGATGCACGATTGCAACAAAACTCACCAATATTACTGTCCATCGCATAGACATATGAAAATATGAATATAGTCATATAAATATATTCATACGTCTATGGTCCATCGTTACATGTTCTGAACATAAGACGATCGCATGTATTATTTATACTATGCATTTATTTAATTTATGTATTATAAATGATTACGTGTTACTTGTTGAAGTAAGTCGATTGTGATGAAAATTTGCACATTGTGAAAGATGACAAAATAAACTATATTATTTATATTATAATTTAGTGTTTATTACAAGTTCGCAGCCATTAGCTCGCTATTATTCGCGACGAAGGATCGTCTGAACAATGATTGAACGTCGCGAAATTTTTATTAGAATTTTATTTTAGCATTATTTAGCTGATAGTTTGTGTACATAAGTGATTGGAATAGAAACATAGACGGCGCCAATATTATTTTTGAAATTACGGAAATCCTTCAAACTACGTCTGCACTTTCTCTGATTTACTTTCTTTTAAATAACTTAAAGCAATTTAAACAAACCCGCTACTGTATATGTATGCATACACGCGCATGCGTTGCACACTTTAGTTAGGTAAATTTTTCCCATGCGGCGCTACAATCTTTGTATCAACTTTTAATACGTGAGCTTGGATCCTCTTGGTGTACGTAGTGTGTCGAAACTTGAAATTTGCATGTCAGTTTCTGCCGGCAAGTTTGCATTATTTGTTTACAATGAACTCGTGGCTGCAATATATCACCTCCATTCCGATGCATATGGTAAGTTTATCAATTGATCATAGCACGGTGTCAACTGTATGTAAATAGACATTTAACATCCTTCAGTTAGGTTATGTTACCCAGTACAACAGGTGTTGCATTCAATAAGGATGAATTTTACAATGAAAATATTTTTCTGTTCAGGACTACGAGGGCCAGGGTCGAGCAGAGAGGGTGTCAAGGATCATCATAACGCTTTTCGGAGTAAAATATATTTGAAATACGTATGTCGTGTGTGATCTTTGAATATTGTTTATAAACGTTTGGTATGTGTTTGTAGGTAGTTGGATTAATATTGGGCTACGTTCTCCAACAATTTTCGCAGACAATATACATGCTTACAGCTGGATTCGTGATGGCTGCTATAATTACTCTGCCACCGTGGCCTATGTATAGACGTAAGCCCGTGGAGTGGCAGAAACCACAGTTAGAAACTACTGTTAAGCAGAAGAAGAAGAAGTAATTCTTATGTGCTTGCTATTGTACTTAAGAAACTTTTATTACAGTGTGTTATGTAATATTTGTTGGTATACAGGAAAGATAAAATTTCTTCTCGTTATTCTGCAATGAAACTCTGTTGCGATTAAAAAGCAAAAGCAAAAAGTTGTTCTCGACAACTATAGCTGTTAGAATTTGAAAAGAAACAAATGAAAAGAGTACAATTTCAGAAATTCTAATGACTGAATAAACTGAGTGGGATCTCAGATTTATATCCACAGCTTGATGCATTTTGAACATTAAATAAATATTAATAATTGAAAATGAATAAATGTATTTCTTTTGTGTATTCATAGATCTGAATTTGTATTACATTAAAATTATATTCCTTTCTTTACACTCGCAATGTTTAGTATCTAATACTAGAGTGCTCAAGGTGAGGGACTCGATGGGACAAACGATGGCAATACGACGTAAAGAGAGAAGAAACACAGCTAACGTTTCGTAATTCCTAACATTTTCTCGTCTGATTTCAATACCCTCGTAATACGATGTCATTCTTGAGATATTTCCATCGAATCTCGTTTAAATTCCGCGCAAGGAAATGTGCGAAATCGACTTGTGTCAGTTTCGCTTTTATACAGCTGTTAGAGAATGAAGGGCCAACATTGTTGAATGGTCGTTGCACCGCTAGAAACGCGGTTTCTAATCGGTGATGCCACACCAATGAAATAAAATGTCTCTCATTAACAATTTCCGTCTAACCGATCAGCGACACGATCTCTGTCACGAACCACGATGTTAATTTCGATTGAAACCTCTTCCTGTGATTGAGATTCTCCAAAAGGGAAGAACGTGAAAGAATTCTGACATCATTTCGCACCAAGAAATAATTTTAAATATTATTTACTTTATACTTAATCCTATTTCAATAATATATTCGTTATGTGGTACGACATAAAAATGGCAGCAATCTTTACAAAATTTGTCGATATATTGATGGACATATAAAATATATTCAATAATTCTTTAGTGTTTTAATTAGATCTATAATGTACTACGTACAAAAAAACAATTTTAGGAATATATTAGAATTAGAATTGCCAATTAGAAATGCAAATAAAATAAAATACTCTTTAAAACGTATAATTTGTTATTTCATTCCTAATTTTCTGTGCATATCCTATGTTTGAATTCCTACAGTATATGTATGGTATACTTTTGTATGTTAGATTTTTCTGAATTTCAGTGGAGAAATTCATACTCGGAAACATTAGAAAGCACTACTACGCGTAACGTGTGTTTATACACTACAACGACAAGATGATAAACCGTAGAAATTACGCAATGGTATTCATTTGAAGCAATCAAGCTAGCAATTACATTTTGAAGCCATACCGACGGAAAATGGTTCATTGTTATTTCATACATTTGCTATATTCCATTGGAAATATGTATATTATTATGTGCCTCCCTTTGTCAGTACATTTTTAGCGAAAAAATTAGGGACAATCACTCCAAAGAACTTTCTCGAAGAAAGTGTAGACATGAAACTATATATGATTTCGCGCCGATTTGGTGGGTATGTATTGTACGAAAGAGACTTACCTTCAAACTTGTCACACATATCAACGCCAATTCTCCTCCAAGTTGATCCAACACTTACAGATTCACTAACGATACGAATTTTCGTATCGAGGACTCAAATATTCACAAAATGACTCCGTTCGATCTTATTCTTTGCACTTCTACTGATTTCAAGAAAATTTGCCGCCAACTCTCCATCACGAACCGAATGACGTGAACGTGTCGCTCGAGATACATCACCTTACTGAAGTTCGCCCGCTTCACTACCGCCAAGTGTCGGCCAATCAGAATGATGTGTTTATAACTAGTTCACGGACGAAGCACTAGGGTCCATCCTAACGTATACCTGCGGCGGTAAATCAACATTATTTGAATATATAAAATATGAAATAAAGGTATTTTTTGTTTTGGAATTAATTCTTTATCCAGAATGATGCCAGACAGGGCCGAGTAAAAAGATTGTCAAGGGGCATTATTGTACTGTATCAGTAAATTATTAAAATCGCTCTATTTACAAATAAACCTAATCGTGGCATATAGGCCTGGTTTATCGCGTAACAGCATTGTTTACCACTGGAAAGCAACGATTATTGCGAAACGCTGCGTGCACGGAGATCGATGTAGACGATCTCGCTGTCCAATTTGTATAAAAAATATGGAGCTCAGAATTTCCCTTCCGCTTCGGAACCGCGGTTATATAATCGCATAACCGCCAAGAGGAAGGAGACTCGTAACAAGGTTGATCCCCGCGGCCGTCTCGAGCACCTCGTCGATTCCGCGTTCGATAAATCGCGCTCGCCTTGAACAATTAACCGTCGTTTATGATTATTCCTGCACGCGGTGCACCACCCATTGGATCGGTTCCAACCATTGACTTTCATCGGCCGCATTTCTCATTTTCTCTCGTCGGGCACGTTAACCGAACCATATTTCCCTCAAAATCGGCCTCCTACCGAGCGACTTTCACGGAGGACGAAGGAGGTAGAAGAGTTTTGGAACTTGGTGGGGATGATTGCCCGCGATTCTTACGTAAACGTGGAACGATTACAGGCACAACATCGAAAACACAAAATGCCGCAACCCGTCGGCGCTCGTTTTGCTCTCTTTGTCCATTTTTACGTACGGGTTCCGGTCTTCTCCCCTTTCGTCACACCGTAAGACGTGTCGTGGACGCGAAAAGGGTCTACGCGGACCTTGCGCAACTCTTGAGGAAATCCTTGGGTGACTACCTCGGCTGAATATTATTTATAATGATGACGAATCGATGATATTGATTGACTATTTGATTGATCACGTTGAAATAAATAGAGAAGATTTTAGAATGAACAGAGTATAATTCAAGCTTTTATTGCAAAGCTTGTGAGCATCATAAGGTCCTATGACACCATATTTATAATTGTGTTCTCTCTTGTGCTATTGGGTCTCGGAATATGCATTTTATTTTATAGATTAATCATACATCTGTTGAGAATTTTACCTACAAAATGTTCACATCTTCGTTGTTCAAAAAATATGGATTATTTCAAGGAATCGTTACTATACTATTTTATCTCTAAATATAAAGTCTATTTTATAAATTTATTAGAGTCTGGTGCACCTGAGAGAACATTTGAGCTCCAAGCTCTGTAATTTAAAAACATTTACTTTTCATAGAATTGTTATCTAAAGTACAAGTCGTCCTTAAAAATCCTTATAAACTACAATACGTTGAAAACATAAGAAACCAATACAGATGTACAAAGTTACAGTAAAATATTAAATAAATTCAAAACTGGTAAAAGAGTGAAAAGTCCAATAGAATAATTTAAGATCAATGCCATATATAACATAAAATTTTATCAATCTCTTCATTAATTCCTTATTAATGAAAAAAATTTTTTAAATTTCAGGGCCGAGTCCTGGGTCCCAAGTTATTATGGTTCCGCGCAATAGCGGGCCTGACGATGGACCATTGGAAAGGTGAGCCGAATTGGAAGTGCCCTTGCGTAATCACGATGACTCCGAGTTTCCAATATCACCGTGAATCGCGTACCTTTCTCGGCTCATTTTGTTACTGGTTGCACCCGCCACGCAAGATACGCGCCACACACGAGAGGGTTACGAAACGCTTTCTCCCTGTATGATGGATATTTTAAGTATGCAGCCAGCACCGCTTCCTGCAGCACTGCCCGGGCCAGCGATGCATGTACGAAAAAAAAGAAAAAAATGGATGTAATCGGCACGGCACAACATGGTCTCGATCCTTACCTTGGTCTTAACACTGACTCCTTCCTTGAAAGAAACGAGCGATCGACTGGAAAGTCATAGAACCGAGGCTAAGTATCCCATCAAGAGTGCGTGGAATTTCAACTATACAAATTGCACGGTTTTTCTTTTCTTCCTTGCGCGCTAGAAGCATTTTCACATTGTTCGGTACAGGAACGCAGGGAAATGAATACAAAGAAAATTGACAGCCTTCTTGGAATTTATTTGAAGCTGTAGTAGATTTCTTTTAGTTGCTAGTGTTAAGAATTAGAGGACGAGAAATTTAGTAACCAGGACTTGTTGCAAAAATATTAGAACTCTTTCTTGTATAGATGGTACCGGTAGCATCATTTGTTGAAACAGAGTTGTACTCTTCAGTGGAGCCTCAATTATGACTACGCTCACTGTGATTTAGATACGATGCAGATGTGATTGGGTGCATTCAGCAAAGGCAACAGTTTGAGTAATTCAGCTGTGAACTTAGTCACTTCGAATAAACGAATCAAAGGAGAGTGGAGTTACAAGTGATAGTATTCTACGAATATTGGCTGAGGAGGCGTATCAGACTTTATAGTCAACCGTCATCCTACTCATCCATTCCTACATCCCACCTCCAAGGTGGTATTAACACCATCCTCACTGGAAGAAAATTGGAAGATTGACGGGTGAACGGATGCAAATTAGTATCGATTAAATTAACATGTCGAAACGGGAAGTTGCGGCACGCTCGTTTATTACCCGCCTAGACATTTTATATTCAATTAATACGTCAAAGTTTCGTAATTATGGGGGTAAAAGCGTCCCGAGGAAAACGACTTTAGTACACTTTTGTAATGAGTCGTTCGCGGACATTGTACTACCGTTGATATTGGCCTGGGAAACAACGATACGCCGAATTGTCGGCCGGAAGAGGGGAATTTCACAATTTTTGGGAGGAAACGAAACGAAGTATGCAATCTCTACTCAATTAAGCGTCCTCTGTTTCGGATCCAAAGTTAGCGATTAACCCAGTTACGGTCGATGATGATGTCCTTCCAGAAGAATTTAGGACTTGTCTTTGCTCTACAGGTTCGAGGAAAGAAGGAAAAGTCATAGAGGATTGTTGCTCTGAGCACGCGACATAAAGTAGACATTCCAAAGGTCTCGACTTGGAGTTGAGGATTTCCTGGGTTCTCCCTTCACTTCCTTGGCGAAAGCTACAGATGCAACGTTTTATAGATTACGTATTTATAGCTTTGTTAGGGAGATTTCAATATATTTTATTAAATGTGAAAAAACCATGTTAGGATTGGGCTGACAACCTAAAAGTAAGGATCATTTAAGGGATTCTGTTGATGTCGTATGCGTAATATAAGTTATACCTGAAGTGTTTTTAAAAGATGTTTAAGAGGAATAGTAAACGAAGTTTGATCATGTCTAGGTTAATGATGAGAGGTAAATTGTCTTGTTCTACTTGGTAGGTTCCAGTCGATTAACGCTGAGCTAGATTCGCAGTTCGAATGCAATTAATAGTCAATAAACTGGCGCGCCGCGGTCGCTTCGCTCGTTGAGGTCGCCCTGCGATTATGTCACCGACCAGCAGACAGTGTCAACGTTCCCGTCGCGTCGATGAAAACAAGAATCGACCTTTTTGGGCTGTTTCAACATGTCACGGGTGACACGCAACAGAATTTCTCTTTTTCGTGAAAGAACGCAGTGACACGTTGATATGGATATCAATTATCTGTATGTAAATGAGAATAGTCCTCTACCGCATAATGCATCCAATTGGAAACTCAATGGAGACTATTCCAGTTAAGTTGACTGAAATCATAAACAGAATTTATATTAGTTCATTTTTTTTTTTAATTAAGATAGTAAGGGTACTATAGTTTTTCTTTTCTGGCAATGTAAAACATTTAAAAGATACTCAAAACAACATTGCTCTAAATAATCAAACAAATAAAATTACAAAGTTAACTGAATTTTTTAACATACAAGGTTTAATCCCTTTAATTTTATTATATAATTCATGCATAAATATTCAAGTGATAAATGATTAAATTTTTAAGCATCATAGATGCTTATTTCGAAATTCTACATTTCGGTCTACATAGCAGGCTCTCTCTAGGAGACAATAATTATATAATTGCAGATGTTGCGATACAATTGGAGAAGATGCGCACGATGTCGCAGTTGCGTTCGATTATACGACATTTTTTCGGAGCCATTTGGGTGAAATCGATCACGTAATGCAAAAATATTCCGCCAATGTCCACGGCGTGTTACGTGATGCCTGAATGACTTATCTTCCGGGGGCCGAATGTGGACATAATTTCGCGATTTAACCGCAATATCGCGAAACTGATCGATAACGGTTTGTGCAATGCTCGCGGGCTTACTACATTCCATCCAAAAACGCAGAGAGACATTTCAAGCGAACCTAGATGTCGAAAATCTGACGTCTCTGCGAAAGAAGTCTCATTTTAATTGATATTCCGCTTTCAATTCCACGTTTGCGATAGTCTCTATAAAAACGGAAACATGGTCCAAGAGAAAGTCACCTAGCATGCGAGATGACAGCACGTAGCAATTTCAAAATTAGATCACGATGTTGAAATTAGATGCATAAACCTGAACTATTTATAAGTGGTGTCGATACCGTGTGTATCGAATCTTTTGGGTGTTTTTACAAAGGGAGTGCATCTTATGGTTTTACTTTTATTCGTCACGGTTGGATGTTAGACGAATAGTGCCAAGTTATCATACATTTACTAAAAGAAGCTTTCACCTCGGCATCGTTAGAGATGACGATGTTTTCCGCGAAAACTTTATGCGATCACCGATTTCTGATGCAAATGAGAAACTATTTTATTGGAAAGGAACTATGAGGAAACGATACCCACTTCCTGCCGTTCGATCGAAAAGTCGCATCTTTTCTCTGGTTCATCGTGTTAGATTGTTTCTTGGAAATTTAGTATACTTAATATACTTCGTATAATGAAGTGAAGTAATGTATACATTAATTTGTATTTACATATATATGGTTGGATAGATGTGCAGAGGTGAGAAATTGGATAGTGAGTCTGATTGGTAACGGTACAATCTCCTTGATTATACTAGTATTCAAAATTCAATAGTATAATGTAGGAGATTGTACACAGTTTAAACACAGTGTTTGTAACCTCTTTTATAAGCCTGTATTTATTGAATAATTTTTTTAGCATAATCACGTCCTAGCATTAGGGGAGTCGACAGATCGCTCTAGCCGAAGAAACACAAGTGCTGGAGATACCTTCGAGACATTGCTTTACAACGAAATAATTGTGTGACGACCAAGACAATTGACTAAGAAATAAGGCAATTTACCAAGCCTTCGTTAAGGTACAAACTCGTACATAAATATTCCCAATGATAAAATATTCATCAAAGATAAAAAAAAAGAACCTTAAGAAAATTGTATAACAGAATAAAATAGATCAAAACAAGAAACAGATGCGAAACTAAGAAATTTCCAAGTTAACTCTTACCTTTCCAGTAATTATCACGCAGCAGTCGACCTAATCTCGACTCAAAATCAATGTCCGACCGCGGAAAATCCAGGAAACTCGGCGTTTTCCCGAGCAACGACGTAACGTCATTAGCGACGCGTCGACGAATTAACAGCAGCAATTATTTACCTCTCACCTATTCTTTCCGATTCTCATATCGGCTCCGAGCGGATTACTCAGCGATGGGGAGCCGGGCACGTGCCGTACGCACCGTACGCGGTGTGTTACGCAGCTTAAGGGGGCCAGAGGGGGGCAGAACGAAACGTAACCAGCGGCGGGCCCGCTTCCTAGCTTTTACGTAACCGTAAAGTCGAGCGACTTTGCTCTCCCACCCCGTGGCTTTTCACCGGGTGGTTTTGGCCACCGCGGTTCGTCCTTTATAAGCACACATTCCCGGCCGTTCAAAGCCAGAAACGTAACGACATCCGTAAAACCTCCGTCGTGTGATCGTCGCAAGACATCCTCCTCGTTCGATTTGTTCATCTGCTGTTCGGTCGTTTGGATCATCGTTCGTCGGGCCTAGTTCCGCGAGGAGGAAGAGCTTTCCACGGAAGAACAGAAACAGCCGACCAAGATGCGCTCCCAGACCTTCGCCGTGAGTACATCGTTCCGGGGGCCTTTCTGGTGCAAAGTGCGGATTTTGTGAATCGATAATCGATGAAGTTTCAAGTTCTCGTCAGTCGTTCGTGTATTTAGATGTATTGGATTGATCTAAGTGCTGGGCGAATAGTTTTGATTTGGAATTGTATTTTGATGGGAGGAGTAGCTAGGGGAACTGGGGAAGATGATGGATTGATGGGATGTGGAGGCTGATTATTTTTGATAGTGGGTTCTTTTTTCTGTTATAGAACTATCTTTGAACGTGAATGATATAATTGTTAATATCGTGTCAGGTAAACAGACGAGTTGAATTATAAGAATGTTAGGTGGTCTACTTTTTCGAAGATTGAAAATTTATGGAATATACAAAATGTATTTATTCATTTTTAATTCGTTCAAAAAGTGGGAAACTAATATTTGGCATCATGGATGACCTTAACGGTTACGAAGTATGGTAACACATGTAATTCTTGTATGTAATTTGATTGACATTTTATCAATTCTAAATCTTCAAATTTTTTGATATTCCTGTAATATAACTTCTTTTCTCTTGTAACGTGACACAGTAACAATAATTGAATTATTTATGAATATTTTGTTACCGAAGAAGACAAAAAACGGGGCCGAAAAGTTAATAAACATATGGGAAACATTTTTGTCTTCAGACTTTATTGTGTATTCATGTATTTCATGCTGTCAAGCTACAAGCATTACACTGAAATTCGTATTGGCACAATAAAGAAAAAACATTCTGACAAAAATGAGGTTAAAATTGAGAATTTAGAATTTAAGAACATTACGTTACAAACATGAACAATTTGAACACCAAACAGAGGACCATAAACCCTAATCTCATTTCTATAATAAAATATAAAAACGCATATTACAATATAATTTTCCACAATAGTACGTTCGAAAAGGCATCTTAGATTCAGGATCTGGTTTCAGGTAAAATAAATTACTCTCCTAAAATTCATTTCTACGTTTTCATTTCGGAAAAACTATCGCAGTCTCGAAGGTGTCGCCTTCGTAAATTGATTTCAATCAGGTTTGGTAAAAATTAGAACAAGATGCTTTCACCCCAACGACGCGTGATCGCGCGAGGCACGTAGCACGAGCAGTGAAATTGCAAAAAGGAAAAAAAAAATACCGTCGCGCATATAAACGACACACCTGACACGTCGTGTCGCGGTGCATTTGCCGCGTTACAGACGAATCACAAATTCACATTCGTGTTGCAGTTGATCGTGTTCGGAATACTGGCCGTCGCCATGTCTACACCGGTGCCAGGGTACCACAGGTGAGTTGACGAAGTGCCTTCGACATTCGACGCATATCTCGCAGCTTATGGTTGTCAGAAGAATATTTATTATTTTTTATTAGATTTCTTCTTCTCTTCCCTCTACTTCTCAATTAAATATTTTTAAGCAACATCGAACTTTTTACGTTTAAGAATGAATTAAATATAATTATAATATTTACAGATATCGAGAAAGAGTCTAAACATTAAAAAAAATTAATTCTCGTTTCTGAGACTGCACAGTTTGATCCTAAAATATTTGTTTGAATTTGAAATATAACAACAATCGATCGTCTGATTTCAGTTCTCACCATCACGTACGCATCCACGTACCTTATCACGTGCACACGGTTCATCATCATCACGTGAAGAAGATACCTGTGCACCACGTCGAGAAGGTGCACGTCCCCGTCCCTATTCCTATCCATCATGTGCAAAAGGTTCCAGTACCAGTGCCAGTTCATCACGTCGAAAAAGTTCACGTGCCTGTCCCGGTTGTCGAGAAGGTGCACGTGCCTGTACCTGTTCACGCGGAAAAGGGATGGTGGTAATGGGAGCGCTCCGATTTTCGGCTTGTTATTTCTTAGGTAATCAAACAATACAGATTAAGAGGTTTGTATGCGTTGTTTGTGTTCTGTGTCATCACACAGGAGAAAATTGACAAAAATAATTTCATAAGGGTGTGTAACAATCTTCAAGCAGAGAAATATAATGGGGCTTTCTATGATAACATTTTGTATAGAATTTAATAGTCCTCGTAGCTATATTCTTGTTTATGCTTGAAAAATATTACCCACCTTCGGAAGATTAATTTTGTAAACTCTTATATTTGTAAATCTTCTCGAGATGTCTAAAAAATGTACACGCAGCGTTTTCTGTTCCTCTGTTGCAGATTGTAAAATGAGGGCATTCGAGTTACTAGCATTTCGTGGAAATTTATTTGCATTTTCGCCGACCAAATCGTTCTGGAAAGTTTTCCCGTACCAAGAGCAGAGAGAAAGAGAGAGAGAAGGATAGTACAAAATAACTCGAACCGCCTGCGTTAGTCATTTAAGTTTGTATAATAGGATATCACTCGGTATGCACACGCGTGTACTTAGCTCGAAGATACTTGTACATACTGTATTATGTTTCATTATTTTTTTATACAATACACATATTTGAGAAATATCGCGAGAATTTTCTTCGAAACACCCCATGGCCCTGACAACAAAGTATCCTCAGTTCAATTTCTGTGAGCTCTTCCACTTCCGTATTCAATTTTTATGAATCAGAACTCATCCATACGTAAGTCATCAAGAAAATCATTTTTCGTAAATCTCAAAAAACAAAATAATAAATATTCAGTTATAAGAAAAATTCAGGTGTAGGTTTTTCTAAACATCGTTTTATTTAACGTAACTATAACAATCAACAAGTATATACAATAATAACAGAACAATTTTAATACTTATGCGTAGTATTCTACAAACGTTGCCAGTGTAAAGAAGTCAGTCCAAAGTGTCACCATTCTTCGATGTGCTGGTGTCCATCGTCCTCCTCCTCGTGTTTGACATGATGGATCTTCTTCACGTGCGTGTGGTAATGTTTGTGAATCAATTCAGGCACGTGGATGATGAAGTGTGTGCTGAAATAAAGTCACACCAACGGTGAATTTTAAGTACGAAACGGTAAGTATTGAAGTTCGATTGGAATATTTACTGTTCGTGATGGCCACCGCCAGGATGAGGCATCGAAGACACTAGGGCAAAGGACACGACCAGGACGAAAAGAAAAACCTGCAACGGAAATCAAAGTGATGTGAATCGAAGATCGAAGAACAGGTGAAAAGTTCCTGCATACTAGATCGCAAAATTTCTGTCTCATTAATTTAAAAAAAAAGTAAGAGGCAAAATGATACTAAATTCAATTTCGATTATGGTACAACTCAATAAAAAATCGTTTTACAATGAAATAATCGTAGGAAGAATATTTATCTAAGTTCGTTCGTTTTCTAACGAAACGGATAGTTACTCGAACCAGAATCATAATACCCAGGAAAAAATGCGAACGGTGAAACCTTGATTAGATGATTGGATCTGTCTGAAACGGAACAAGATCTCGACCAATCTCAAACAAGATCAAAAAATGAATCAATCGTGTTGCGTTACAAGTTCAGGTGAAAGCGTTCAAGGTATGATTAACTGGATCGCCGTTTATCGTTTCCATTCGGTGAATTGATCGAGTCTCCGAGCAACACCTTCTATTGTTTTAGATCTAAACTACATCTAAACTTAATGATCCTCTATTGTCGCCACTAAAACGATTTCACAAACAGCGAAAGTTTCAATGAATTCGAGGTATTATAAATAGAAATCACGTTGGAAAGAGTTGTTTTTGTATCGAATTTGAAAATTAATTATAAATATGAAAAAGAAACAGGAATGTTTTTAATCCCAAGGGTTTTCTACTCTTAAGCTTTCTGCCCTCTTCAAATTTCATAATTGTTAATTAATTGTTAGCTACCTTTTGATCGCATTAATTCAACACATGCCAACACATTTCATTCACGATTAATAAATTAACCAAAACTTCCACACAACCCAACATAATTCACAAATATTAATGCAATTTTAACGAATTAATTTATACTATGAATGCATTGTATATTAATTTTTATTTTTACTACAAGTGTAAATTCTCATAATGTAACTTACAATTTTTGCCATGAATATAAATTCTCATTAGCCATGTAAATTCGTATTTGAATGAAAAATTGATAATTTTAAATTACTTTCATAAAATTTGAAGAAAGTGCCGAACTTTAAGGGTCAAAAGCTTTCATTGCCACAACTAATAAACATGTTATTTCTGTATGATTCACTATATTCTCCTCGTGAATGTGTTAAATCACCGATAAGCCAAACGTTTTTGTGAACTTGGAAATAAAAAATCGACACCCACGCGTGTTCGAAGCTTCTCCATGTCTTTGGCGTCCGCTCTGAGAAGGATCCTAACGTTTCCCGAGGCTGCTGCTGTCTTGGTACTAAAGTACGCAACCCAGACGGGCCTTTTAAACGGAAACATAATCAGTGAACGGTACAGGAACAAGTAAAATGTTTCCTGCAAGCACCCCACCCAACCCTATATTCGCTCTCACCTGGAATCATACGTAATTTCACGTTGCACCTTCTATCATCGACGTAGACATCGTAGCCTTCGTCGAAACATGAACACTATTTTTATAATATAATTCAACATAGTATACCCTAATCCAGTCATTAACCCATTCAATTTATTTCAATATAGTTCATTTAAATGATTTTGTTGTTATACAAGAATTAATTCGATGCTAACACATATTCAATTTTTATATGGAATAAGTGCTCTGTCTAATTTTCAATCTTAAAATATAATAAATAATTTAAGTGGCTTTTCATTTATTTATTCTTGATCTTTCCTAATTTAAGATTCATTTGTAAACTAATCAAATAAATGATCATGAACCTAGAAGATACTGTTGTTGATCATCGATTTGGAATTGTGATCCAAAGTTGTAATTGTTAATTTTAAATAGTAATTGAAGAAAAACTTTTAAGTAAAACTTTTTTACTCTGCCAATCTAGAACAGTCTAGAAGCGCCACTTTGGCGTTCGTTAGGAGAGAAAGGATCTTCTCTACAAATCCAACGAGATCAAGAAAGATAGCCGTGATAGTTCGTTTTCTCAGACTACATAGTTTCATCACGTTTTCAATAAAAGCGTCGTTTAATATCATTCACACGTTTCACGGCGCCTCTTGTTACCACGATTCTCAATTTACCGCGACTGTTTCTTCATTTATAGCACGCTGCTGAATCACGTGCTTCCGGACACTTATTACTGACATTACGCTGGCTATTTGTTTAACTCGGAAGCCATCGTTTTGTAGCGTGCTTCATATATAATTGCGCTATTAGTTACGATGATTTTCTCTTCAATGTACTCCCTGCGGCTTTTGATGAAGATGTTGAGGTGCATCGAGTATGCAAATTGAATGTTCGTTAATGTTAACTAATTGTTACTATTATACTAACGCCCCTTCGAGAACCTTCGATTCCTCTAGAGCTCAAACTGACTTTCTCCCATTCGAGTTACTTCGGTTACGTCGCTTTAATTCTTGTCAACACCTATATTTATAATAATCATCAGTTCTGCTCATAACTCAAATCAAATGTTCTATAAACAGTACCTTATTAATAAAATAAACGTGTAATTTATGTTACCTTGAAGTATACTATCGATAATTACTTAGTAGAATAGATTTTAGAATTTCTAGAATAATATTTAGCAATATTTTCTTTGCACTATTCTTATTTGAAAGTATCTAAGGCTGAGAATATAGAAGCAATTAAAGAATTTAATAAGAAATTTCTTAAACGTGAAAGGCAAACGTTCTGATCGAAGTGTACAATCAAAGTCGCATGTTTTCGTTTATGCTACGCCTATGAAGCGATGAAAGTAAACGTAGGATTAAGATTTTTTCTTAAAGGAATGGATTCCCCACTACTATGTGAGTTACAAGTTGGAATTTATTTCAGTATTTCCTCCATTAAACAAGTGTGTCGATGACTGAAACTTTTAAAAAAGTACACCAACGAGAATCTACAAAATTAAAAAGTGAAACAAGGTTAAAAATTTAATTTCTCATATTTTATTTTCCAGACAGCAATTATATTTCAATCATAAATAATACCAGTTGTACCTCCATCGATTTCCAATCGTTAATTTTCCACTTTCGAATCTTTCATATGCAAAACAAGGTCTAAAGTGTGATAGTGATGGAAATTACGCGAAAACTTTGAATTTCCGTAGCAGGCGACAGACAAGTAAAATCAATTTATAATTTTTAAGAAATGAGTTAATACCCCTATGAAATGAGTTGTTACCCCTATTTTAAAGTTTCAAAATCCTGGAGGAATAACGTTATTTATTATAATAGTTCCAGAGTTTAAATTCTAGAGGCTTAACCATGTCATTAACGATAAAATAATTTTCTTGACTTATTATTTAAAAAACTCTAATCTGTGATGTTACCACTATATTTATTGAATAACAAAACACCAGATTGGTTTTAATACTAATTTTCAATCATAACAAGAGTCAACAAACTCCTAAAAGTTAGTCGAACTCCCCAATACCAATCATTAGGTTTTCATTCGAAGATCGATCATTAGGCGCGATCATGCATGGACAGAAGAAAATGTAGACATCGTCCGTCATAGATCAAGGCCAACATCCGTGTTCGCGACGATTCAGCACGCGGAGTGTACGAGTGAAATCGTCCTCCTCCGTGCAACCATAATAACATCTGATCTCTTTCACTTTCAGCTTACTTTCCATTTCAAACTAGTCCCTGCGCCAGCGATTATCGTTACAAAAAAATGTTCCTATTACTGGGAACAGGTTCGCCTAGATTGTACGTCATCCTGATCTTCCGGATGGAGCACTTCCTGCAACGATTAACGACCAATAAAATGAAGGATGCGACTGCTCTGGTCAGAATTAGGATTGGCGATCATTCTCGTTTAAATGGAGTTTTTGGGAATTAATTCTGAAGAGGTACTGTTGGCTGTGCGGTGATTTAAGGATTGAAAATGAAGCTATTTAAATATCCTTGAAGATAGTTATTCCAAAAATACTTTAGAAGAAAAGAGAAATTAAATGAAAATTGAACTAAAAGTACAAAAGTATTGTTTCTAACAAATTTTGCACCATTCAGTTCGAAATTAGAAGTTTTTAGAGTAACTGTCGCAAACAAATTTCAATATTTTTATTTTCAAAGCTTAGTTCACTGAATAATCAACAGGACTCTTTAAGAAAATGCTGTCCATGTGGAGAAACTTATCTACGAATTCCATTGGAAGATCAAGGAAGAAGCATGACGTACAAAAACGTACAAAAGTATTTATTAAACAATAACATAAAACAATATTTACAGAGTATGGAATATGTACAAAACGTAACAACAACGCGAGTGGACACTTGCGAGAAGTTATTAAGACAATTAAATACAGCAGGAGACTAAGAGCTAAGTATCGTGCGAATGATCGATGGTACTAATAACAATTAATTATCAGCTTCAGAATATGTTCTTCGATTCATCTACGGCGTATCATTTGTAATTTTTAAAAATAGATCTTGCGGAGAGTCATTTCCAAGTGTCACTATCAAAAAGAAATTAAAATTACTTCCATTGTTATTGAATTGATACTGCAAGTATCTTGAGAATCTTTCATATTCATTTGAAGCTTCAACAACATATTTCCTGCGATTCAAGGAAATTGTACCGATCGTCGTGAATCGGTGCTTTAAGTATACTGGCTGTGATAAAGAAATGGGCAAAATTCTCATCTAGATAAAATTAATAAAGTAGACAATTAAAAGAGCAGATAAATCGTTGTTAAGTCGCTATAGTTTTTTCTTTTCGTCATCTGTAATTCGAGTCAAATTTTGCCCATCACTGTGCATTGAATTACGATCGGGAGTCACGTGCATCGATAATCGCGTGATCAAAACGTGACTGGGCGATCGTTGGCTGACTTGAAAGTCGGTCAAACTGGCCGATAGGAAGCGCGACATTGGCTCCACAATCGATTTTATTTTTTCTTGTGGTAGCCAGAGAAGCCGCCACCACCGTGGCCACCTCCACCGCCTCCTCCGCTGTGGCCACTGGAATACGAATCGTAGCCACCGCCAGAACCATAACCGCCTCCTCCTCCACCGTGGCCACTGGAATAAAAATTGAGTATGAAATCATATGTACTGATAATAATTATTAATTAATTTTATAAAACGAGAAATGCTTACCTGCTACCGAAGCCAGATGATATACTGTTACCACCGTAGCCGCTGCCACCAAAAGAATGGTGATCACCACCACCAAATCCACCTCCACCTCCACCTCCATGTCCACTACCTCCAAATCCGCCGCCACCGTGGCCTCCCCCATATCCACCTCCTCCTCCGCCTCCGAAACCTCCGCCATGATGATCACCACCGCCGCCTCCAATGTCAATATGTTCTACAATAGCGCCTCCACCTCCGCCTCCATATCCACCTCCATGGCCTCCTCCACCTCCTCCTCCATATCCACCTCCATGGCCTCCTCCACCGCCTCCTCCATATCCACCTCCACCTCCGTGACCTCCTCCATATCCACCTCCTCCTCCTCCGAAACCTCCGCCATGATGGTCACCACCGCCGCCTTCAATTTCAATATGTTCTACAATAGCACCTCCACCTCCATGGCCTCCTCCACCGCCTCCCCCATATCCACCTCCACCTCCGTGGCCTCCTCCATATCCACCTCCTCCTCCTCCTCCGAAACCACCGCCATGATGGTCACCACCGCCGCCTCCAATTTCAATATGTTCTATAATAGGGCCTCCACCTCCACCTCCGCCTCCGTATCCACCTCCGTGGCCTCCACCACCGCCTCCAAAGCCTCCACCACCGTGATGGTCATCGAATCCTCCGCCACCCCCGAATCCGCCTCCGTAGCCTCCACCTCCTCCGAAACCTCCTCCACCGTGGTGGTCATCGAAGCCTCCGCCACCTCCGTGACCTCCACCTCCTCCTCCTCCATAACCTCCGCCTCCACCAGGACTGGTTATGATGATTGCCGAGTGACCACCTGAAATTGTTAAAATGAAAATATTTTGAAAAACTAAATAATTAAAAGACTACAGAAATGGTTTAGGAGGTTAAACATTAATGACCCATACACGAGTACCATACATATCTCACAAATATTCATATAATATAGTATAAATAATCACAAAAAGTTTAATCATAATCCGTCGCGTAGTTTTTGTTTAAAAAAATGTAGATTATCCTCCATTCTTCCACATGTTATCTACTCCCTTGAATAACATCGTTACGTGGACTTGCACCCCGCGGTAAATAAATAAGCAAAGGCGATAATATTGCTATCAGAATCAAGGTGAATGTCCAGCCTTGCAAATCAACTTATCGACCCACAGCTACATTGTAGAAGAACCTCGAGAACACCTGTTAAAAGTAATATAGTCGTCTAGATTGCGATCGCGTAATTGCGATGCAAATTCTTAGCTTCGAGTCGGAAGTGAAAACTCGCGAAACGAGTTCCTCGGCTTGTACGGTGTTAAAGAGCGTGTGGATGGATCAGTGGATGTATTCTTTGCAAATAAAGACAGTTTTGCGATCGCCTAAGGGGAACGTGGGAGAACGTTTTCCCATTATCTCCGACGAGAAGACGAACAGGTTTTTTTATGGATCATTCGACTGCTAGTGATTTTCATGCACGAACGTCGAGAATTTTCTTTCACTTTCAGAATGAAAAAAATGAAGATTCTAGATCCGTATAATCCTCAATACAGTTGGTGTATCAAATCTCACACTTTCTATGTTGAGATCTTACTTTATAAACATTAGTATTGTTTGGGAGAATGGTTCCTGTGCAACAGTCTTGTGAAAGCATCTTTGGCATGAATATTTGCAATGAAAATATGTAAATGGGGTATGTACAGTGGAATGCATTAATTAACTCATTCTAATGTGTATAAGATGTATAAACGAATTAATTTATTTTTAAATATTACAATAAGTTAATTAATACATTCTACTGTAGTCTTTTACTATTTATGAGACTGCGGCTTTTGTGCAAAACGAAATATTAAATTATGATGCATAAAATCCGCAGTTTACTAATTAATACCGTAAGATATTTCCTTACCTCCAAATCCTCCTCCTCCTCCGTGACCACCTCCAAATCCTCCCCCATGGCCCCCGCCGAATCCTCCACCGTGACCACCTCCATATCCTCCACCTCCTCCGTGACCACCTCCAAATCCTCCTCCTCCTCCGTGGCCACCTCCAAATCCTCCACCACCACCGAATCCTCCTCCGTGACCACTTTCCACTATTATAGGGCCACTATCTTCGATGTGGTGGTCGTCACCTCCCCCTCCTCCATGACCTCCTCCGTGATCCTCATATTTGATGATTTTTTTCTCGTCGTGCTGCACTATCTCCGGTATGTGGACTCTTATATGGACGCTAGAAAGTTAATAGGCCGATTTTACATCCCACCTATCGCCATTCTCTCTCTAACGAGATTTTGATGATACTTGACGAGCAACGATCAATCACGTCTCTAATTTACTGTACAAGTATACTCACTGTTCATGACCGAACGTGGCAAGCGCCGCGGCCAACGTCGTCGCGAATATCAAGCATCTCGTCTGTGGAGAGAAGAATTCTCATAAAACTTTACGAACTTTAGAGCAGAAGTTTATTACATCTTGGTATTCGTCATTTTTGTGCAATAACGCGAACGCGCAAGGTGCAACTACTCCATCATTACAATGTTGCGAAGTTAAATGCCGATTTATTACTGTGTCGAGATTATCTAACTATTGGGCATGAAAAACTCCTCTACACCATTATGCACATGTGCTAAGTTCAGCTGAGCTATTGCAACTATAATACGTAGTGAACGTGATGGAATGGGTTAGCTGTTAGCTTTAATTAGATACTGCTATTACTCTATTACTAAATTGACTGCTCTGTTGGTCTATCAGGTTGATATCACATATAGTTGTAAACTTAACCACTCTATCATTAATTGTATTATTCTGTCTAGTATCAGAAGTGTGAGTCTCCTCAATGTCTTTTGTGATTTCGACTATTGTATCAAAATAGGTATTACGAACACTATTTTCGTTATTGTGTCAGGAACTTAAGTACTGCATTGCCTTCGTATCACAAAAACGAGTTCTCTAATTGGTATGTTGAGTAGCTTATTATTTATTACTGTGAATGTATGTCCCATCACTTCATGAATAATTTAAGTAAATCATCTTTGCATTACAAAACGCTCTACGTCCACAAAAACAATTTTTTCCCTCTCACTACTCAAAATATCAAAAGAAGTTATAAGAATTTGTCAATACTCAGAGAGCGATCAAATCATAGTTGTATTTTTTACCTCAATAAATTAATTATCCTATTCTTGATTCACAAACTATCTTACGACCACAAAAGCCTAATTACCCATAGAGCCAAGTCCCTTGTAACTTCATATCCTACCTTCTCTATCTAGAAGTTAGCTGATCTATCACCCTGTTATTGCAAGCATAACTCTACTCACTCCGAAAACAAATTAATTACCCCAGTTTTGGTTCCCAAACTATCCTACGATCACAAAAGCCTAATTACCCTTGAACCCAAATCCTTTGTAACCCCATTTCCTACTTCCTCTACTAAGAAATTAGTTACTTCATCACCCTACTATCACAAAACATGACTCAACTCACACCATGAGCAATTAAACTACCCTATCTCTATTTTGCAAACTATCCTATGGTCACAAAAGCCCAACAGTCTCTCCCTATCCACGTGGACGTCGTCACTTCCTTACAGCAGCTTTCGGCTCCATGATCCTCTCCGTCGCTCTGTCCTCCTTCCTGCCTCTTCTTGCACGTCTTTCCTCGATGGCCAGGAACACACTGTCATATATATCCAGCCAGGATCCTGAATATATATAGCGGGCCCGAAGGAAGTACCGGAAGCGAGCACAGGTGGGGAGGTGGAGATGATCGATGCCCAACCAGCGGTGGAGGCTCGAATCGAAGGTACCCGCGTGCTGGCGACGGTGCACACCGATTCGACGCTGTTCCCGTGTACTTGGTGGTTGTGTGAGTGGAGTTGCGGAGGAACGGCCGTGACCTAGAGCCGAGCAACCAGAGAAATTCGCGCTTCGGGCGGTGTAAACGCGTTGGTGCCCTCTAGGGCGAACAAAGAGATCGGCGACAGCTCTTCCCAGGACAGCATGGAAGGTGCTTCGATTTCGTTCCACGGGAGCTTCATGGGAAGGAAGATGGTGGAAGAAATGGTCACCGAGGGAGAAACATGTCTTTACTGTGCTTGGAAGATTCTGAGGAGACGGTTGAGTGATATTGATTGCTGGTGAACACGTCTGAGAAGATTATAGAAGAGCTGAGGACGAGTTGGCAGATATTATTTATTGTAGGTATTTGTTTAATTAATATTCCTAGTGGTGCATGTGGATAGTGTGTCATTTTAGTTCAGTATTGACAGTTTTTGGATATTATTTTGAATTTCGATGGAATTTAAATATGTTGTAGCTTTTAATAGCACTGTGATGGATGTTGAAGAATTTTTCAAAATTTAAAAAATTGTTGATTTCGATACAGGACTGAAACTATACCTACTAATACAATACATGATCAAACACAATTGATGCACTACTGAAACAATTTACATACAAAAATTCCTATAATATCTTTACAAGTATATTAACAAGCCCTAAAAGTTTCATTCAATCCAACGTCTAGGTTGTTCCCCAAAAAATCTCAAAGATCCATTCTCAACTCTTCACCGGAGACTACGATATAAAAAGTAAAAAAAAATTTATATTCGAGAATTTTTTTCTAGGAGACCCATCATTCTTTTTCAAAATTCTTAATGTAATCTTTTTTCTACATCTTCATAGAACATACCAACATTTTTTTCCGTTTCTTTCAGGTAGAAACAAGAACGGATAATTCACTTTGGAGGGACACGTCTCAGGCGTCCTTGTCTTCCTCGTGGGACGCTAAACAGGTATTTCTATATGTCACAGGAAACTCCATCCGCGTGCAAAAAGCAGCGTTTCCCGTTTCACTTTTCATTCCTGCGTGAACGTCACCGCGTGGACGCTTCTCGCGGATGGATGCATCAATTTACTTTCCTCCGAAGGTCGTTGCATAAATCGCTAGACGCGACGTTTTACGGTACGGGAGCACGCGCTTTCCCTGATCGAAGAGCAAAATGAGACTGCAAAAAGACGATAAAAATGATCATAATCGGGAACATCCGATTCCGTGACGCGTTATATTCGAGGGAACAAGTGCATTTGCAAAACGAACGTTTCTCTTCGGTCGTTTGTTAACGGTGGATGCACTTGATCGGCAATAAATTGCTCCGCAGATGGATTTCGTGGTGCACTGCTGCGAAAGAGATATCAAATTCCTCGTCAGGTTTCCCTTTCGTGAAATTCGCGCATAGCTCGAATAACGCATCTCTGGCCAACCGTGAACGTGTGGTCCCGCGGATATCTACGGATCCATAGATCGTCTATCTGTTAATTGTTTTCTTAAATTGCGCGTATTATCTTTGTCCGAGATTTCTTTTTCATCTAATGGGAACATCTCTTTACATTTTTTTTTAGAAAGATAATTCACCATTGGAAGAAGGTTAGAGTGTTTTTAGGACGATTTCTTTACGTTTACTTGGACATTTAGGATGGATGGAATTATTCAGTAGTGCATGTTGGAGTAAGAATTTTATTTAGCCTTGTTTATGTTGGATGGAGGTCTCGAAATAAGGCTATATAATAACAGAGCAAATGTTTTCTCAATTCTTGTCGTATTTTTTAATTTAAGCTTCCCTTCGATGAATAATTACCTAAGGTTCAAGGTCATCTATTGTTACTGAGAGATAGTTACAAAGTTCTAATTTAAATTTTCAAGATGATAACCTTGAAGGTTTCCAGACGGAAGTTTGAAAAATCAAAAATGTCCAAAATTCAGATTCTTGAAATCTCTAAACAATTTTATACAAAAGTTCAAAGCTTTCGAAACAAAAATCTCTTTTCTCTACTTCTAAATTCCAATTGAACCTAGAAATGGGCATCTATGGATCTCTCGCTGGAGACTTCAACGCGAGGCCCCCAACATTAGAGACACGTCATCCTCGCGCCACCACCATCTCCGTCTTAGTCATTTCAAGCGGGACAATTATCATTCTCGACCGAGCACTTGAACTTGCCAAAGTTATCTCCGACTAGAAAGCGTCTCCCCAGTCCTAACATCAATCTTCGATCAGGGCAACAACCTCGAGCTGCGACGCAACGGCTGTCGGCAGAGGATTACGCACGTGGTGGCTTCCTTCGCGAGCAATTAGGCGCAGATTGCACCGTGTGTTCATCGTTTAACGATCGTGCACGGGACACGACCAGGAATGAAATAGAAAGTGGCGATACGAAAACCTGTGGATGGAAAAGGGAACACGGGGGGAGGGGGAGATGGTCGAGGATGTAACGGAGAGGCGAGGAGAGATCGAATATTCGTGAGAGACTGCACGATGGGACACGCATGCCCTTTCACTTCCATTTTTGCCTTCCGTTCCCCAGAGAGTTCTGCTCTTGACCGTTTCATCCTCCCCTTTACTTTCCAGCTGGTCCTTGAGGACCTGGCCGTTGACACGTCACGAAAAAATAATCGTGAGAAGCTTGGATTCGCTTCCGCGAATAAATTCGCGCGTCTTCCGGGTTCCTTTTTGAAAGACCGAGGCGAAAGAAACTTTTATTGGGGAAATTTTTGGTGAATCTGGGTAGCTCGGTAGCTTTTTATTTCTTGGAATTATCTAGTTGGATGGTATTATAATTTGCCGAGCTTGTGCTGTTCTTTCACTCTTTTTCACGACTTGGTGAATCGCTACTAGGTAGCTTTTTATGGCTTGTAGTTATCTAGAGGATGCTATTATAATTTGTCAATCTTGTGCTACTCTTTAACTCTTTTTCACAACAGCCTCCTTAACGGAACTAAATGCCGATGACGTATACCTGTCTTCAGGCGCCTAATGCCAGTTGTTTATCTATTAATGCTGTATCATTAGTTTCCTGTAGCAGTAGAATATCATCGACATATCATCGAATGAATGGTGTACCGCCGATATGTGTTCGAACTAATTACATAGGACTTGAATTTCCAGTGACGTGTCCAAATCACTCACGAATAGTGGTGTCATAAATTTCTACCGATGTTGCAGCATTAGTATGTGTACACGAGGAACTGACGTTTAATGACTCAAGAAAGTTACATTCAGCAAGGACGTTCAGGTCTATTAAACCCAGAATTGAAATCATGGAGGAGTGTGACGGACTCCAGTCGACAAATGTTGCTTCGTAACTGATGCAAGAAAGTTCCAAGCAGTTCAGTTAATCACGAATCTTCTTTAAATAACTACTTGAATAAGTAAATCTTGTTTAATAATAAATATTTGACAAATCAAAAGATTTAAATAGTGTTATGTAAATAGGATTTTGATTTCTAAAGTAAATACTGCTTCACGTATTTGTAAATAATAATTGTGTATCCACGTAAAAATATTATCTCTGCAAATCTTTCAATTTCAATTTCAATTTCTTATCGGTACACAAATGTACACCGTATTCACAACACTCGAGACTACTTGTTCCCCTCCTCTGTTTCTCCTGCAATTTCTTATCGAAACAACAAGCTCGCAAACTCGAAAGTTTGCCACCAGCGGGAACACAACTTCTCTGAAAAATACATTGTTGCGCGTGTAAACTTTCGTTTGGAGAATGCCACATACAGCAAGCAACGTAAATTGAACGTATAATCGCGTTTACACGAACCACTGGCTCAGGCGAGTGCACTTTCGTTGCGTCGTGTGGGTGAGTCGGAACAGCTGCTCTTCGACCTCTTCCTTCCGATAGAAACTCGAGGCGTTCCGACAGACGCTCCAGGAAATCAATTCTGCTTTTACTCTTGACAAAGTGACCGTGACGACGATACCGAGAGCGCATGGGAAATAACACGTAGCAAAGTTTCTTCGGGAAATTGCAATTAGCGATACGCAACTCTTCATTTCAATCTTCCGGCGTGCGCGATGTGGGTCATTCCTGGAAATGGTTCTCAAAGGCGTTTCCTCGCGTGACGGGGAAGTCCCTCTTTCCGTTTTTTGCAATTAGTTATGCGAGCCAGACACCAGCGGAAATTATAACTGAAATCGGAGAGGGAATTGCTCCTTGAAAATCAGAATTATGAATTTTTGGAGTGATGGTCTTTCAGAGTTTGTTGTTTTTTTTGTTGAAGATAATCGGTTTCCTCTATTGGATCCTCTTCAAGCATTACAATTATTTATTAATAACACCCGTATTAATGTATGAAATATTTTTATTGTGTATGTTTTAATTTTCTGCGTGGAATCCTCAAGCATTATATTTATTACACTGTGGATGTTTATGCATTTACTACAAATGAAAATGTGGAGAAATATATAAGAATGTGCCTTAGTGTACATGTTTTACCGTTTAGGAAATAAAACACTTTCATTCAAATTTCCATTCTTCGTCTGTATCTGTGAAATCATGTACTTGCCTAAACATCCGCAGTCCAATAATTATTTACTGAAATGAAGAATCCACATTGTGCACCTTCGGTCATTTCCACTCCGTATAATTAGACTGAATAATTATATTTCAATGCCTAAATGCTGTTATTCAAGGATATTACTTAAAGTCATTAAGGTCAGTGTAAAATAAAAACACTTGTTCAATTAGTAAACAATATCACGTGGGAGGAATTCAATCGAACATTTTATTGCAGGAAATTCACAGTAGCTCAGGAGGAATGCCATTGTTCTCGACTCGTGAACCTTCGCAGCTTCAACGATAATCCAAATAACGAAGTGTTCTCAGCGTGTGGGCAGAAGTGGAGAGGGGGCAGATAAAGAGATCGAGAGGATCTCCTCGCAATGGAGCAACTTTCTCGACTTTCGAACGCTCACCCGGTCATCGGACCTCGGAGTGAAAGTAAACGGAAAAGATGTGATCCCCGCGACCGTGGCATTCGATCATTGCCTCGTTTTTGTCCCAGCGAACGGCCGATCGATTTATCCCAGATGATCGATAGGGCCAGGTTCGGTCGATCGCGTGCAATGAACCTTAGAGTAGACTATGGTAACTGATAGTTTCGTTACGTCTTTGATATTTTTAACATTTTTAAAGCAGAAAATATTTAAATAAGTTTAATCGATATTTACTTTTAGAAAACAAAATCCTATTGGTCGTGAGGTGAATTAAGTGAAACACGTCCGCATTATTAAAACGATTAGAATTATTAAATACATCGTATAGAAAATGTTGAAATAATATAATGGGCCTCTAAAATGCAGTACTGGCGAAATTTAATAGAATTTTTTATTCAACTGAATTTTTAATTCATTATGTCACTACTTACATAAAATATTTTATTATTTAGAGTCCCACTAAAATTTCTACTAAGAATAAGGATATCTTAGAAATATTTAAGACCATGTTTGAAATGTTTGAAATATTTTTACGATATTTTGTGAGTGACTCTAACCTACGGGCTCAAATATAAATGCAATATATGAATGCATGAATTGTAATACTAAGATATACTGCTAATTAGTATTGCATATGTAATTTTAACTTTCTATCAGATTTAGAACATCGACAAACAAAAAGAACAGCTCAATTAGCAAGATTTTAAGTGTGACTTCGATATCAAGTCAAGCGAAATGTAATCGGCGAAATGTAATTGAAGGTAACTTTCCACGAAGAGGAGCGCGCCTTTCTCACCTTTCTGCTTGTCATTAATTAATAGACAAAAAATGACTTTCACCGACATGAGAAACATATTACAGTCTGTACTCTAAACGCGCTGCCACGAAGTCAAATGCCCCGCTGCACCAAACCCACACGGTTCATTATACTGAAAACAAACGAAATTACATGAACAATTTTCTACATTGTGTACAAGTTTGAATTCGCACAGAGAAATTACATTGGTTTCGCTTTTATTCGTTGCTCGCTTTAACCCATGTGTACATGGCCTTACAAACAAACAAACAAACGCAATGTAATAACATTCATGAAATAACAACGTAACTGTATTGTATAAATAGAACTATATTTTTAATTTTTTTAAAAGATCAACAATGGTATCAACAATAAATCGAGTGCTTGCCATTGGTGTAAACACGATCAATATCTTTAATATATTCGATGTATCTTTGGATTCGACGTATCTTTGGAATCGAGACACAAATTTTTGAGATGATAAAATCCGTCACTGAATATATTAAATGTATTCACAATGCTAGACTCGATTATACACGTTAATAAATCAATTATTATTTGGTAGACTAATCTGTGGCTAAAATTGTGTTTACTAAATATTGCAGACGAATGCAGCTGCTTCGTTGCACTTGAAATTCTTACAATTCTGGTTTAATAAATGTAAATAAATATAATTCCAAAATGAAAGTACTTATACCATATAAACAATTGTTTCCAAAGTATTTTGTTCTGGTTAACCCAAAAACGAAAAATAATTATCACATATCTATTACATTGACACCAAGAGCAAAAATAAAACCAGGAATACTTATTTTATTCTCTAGGACACATCAATATTACCAAAACTAAGGAGTAAGTTTTTCGAAATATTGCAGTCAAACCTGGAAGTTTTCAATTTGTGTCTGCACACTTTGTACATTTAACCTAATTGCACATGGGCCACGTCCTCCATGCATGTCAATGTATCCATAAAAGTGTCTAAACCAGGGTTGGGGAACCTTTCACTCGAGTAATCTATGAATAGTAATAAATAATATATATTTTAATGAATTATTTATCGAAAAAAGTATTTTCAACCTCTACAAGGGCCCTCTTCAGAGTGTTCATTTCTAGAACTAATGAAGACGACCTTCATTGAGGTAAAAGACATCTATTTCTATAAACATTGCTTTTAATTTTTTAATAGATATTCTACTATCCAATGTTTAAAAATCAAGCAGAGTTACAGTCAAAGCAGATTGTTTCAGTAAATATAAAATTTCTAGGAAAATCTCTAACAATAATTCTATTCTCTAGCAATAATTTACATTCCCAATCCACTTCTACTGACATGAACATCTACCAAATCTTCGAAACAAGCACCTAAGAATTCCAAGGTCTTTTCAGGTTCCCCATTCCTGTTCAAACCTAATCCTATCGAAGTCTACCCATGGACCGTCTGCGTCACAGTCGGAAGGATGTTGTTCGTGGACACAGGGAACGCCTGGAACACGTTGGCCTGAACGGGCATGGACCTGAAGTCGGGAGGGGGTTCGTTGGTGTCCTCCTTCACAGCGTATCCCTGCTTCGACTGAGCGACGTTCACCGGCCAGTTGATGGACCCAGTGAAGGAGGTCTGCTGACCAGCAGCTGGAAAGGTCGTTGGGACCTGTTGGGTCTGATAACCGCCGGTCAAAGCGGTCCCTCCGTTCGCCAGGTACTGAGGCCACGACTTGGTCATCTCTTGGAGCTTCTGTTGGTACTCTTCCAAGGAGACCGTGTCCTTGATAACGATTCCCTCCTTGCTTCCGCCTATGGTAGGCGAGGGGATATTGGACGCCCACACCACGTTGCCTTGAGGCTGTGGTTGTGGCTGTGATTGAGGTTGCAGTTGCAGCTGCTGCTGCGGTTGCTGCTGTAAGGACACGGTCTTGTAGAAGTCTGCAGCCTTCAACTGCAAACGCAGGAGCTGTTCCTTCTCCTGGTTCAGGGCTGAGGCGTAGTCCAGGGGATTGTTCGCTGTCACGTCTTTCTCGATGGACCTGGCAGAGTAGAACCTCTTGCGATCGTTCCTTTTATCGTTGTAGCTCATGGCGCTCTCTGGGTCGCTGTAGAACGCTTCCGCGTGGGAGGACTCGTACATTTGTCCTGGGGTGTACTCGGGGCCTGAGGAGTAGTACGAAGTCGGGGCGTAGACTGGTTCGGATTGCTCGTGATCTGGAGGTCCTGGGTACCTGTGAATTTATTAAATTAGTTAGGATTGAGAAGGCACCTTTTTTTAGTTGGAAGTTCTCAATTAACATGTTGATCACCATATATACAATCAGTCTATGTCTATTGAAGAAATTTGTTTAAATTAAATGATAGGCTTGATCTTTCCGAGTAAATTTTATATTGTAAATATGTATATAAATAAACTTTACACATGTATATACTTCTAATGAAAAATTTCTTCGGAAACATTAAACCTGTAATTTAATTTAGGCAAATTTCTTTAATAGATATTGAAGGTACGAATACTTATGAGACTGACTGTAGGTGACAGAAATTTTCACTAAGAAATTAAAAAATTAATTTTGATGATCAGGTGTTGAAGAAAACAAGTTTGGATGAAATTCGTGAATTTTGATTGGGTTGTGAATATAAGTACTATCGGAAATGTTAAATTATATAGTTTCCAATGATATAAAAACAAGATTTTAGCTTCATAAATGTTTTTGTGAGTATATCTGGCACTCAGAGTGTTAATTGACGAGGGAATGATGCCAATCGAGCTTCGCCAGGTCAAGAGTGTCACGTTCCACTGGACGCAGTAGAATGCTCCGTCTATGATCAGACACGCTCGACCTAAAACTACTCGTTTCTTTGGAGGACTGTGTACGCACCGGAATAATGACGAATAACATTCACAACTTTACAATAATATGTACGATCTAAAGTTTCGAACGTGTACGAAAGTTTCATTTACAATTTACAGATTTTAATAATCCACAGTATGATTACGAAGTATCTTACAGGGGAAATATTAGAAAGATAATGAACTTTGCTGCTACCTTTCACGTCCAAACGAGAAGCTGCCCTTAATGTGATCGTACGGGATGTACCCCTTGCCGAAGGTTATGGCGTGACTGACATCCTTCCCGTATGGTAATCGCACGTGGTTCACGGTTTCGTGACCCTGGTCAAAGTCGTCTCCTCCGTGAGGATAGGGAGGACTCGGATAGATGGATTTCTTGACGTGATATTGACCAATGGGTCCGTGATATCTGGGGTGGAATTCGCCACCGTGAGATGACTTCCTGTATCTTGGCGCTCCAGAACGCCAAGATGGCGCTGGACTGCGTCTTATTTGCTGGGGAACCACCACCACCACCTTGGCCCTGAAAACAATGACAGTTTATTAGATACATGGACGAATTGAAGCACTATTTAATTGTATTATTACTCTTATTAGTTTGATTATAAATCGATTGTAGGTTTTCAATTTTCTGTCTAACGTTATTTGAAAGGAAACAGTTTATTCGTAATCAAACATTTAAGTTGAAACCTTTCTTTCGATCAACTATATGTATAGTATAAATTTCCATAGAAAATAGATTTTAATGAAAATAACAGAGAAATTTGTGTCGGGCATATGCATGACAAGGTAAGGTATGAAAATGTTAAAATTTGTATACTTACGCATAAACGAGTAGAGGTTCGCTGATCGCCAGCATCAGAATGCAGATAGCCTGTGGAGATTAATCAAGAGTTAGTTAGGTAACTGAAGAAACTAGTAAAGCAATTTTATTCTCATAATTTCCTAGCAATTGAAGATCACTTTCAAGTAAAATTTACTTAACACTAAAACTATCGACAACCTATTCAAAATCTTGTACTGGAATATATTTCAAATTCAAGGAGAGTCGAGCCAAAGGAATACATCAACAATTTATCAATATCAAAAATGCCCCGTTAACAACTCCGTAATTTATCCAAAAGCGTCCTTAATAACCCCCTAATTTCAAAAAGAAATTATAAATACCCAAACAAACTGCTCAATTTGCAACTTTTAGCGACAACAACCACCCAAATCCCAAAATACAGATCTCAGGACTCTCACTCACCGACCACCGCATTGCGCCGTGTCCTGGTAACTCGATCAGCCTGGTCAAACCCTCCGACACAGCGTTTAGGTTAATCCTTTGGCTCAGGGTGCACGCTGCGTCGGTGCTGTGGTATCTGCACCTGTCTCCTCCAGCGTTCCGCGTGCTCCAGCCGATGCAGATAAATTGCGGGAGGTCCGCGCAGGCCTCTTCTCTTTTATACAAGATAAAAAGAGCATAATCGAGGCCCGATGGGCGAACGGGCCCAGCTCCCCACCGTCGGCTGGCAGCCCCTTTGGTGGAAAGAGATCGCGTTCGCTGGGGATCACCAGGAGGATAGGAACGACGGGGCTACGCCGCCGACGCGAAACGGAGAGTAAGGAGACGTCTAACGCGTATTTTTGTTTAGGGGGAAATCGACACTTTCTTCGAGGCTGGAGTCTAACGTCGGGCGCGGCCCAGGCGTGTGCTTTCCAAAACGCGACCAACAAGAACGGGACCGACGGCCTACATTTCGCGACCAACAGTGCGGTCAGGCTCGATGCTCGTCGATCGCTCGAATTATACTACAATATAGTAATTCACATTTTTTTTATGAAATCATTGCACTTAAATATTAGGGAGACCGAAAATTAATCAAAATTTTATCAACATTTATTTATTAACGAAATCTTAAATACTAACCAACAAAGCAATTTCCATCATTTTCTATCACTTTTTGTCAGCGTAAAGGCAATTGTTCAATTCTCTTTTTAAAAAAAGTCCTTCAATTTTTCGTTGCAAAATTTTTCCAAGTCGAAGAAATTTTGATTACTTCTCGGTCCCCTTAAGAATTCACAAATTTTTATATTAAGAATGTACTAAATAAAATCATTGCAAGAAGTTATTATAATACAATGTTCCAAGTAATTTCAATTTTTATAAAATTATTGCACCTAAATAATTTTTTTTTTATATGGAAATGGAAGAAAAGGTGCAGTTAATTTGATCAATATTTTAGAGGTTGATAGAAATTATTTAATATATGATAATTTAATATAATGTAATACGAACATTCCTTGCGATAGTTTTGTTTAGTGCAACCTTTATGTAAAAATACAAAAAAGAAGCGAACGTGTAAATAAATTGGAGTATTATAACGTGAAAATTGAACAACATTCTCGGTATTATATAATAATACATAGTGACAGCTATTATGAGTTACGTGAAAAAATGTCAACCTCGACGAATGTGAAAGGACTCGAATACGCTATTTTCTTTTGTAAGCGTCTGTTCCAAGTAGCAACAGACATTGTGTAATTTCGTGACGCATATTATTAAACAAATTGCACATATTACACGGCTGATGTCATACTTTCTCAACGTGAGAAATCGTGATCTACTGCGATCGGTCGAGGTGACACTGTTTTATTAATTACAGAACGAAGCAGCACTATGGAAGTGATCCATCATCAATGATTCTTAAGGTCCTCTTAACATTTCACAGAATTTATCCGAGGAAAAATTTAATTATTAAATACTGTTGGTTGCAATAATTCAATATAAACCAGTACATTTTAACTTGATTTAGAAACTTCATTGATCGTAATTGACGAGCAATATAATCTTTCCTAATTATTAAATAATAAATTACATTATAATTATATTTATGTATTACATTATATAATACATTTATATATTAAATGAATCCAACCATTATATCGCTTTTAATGTCTAATTTTTCCAACTCACATTTCAATAATAATAATCAACAGCTAAATACGACCAGCCCATCTCTGGATCCCATGTCTCGAGATGGATGGAATATCACCTCGTCATTGGCGTCATCTTTCCGCGTGGGTATCAAAACAACATCTCACCGAACAATTTCTTTCCTTTTTCCTGTACTTTTTTCGCGTTGCTCATCGTTACGGTCCACATACACGAAATTACTGAACGATACGATGTCGTCAGCGTAAAAAAGCGTAGCGTCGGCGAATCAATTAACTCATTCACGCGACGTACTTTCAAGCGATCGCTCTTCTCGCTCGTTTCCAATGTGGAAAACGCGTTCGAAAGTCATTCACTCCTTAAATGCGCGATTTTCAAACTGTATTTCAAAGAAGGAAAAAAGCGATCGCCCCGACGGGTGAAAGCGATCACGTCGAAAGTCTCGGGCTCGCCCCGCGTAATTCTCCTCTTTTTCTAGTTTCCGTTTCATCGTCCATGCATTTGCATAAACACAGGGAACGCTTTACTATTTACCACCGATCGTTCGGAGATCCTAGAACGCTTCTGTAATCGATTCCGCAATGAGGAAATTTATTTTGATAAGAGCATTGTCTTCGAATGAGGAATTAAAATTATTGCAGGATTCGAGAATAATATTCGTGAGTTATTCAATTTTCAATTGTAACTTTTATTTGAGATGTAAAATACAAGACGCTTAATATTAGATACAAGGTAACTATTGGTGTGAAAATGTTAAAAAGTGAGGCATGGTTTTATCTCGGTTGAAGTCTTGCAGATTTTCTTTTTTTACGAATCATTAATTACTTTCACACACGCGCATACATTTGTCATGCTCACTCGTGCGACTGAAACAAATATATAAATTCTCGTAATCTGCATGCTCTTCTGATTAGTAGATAGTATAATTAAGCATTAAATCTTGAGGTAATTATAGGTAAAACAAATTACTTAATGAAAGACATTGTCTTACAATCAATTCACTCATTCTCATTCTGTTTGTGAAAGTATCAAGAGGGAGGGGTATTCAAAAACTGTATACTCTAAGAGGAATTTTAATGTTTTTAATGAACAATAATAAAATGCTCTGCATAACTATCTTAACAAATACGTGGTTCCATTTTCAAAGAAGTACAATTGAATTTTGCAGGCAATACACACATAAAGGAAGTGAGATCATAGGATCCATCTCGTTGCATCGTTCCAACTCGCACAGTTTCTGTTTTATCTTCCATGAAATATGAAACATTTCTCCCTTCAGTTGAGAAACACGCTCCTTACTAAATATAATTGTTTAAATAAATACAATACAACGGTTCGTGCCAAAGGCTCGGAATCTTTGGTACAAAATAACAAAAGTCTTTCGTGTCTCACGATCGTTCATAATTACAACGTGTATGAAAGTTAGAAAATCGTTGTCTAAAGCTGGAAAAATTAATTTATAATAACTGCAGATACGAGGTACGATTCGTGGTGAGAGCGTGCGGTTTGGAGGCATTCGCAGAGAAATCCAACGAGAACAACGTCGTGTTATTAGCGCAATCGTCGACGCCATCAATGTGGGTGCACTCGTGTCATTCGAGTGTCTTCTACGAATGACCTCGATATAGGGTTACTAACTATACTCTTTCCAACAGGTTCAGAATAATGCGTGTACTCCACTTAACGTGAACCTACATAATTATACAATCGAAAATAAAATTGGCTCATGGTTCTGTTAAGAAATGCTTTTCGTACTGCAATTTCCAATATTAATTTGCGTGCAAACTGGTGCCAAATAAAAACTATAAGATGTGTTATCTTTCGCGACAACTCTCCCTTGGAAGCTTTAAGGATTTAGTAATCCTACTCTCGCAGTCCAAGGAATGCGAGCTTTCGCTTCAATTTATTAATTTCTCGAATCACTGTTCGCACAAAATGACGAATCGTAATTACCAGCTATGTAGATAGAAATTTTCCAGGATGTCGATGTACCGAATGATCTATATGCATTAAGTATAATCAATGTTCCATATGAGAAGCAACTTTCACTGCTTAGAGTGAATTATTAGAATGAGGAAAAAAGGGAGACATCTGTTTTAAAGGATCACTGTCAAGAGTGGATGAAATACGCATCTCTAATTAGCATTTCAAGGTTGCAGCAGAACATACTGAGTAGTTCTTGAGTGTGTACATGTAATAATTGTTCAGTGGATCTCAAGAAGTCTAACTATTTTCTCAGTGTATTCCATAATTTTATCAATAAATGTAAAATTTCATGTAGAATTTTAGATTTTAGATTTCTTACAACAGAAGTGTTTTATAATTCATTTCATTTAATGTAGAGTATATACTGTCTTGCTTTAATATTGTATAATTTTCATTTCTAAAAGTCATCGTGATCTTAATAACGACAATTTCGATATAAACGCAAATGTACACAAATGTGTCAATATCCCTCAGGAGGTTGACTTATAACGAACATCACCCGTCTGTAACACGACGATTTTAACTTTTTCCATATTTAAAATTTTCTTCTACCCCTGTTACTTTTTGAAAAATTTAATTAAATCGACATTTCACTTGCAACCTCGAGGATCAAGGTTCGTTAAAATTGGCATGTTAATACAACATTATTGAAGCTAACATTTTATTCCCATAGATAGCCCAAAATTTCCTATAAAGAAAATATTACCTCATTCCATTCGATCCGCCCCAACAGAATAGGTTGTCGCTCCTAGATAAAAACGCCTCCCATCCTGGAGCACGCGGAACCGAATCGAACGAATGGCGTGTCTCGACTCGATAGGAATTCCTCCAGTAGAGAGTTCACTGTCACGGTCCCGCGATCCGCTAGGAAAAGGATACCCGAGTTGCTCGTTTTTGTTTTCGCTCTGCCTCGCGACGGAATGCGCGTACAATTTGGTCTCCGTGAACGTTTTACGAGGGTACGAGATCGGTTTCCCTTTCTCTTATCGTCTGGCAAAAGTGCACGCGATCCTAGAACGCCGTGGATGGGATCGACTTACCGATTTCTATGGATCCTCTTCTGCGTGCTCGAAGGCGATCGCGCGGATCGGTTTCGTGAAAGGGAATACATCGGAGCAGTTGGTGAAATGGCACCGCGAAGATGAAACTTATGGAAACGTTTCTTCTATTGTGAATTCTTGCGGTTCTTTGGCGACATAGAGCCTCAGATCTTCGCGTAGGTTTCGAGGTTAAATATGGAAGCACCTGAAGCTATCCGCCTCTGTGCACACTCCATTTTCTTTAACGAGTGTTTAACGACCGGTTTACCTTACGTACACGATGTACTTCGTGTGATGGAGAATATAATGGGATGGGAATATAAAAATTAATATTTACGTACCGTTGGATGCAGGTGTTGGGTCCGATGGGAAGTCGAAGAAGATTTTCTAAAAGGAAATGTTAACGTGGAAATATTTAAGCGATAATTGAGAATCGAGGTGACGCGCAGTGTGTATTATATATGTAGGTGGAATTATGCTTTTAATATGAGATGTAACTGTCTTAATTAAAATAAATAGTGCGTTAATGTATTATGTTAATGTGGTATAGTAGAATTTAAATGCAGTAGAGCAATGAAAATATAACAATTCTTTCAAATATGAAGAAAAATGTTGCAGATTTAACACTTGCGTCTAGCGTTGGTACTCACCACGCATTGAAGTCTCCACGAGCGAGATTTATCTCTCGAAAACCAAACGCGTTATAGCTCTGAATTTTTTTTCTGTACAAAATCTTATTAACTACCTCGCAAATCCTAAAATTTCAAATCCCCTGAAACTGCTCGTTCCCTTCAAAATAAATAGAGATGAAGTACCTTTCTTGAACCCTGGAGCTCTATTCCCGAAGTGAGTCACTTAAGAAGATACTACTGTTTCTTCAGATAAATACTTTATTAAAATATGAATGCAACAATTCCGACCAGAGAAACAGTCCAACAATGGAAATGTTTAGCAAACGTTTTACTAACTATGTAACTCACCAAGTATAATAACTATGTTCACCCATTCTAAACGAAGTCGCCAAGCTCAAACGTGTAACGCTTACACGCACACGTTGCAGCTTATATGCGACGCAAGAGTCGGCGACCATTAGGAAGGGAGCGGACGAAAATGATTCAAACAACTTTCATTAAGATTTGTCCGAACAAGTGACCGTCTAATCGAGTCTGAAACTTTCTTTAACATGTTTGATGCATTTCATCGGGCATAGAACGTCCGCGAAACCGACGATCGCGGACTGGAACAGCGAAAGAATTCTCTCCTCGTGTTATGTAAATGTCACGAAAGCGCTCACAGAATGATAACGTCTAATTGCGATGAACACGATCGAAGGATCGTCGTTGTGCGTTTCCGTCATAATCGTTGGACTTTCTCGAGTGATACGTATATTTTATCAAGACAAAAATACACGATATTTATATTTCGTTAAGGAATTAAAATATTTCATGTTCATATTTGAATAATAAAAATGCTGCCTCGTGCTGCATCACTGTTGTCGATTATGTATGCCTGATCATACTTTATCTTGATTTCAATTAAGACACGAGAACATTTCTACCAATTTCGACTTTCAACGGGTGGAAAAGAATGATCGAAACACGGGTAGATTCTTTTAATTGCAACGAATTGCAGATCGGTATCTTGGCTCGTACAAGAGATCGGTACTCTTGAAAGAATCTCGTGATGCGGTTATCTCGTACATCGAGTGAAACGGGAGCTGTAATGAGTAGAAATTACTGCAAACCGCAATTAGATTATGTTATCAGACAGTTTGTTGACCTGGCTTGCATTCCTTCGCTCCAATCGCGTGGAGTACGTTCCGAGAGACGCGGTTTTCCTTCTGGGAAGCAGACATGCTTCGTGAGCTGTCGAAACAACAACCATGAATCAAGGAAATAGATCGAAAATTTTAAATGACAAATGAAAGTTAGATTGTACGTGTATTTGTTGACGAGGTACGAGTACAGAATGGTCAACCCTTTCGACTCGGATGTTTTTTATTTGAATACTATTTTCTTTTAGATATGAGTTTTATTCAAATCGGGTTGGCTATAAATAAAATAAGAAGGGATAATTTGTTTTAGCACAAGTGATGTTCATTTTTTGTAATCGTATATTCTTGTGAGGCTTCATTGTAATTTGACAAAAGCTAAGGTGGAAGGGGTTAATTAGGTATTGGGTATTTGGAATTTTCTATGAAATGGTTTTGCAATTAAAAATATACAAAATGAAGATACATGTAAAAATTATGTTACTACTGTAACGAAAAAATTCCGTGTAAAGATTTCATACTTGTCAACACTCATAAATACCAGTCGTTCTACTCGTTATAGAATCTTTAGATTCTACTAAATCAAATTTAAATTTCATAAATACCATTTGTATACAATGATTTATACCAATATTATAAAGAGCTAAAATGGCTATATTTTATTTTTATAAAAATAAAGTTTCACTTCGAAATCTCAACATTCGTAAATAAAGGTGAGATTACACGATACTCAGAAATATCGATTGAAACTTCTGAGTTACGGAAAACAAATGACAGTAAAATTCAGCTACTTAAAGATGCGCATATTTAACAATAAAAACAATCATATAAGAAAGCAAAGGTGAAACCACGACGCCCAACTGGTATAGTACACTAAAACATCGTACGTATAACTTAAAAAAAAAAAAAATATACATGTCGAATTGAGTAATCTTCTCCTTTTCAAAGTCGGTTAAAAATTAAACAGTCTCGTTGTATATCATCCCCCAAAAAACCAACGCGGAAAATGACGATTCGCGTAACACACGTTCGTCGAGATAACGAGCGACGTCGAGTCCAGTTATAGTAAAAAGAGCGATGGTGTCGCGAAGTCGATCTCCTCGTTCTCAGAACCGAGATACGAGTGAAACGATTCGAGTGCACCCACCTCGTATTACGAGGACTGATCTTGATCTTGGCCGTTCACCCGGGCAGCGTTCAGCTTTCATTAAAAAGACCAGCAAACCGCGGGAATTACAGCGTTCGTCGGCCAGTGGAAAAAAAAGAAGAAAAGAAACGGAACGAGGTGAAGGGTAGCCTCACGGTGGAGGGGCTGGTGGTCCTCCGGTTCTCGCCACGTCTTCCCCATTAGCCAGCTCCTTTCACGTGCGCTGGCAGCGGGTGCAAAAGATTCCCTTTCATTCTTATCCGACTCCCAATCACGTACGTGTATAAAAGCGGCAAGCGTGTGCACAGTAGACAGCAGATCAAAACCGCGGCTGAAACCGCCAAGTATATCGCGAGGAGGAACCGGCAGCTGGTCCTCCGGGCGTGCACCATCGTCTAATAGAGCTGGTTTACTCTATCTAGGAACCTAGAGTGCAGAGGGCGGAACACGATGACGAATCTCGCGGTAAGTCGTTCTCTTAGGATCGGAGCGTGATTTTGTCGTGGTTGTTCGTGATAACACGAAGTGAGTAGATAGGGAGATCGTAAGAAATTTTTGGTGAGATTCGCGGTTTCTTCGGAGTTTGAGAGATACTTAGGTTAAATAGATAGTGAGATTGAATAGATTGAGAAAAGGGAGTTTTAGATTTCTTCGTTGAACTTTTTGGTACAATCTGGATGCAAAAGAGAAATAATTTAATCGCGTTTGATATTTATTGCTGAAGTGGTAGGGCTCGAGAATCTTAAGAAAGTGAAAGATAATGGTCCTGTAATTTTAGATTTCTTTGTTGATATTTTTTGGTTAAATGTAAATGCAAAAGAAAAATAATTTAATTTAATAATTGGTATGTATTATGAAAATTTAGAGGTTCGAGAATCTTGAGAAAAGGGGGGACTAGCCCTTAGCTAAAATCGCAAGGGATAAGGCGTTGATAAGTTTTCAAATGAATTGAGAGAACAATTGTTATTATTTGAGAATGAATTTACTATTTATTTGTATAGCAATATGCGCTCAATATATGTATACCACAAATTACTTCATCCATATATTCATTATAATTTTTTAAATATCCAATATTTATTGCCATTACCATCTATGCCTAACGTTTTGTATATTGCAATTGTGACATGTACTTTATCTAATAACAAACGTCCAGGATAAGTCGAGTTTTCCTTTGCAAGTTCTCATTTCTACTTCAGAATCCAATCGAGTCGAACCTAGAAAGCAATTTTGAAATTCCCGTGCATTTAATAATTGCATTCAGGTGCTCATAGCTCGTCACTTAGCAGTGAGAGGCATAAAAAGTGATATAAATTGCTCGTAGAAAAAAGTATGCGCAAATTCGCGTTGCCAGAAAGCTATGTATTTATGGTTGAATAAAGATTCGCCACGAATTCGAAAGTCCACGGGGCGCATTAATGAAATATTCCCAGTTTGTCGTATCGACGAATTAGCGGCGCTGACTAAACACTTTTTTCCAGTCGACCATCTTTGCGGTAGCCTCGCTGATCAACTTGGCCTGTGCTGGAAGCCATGGTGGACAGTAAGTTCTACTTTTTCATTCCTTAAAGACAACGCGAATTTTTACGTGAAAATTTTGTAAAATCAAGTTTCCTCGATCGAGAACAGCGACGATCAGATCTTGTAACGACCACGAGCGGAACAATTTCCACGGAACTGAACCGACGAAGCATAACAAAGCACATCCCGTCGTTAGAGTTGTGACTTTCACTACGGTCGCCCGTTATCGACGTTTGCTACGACATTCTGCGATCATTATCGAAAGCAATGATGAAAAAACGAGACGTTCGATCGTCGAGTGTTTCGTGCTCGTTGATTTGTTCTCGTTCAACGACCTAGGAAGCAGCTTTATGCCTCATTGCACGCACAACCGTCCGTGTCTACCAGGCATGAAAATTAACGAGTCGGGGAACGAACCTAAACGAACGTTTGTATATTCGATGAACGATTCGGTCATTAATGAACTTTATCCACATTCCCGTCATTTTCAAGAACACTTTGTATACTTTCAATTTGAACTCAATTCTCACTTGTAGAATGAATTAAACTACTTCCATTCAACTTTTCCAGCGCCATCGTAATCACAGCTTATAGATAACTACGAGGTTTACCATTGTTAAAGACCCTGACTCAATCTTTTACTCCCATCACGATTTCCCAAACTAGCCCAAAATTATATCAATCTGACCATCGGAAGGGAGGGACCATCCCTCAAGCTTCAAGGCCCTCTTACAACCATGCAACAGCCCAACTCAAATCTAACCCCCCATTCATTTTTCCAGCGACCACGTGGTGATCCACGTGCCCTACAAGATCAAAACCATCCACCACACGCACACCATCACCAAGCACATCCACCACGGAGGCGGGGGTGGCGACAAGTACGAAGTCCTAGGCTACACCGTGGGCCACCCCATCGACTTGGGTGGTCACGGTGGTGGTGATTTAGGAGGTGGCCACGACTTCGGTGGCGGCGGTGGCCACGACTTCGGTGGCGGCGGTGGAGGAGACTATGGCGGTGGTCACATCGAGTACGGCGGCGGTGGTGGAGGTGGCGGCGGTGGTCACATCGAATTAGGAGGCGGTGGCTACGGTGGCGACATTGGAGGTGGTCACGGTGGACTGGGAGGAGGCGGTGGTCACGTGCTGATCAGCAGTGGCGGTGGACACGGTGGCTACGGAGGTGGGGGTGGTGGCGGCGGTGGTCACATCGCGCTCAGCAGCGGAGGGGGCCATGAAGGATTCGGTGGAGGCGGTGGATATGGAGGTGGGGGTGGATACGGAGGTGGGGGTGGATACGGAGGTGGGGGCCACGAAGACTGGGGTGGTCACTAACCACTCGAGACGTCGATGTTGGGAGAAATAGGATAGTTCTCTTCCGCGAAGACTTGGTTGGTCGATTGAAGCACGGTCGATGATGCTCTGAAGCAACTTGGACATTGTTCGTTTACCTTTGCTACAGTACTCGAGGATCTACTCGACGAACTGGTAAAAGTCTGTGGTTATAGTATCTAGATGCACCGGTGCTCATAAAGCTATCGTTTTTTCTTGGATAGATGAATAGAAGGAGGAGCTTCTTGGCGAAATTTTTCGTTGATCCGTGATTGAGAAATTACAGTACCGAGCCATCGAGCTTCAAGCCAACCAGCACACCCCCCCTCCCTTGCACGACATGTTTAGGTTCTTTAAAGAGAAATTGTTTTAGAGAGATAGATATTTTTTTCACTTTGACTGGTGTTTCCCGGGGAGTGCTGCTAAACCTTAGACACATCGACACGTAATCACCTTGTCTCTTACCTCTCGTCCTAGTCTCTCGTTAACGCAATCGTTTGTACTGATATATGTAAATATTGTTAACCGTTTACTTGTTATCGTATTGTTATAAATCACTATATTGTTGCTCCCATTGTTTCCCGTATCGCGACCCGAGTAGTTTATGCGTATGTATCCAGGGTCACGAGAAACTTGAATAAATTGCGTGTGTACCTGAAGTCTGAGCCTTCGATTCCCAGCGATCCCTCATTTATTAATCACTTATACATCTGGACGATGTACATGAAAGCATCGAACTTTTTTATAAAAGTATTCAATATACTGCTTAAATTTTATAGCTTAGTGTTTCTCAAATTGCCTCAGAAGAAAAAGTAAGTGTATCATCTCCTAGAATAACAATAAGTTCGAGAAACACTACTCTAACATCGTCGTACCAAGAAATTTACATATTTACAAATTTTCGTGTCCCACCTAGAAGTTCTCTTTCTAAATAAGCCCAATGCTCAAAATCTCTACTGCTCCACAATAAACATAAGCACAAAATAACACACTAGATCACACTCTCCGAAATTCTATACTTTTTTCATTCGTCTAAGTCTACGTCTACCTTGTCTCTTGTCCCTAGTGTTTTCATACTCCACATCGTCGACCAGGTATCTCCCAGAATGGGTCTTCCCAGTGAAATCTTCCTTGGACCCCTCTGCCTCGTCGTCGTTCTGCTCCTCGTGTTGATCTGTGTGAAACTTGCTGGTCTGTCCAGTTCGAATGTGACCACTCTCCGTCTCCAGACCCTTCCTGTAACCTTCCTCGTAATTGTACAGCAAAGATTCACTGTTGGGTGGAATGTCCTTCACGTTTTCGTGAACAGCGTACTGATTATGGTCGCGTCCTCTAGGATTGACCTCGAGGTTGTTGTCATCGACGTAGGACTGCGGGAAATAAGAATCATCAGGGTGTACGTGTTGTTTCGGGTGATCCCGAGGCTCCTCCATCTCGAGGGGTTCGCGATCGCTTAGATCCTCGTGATCCTCGTGATCGTGCTCGTCGTTGTAATCGTGGTGGTGGCCGTAGCTCCAGGAGCTCCAGTTCTCGTGGTGATGCTCCTTGTGGTGAGTCTTGGGCTTCTTCTTCGGCTTCTGCAGGCGTATGTAGATCGTCTTCGTGTGGACATGGTGGTTCACGATGTCTGGCACGTAGATCCTCAAGTGCAAACTACGGAGTGTAAGTATTGAACAAATGGATGAAATTAATTTAGGTATGGGTTTATTTGTGAATAAATGGAGTATGAGTTTCCTAAATGTTTTAAATATTTTAGAGAATTCAAATAATAAACATGGCACTGACACTGGTGGTCATATCGTAGTGGTTAAAAAACATTTTCAAAATCCAAAATAGAAATAAATTAAAGATAACATTTGCAGATTTTGGAGAGGAATTTAGTATTAAATGAAATTACTTACTGTCTCTTCTGGGCTCTCCCGTAACTCACGATTCCAATCAGCAGAGCGAAGAAGAGGTAACAGACTTTCTGGAAAAGAATAAAATGGATCAAAAAGATTAAGGAATTAAAAAAAGGATACGATTACAAAAATGGTTCATCTCCGCGAGCAATCGTTGGTTGATAGGTTGACTTCCAGGCTCATACTCCTGACAATTATTCCATAACTCATAAAAATACACAAACTCTATGTAGACTAATTCTTTTACTTTCTCGGTGAAAAGCTTTAGTTAAAGGACTGCTTAGTAATTCATGATTTATGATTTCAGATAACAAAGAAGCTATAATTGCAAATGCAGTAAGCACTGTGTAATTCTACCTAGCAGCAGTTGCTGGTCTTTACCATGTCTTCCAACGAAAGTGTTCCAAGAACCAGTGACGAGTTGGCAAGCGACGCCAGCAGCAGTTTAGTGTCGTCTGACGTCCTCGATGATGCTCCTCCTTTATATTCCACCTGAATTGTCATCGTTTCGATAGCGAATACCATGGAACCACGGAACTGCGATCGAAACCCGCGATATTTTACGGCCGAACGAGCACTTTCGCCACTTCGACGAGATATGCTCGATCTGCCAACCAGATGCCAATGATATGCTCTGGAATCACGTGTCTGCGAAGTCATCGAGGTTCATTGTCGTCGAGAAATTAAGGTTTAGCGTTTGCGAAATTATCATTGATGCTATCCTACTCTTAAGGATTCTTGTTTTAGAGGCTATATTGTTAATTCAAATTATGGAAATGACACCATAGACAAGCATAGTTTAACTGTGTTTATTGACTCTTTTCACACTTGACAATTTACAATACAATTCAGTGACAAATAGCAAATCTTCAATTAATAGTAGGGGATTGTCTTACGTTCCTAAGTATACAGAAATCATTCAAAGCGAAGAATATTTAATTAATAAATATTGTTCACACTAAGATTTACTAGTATTACGCTTTATAGACTATTAAAGATATATACATCTACTCTTGAGCAAGTTCGCCAGACACAATACCGTTCAAACATATTTTGTACAACGTGATGACTATTCTCTACATCCTAATTCACTTAATAGATTAATTTTACTAAATTTCATATTTGTCCTCTTCCTCGAACTCCTCCTTTTCGTGCTCGTGCTCGTACTGCGGCAGAATCTTGTAAATGATGTGCGTGTGCTTCACGTTCTTCACTCGATAAGGCACGTGGATAATCACCTTCGATCTAAATACACAAAACGAACACATAAATATATTATTTATCAATTATGTGATTACCGGTTTGTAAATAATACTCACGACGTCACAGGTTGATGCAACAGTAGAAGAAATACCAGCAGAGCAATGGCGTACTGGAAAAAAGAATCAAATATATTCCCAAATAATTCTAATTCTGAAGAGATAATGTATTTCTTCTTTTAATTAAATAAAATTACTACGGAATATGAGATGCTTAGTTTGTTCTCGTACCAGAAACTTTCCCTTCATTTTGCAGGAAGCCAGTGTTTGTTTACACCTGAAACAGACTCGAGAAATGGACGATTTCTGCGCGTGCAGCACCAAACCAAACGTTTATATACATGCTGAAATTAGCCAGGCGAATCGTTTCGCGAAGTGTTCCAAGAAACTCCCCCCAGCCTGGGCAGTTCTCGCTGCTAAAACTCCATCCAACTTGATTCAACGTATCTTTTCACTTTTCACCAAAGCTTAATGCGATTTGCGCGCGGAGTCATGCGATTCTGTGAGCCTCGAAGCATCCAATGGAACGAATTCATTCGCAATAAAATTTACACGTTTTGTTAAAAGTGTGAAAAATGCACACTTGGATCTTTATCTTCGCGCGCGCGTAAATTAATATTCATTATTTGGTCAATGTTTATTAATCGTAAATTAAGGTTTCGCTGTTCACTGCGGTGGAGTTCATTTTTCATAGTCAGCGATCTGATCGAAATCGAAATGATACAAATGAAGTAATGCAGCGAAGTCGTTAGGGTTTCCCAGAACGTGAACGCTACGAAAATGTTTATTAGGAGAAACTCCTAACGGGAGGTATTTTAATATCGCATTACTCAAAATGTATCTTGATTGTTGTGAGATTTGATTGTTTCGACTACTAGCATTGAATGACCTGGAATTACTGTAATTAAATTTGAGTTCGTAAAGTACGATTTAGGATATTTTATTATGGAAATGAATTTTCTCTGATTCAAATGATGATGAAATACGATAAACACTTTTTGGCGTAATTTAATTTAATAATTTAATTGTAGATCTCGACTTTTATGTAAATATATGAAACTATTTATTTATGATTCCACACTTCGTTTTAGTGTTACATAAGGAGAGTTTTCTACATTTATTATGCAAAAATGTGTAACTATTTCAAATCAAAAGATTATGAAAACAAAAACATACATTTGTATATGAACTCTATTAAATCAATTGTTAAATTAAAAATATATGAGAAGACTATAAATAGCTATTCACTTTAAAAAAATGAACCATGTTCACGATAAATACCGTTGCAATTTGTACATAAATGTAAAAGAAGTCCGCGAAAAGATGTGTTAAAAACGCCCACCGAAACCCTTTTAAAATATTTTGTACTTGTTTTTATATTTAATGGCGAATTCTGACAACTGTGACGTTTCCTACAGTACAGAAGTGGTCGAAGAACTGACTGCATCCAGGAAGCAAGAGAAACCGCTGCAACTGCACTTCCTTGAGGGGAGATGCACCCAACCGATCATCTGTTCATTCCATTCGTGGCACGTATGCGCGCAATAAAATAAGAAACCGTCAGAGGAATACGAAGTAAACCAAGGAACGTGTAGGGTTTGCAAAAACACTTGTTGAAGCCGTTACAGCGACGGCCATAAATCTTTCCGAGGGCAAAGGCGGTACCATCTTCTAGGGTGAGGTGTCAAGGCGTTAACAGTTCAGAGACCATCTTCAGGAACCATAGTTTGTTTTGCAAGTTTTGTTCGAAAATGAGTAAAATTGAAATTATGGCAATCGTTTCTTTGAGGCGTATTTTTAAAAACAGTTTTCGGGGTGACCAGAGTATCTTCGTTGGTGTTTATTAGAATAATAAAGGATCAAAACATTTTGTAATAGATTGGCAAAATTAGTCTTTGTCGCAGTTGATTTTAATAATTTCGATTTCCCGCAAAATGGTGGATATCTGAGTATTCCTAGAGCTACTCAGAGGTAGCGCTGCAAATTAGAATAATGCATAGGTAAACATTACAAAAACATCCAATACTAAACATCTATTCTATTAATCAAATTAATACATACCAAGAATTATTATAAACCAATAAAAGAATTAATTCAAGAGTGGACTATACTAACACAAGACAATATTACTTTTAAAATAAACATACTAGTAAGAAAATAAAAGATAAATGTTACACATAGAATGTTCAGAACTTAATAATTAAATAAAACATCATAAAATAATTATACCTACTGACAATTTTTCTATAACTTTCTTTAGCCACTCTTATACGTTAATAATTAGGAATAGACACTTCCTGGTTACACGACAAATGTATACACGAAAAAGCAGCAAGAATCCACTCAGGAAACTAATTCTAACTAGTAAAATTTATTATAGAAGAAACATTAATCGTTCAAAGACATTGGTCGAGGAAGTACAAGTGTCGACGCGGAGTAAAAACATGAAACATTGATACTTGACGAAGAAAGTGGTTCCAAGGAACAAGATCCACCAGCCGGCTGCGCCACAGGGATTTTATCGTTCAACCGAGTCCGAATCAGGCAAAAAAAACGGGTTCACTTTCTATTATTACCCACGCGCGCTCTTATCAAAGTCGACCGCGAGCTTTCGACGATCATCTTTCGTCGTCAAAGAGCAGACTAAATCAAGAGAGTAGTCAAACACGTTTCCATTAATCACGACGCGAATTCCACGGTATCATTCGTACTGTCTTAATTGTACGCAGCTACCGAGCTAATTATCAGGGAGAATTGACGGTGAAATGGAAAGTGGAGGAGAACAATCTCGCCGTTTACTTTTACGCGTAAGTCCAATTGATTTGTAGACAGCCGCGACGAGAGAAAATTCAATAATTGCTTACTTGGAGCAATCTATACATTCTATGGAAATATTTGAGAACATAATGCTAATTTATAAATGTAATATCTTATTGGTAACAGAGAAAACAATGTAAGTAATATATTTCAATCAATTGCAGTTATTCACAATTTGTAATTATTGTTCAGTGAATGATCGTACATTCACGTTTATAAATTCCCTTCGTTCAATGTAATTCGTAGAATTCTTTCTAAAGGGGACTCTTCGTTTTGCCTGTAAAATGATATGACTAAACTAAGGCCCTAGTGTACATGAATCATGTCTCAGAACAACAGAGAAAATAATGTAAGTAATATAATTCGAGCAACTGCAAGGTCAAGTCCACAATTTGTAATTATTGCTCAACGAATGGTATTTTCACGCGTACAAGTTCCCTTCGTTTAATGTAATTAATGTTTCTAAAGGGGTCTCCGCGGAAACCGTTTATGGATATCCATGCAGTAGGGCAGTAATTACAGTTCCGAAAGCGTTTCGTCTCGCGTTCAACGGAATACGTGACTTTTCCTCGCCAAGGTTTCGCCCTCACTCGGTGCTCGCTTCCAAATAAAGCTAATTGTTGATGAGATCGCGTCTTCCCCGAAAGCATCGGCGCGTAGAGGGAAAATGGAGAAAAGCAGTCGCTCCCATCCTTGGGAATTCGTCTTAAATAGTTATCTTGAAAGTACAGCTGCATAAATTAAGAACTCTTGAAACACTTGAGCGAGCTCTGGTGATATGAGATCCACGTTGGTTAATTAAAATCAGTTGTAGAGAAATTTTAAGGGCCCGAAGAAAATAATTTCTATGTTTTAATTTTTAATATAGAAAGTCTCTCAATTTTTTTGTTTTAATATTGAACGTTTACGAAGAAATTAAGCGTTCATTGAACAGAGCAAATTTGAGATTGATTAGATGGCTGGACATTGTGCAATAAGGCGTGAAAGTGATATTAAGCGAACGCCGCTCGGGTGACTTCGATGCGTGGCAAGAGAGTAGCGGCGTCACGCGCGATGCGCGTTGATTGAAGATACACCCGTATCTTTTTCAGAAGACTAATGAAGAAAACGAAATAAATTTATTTATATATAAATATATATATGTATATATTTAAATGTACGTTACTATATATCTTAAGCAATTGTAAGTCTACAGGTTCATTGTTCGTCTTGCGACTATTATAACGAAGAACGCTAAACAAAGCATAATTCAGCGTAGTCAACATGTGCAACTATGAACGATTCAAGATTGGTCTGAATGATTAGACTCAAATTAAATACCGAGTGTCATCACATTCTTTCAACCTTTCTTTACTTATATTATAATTGTTTCATACAATTATTTCATACGATTCTCAGTGAAAGGGACTCTATAAACAGAAACCATTAAGGGGTTGCACCATCTTGATAATTTAGAAACAATGTTAAAGAATTTTCTCATTTGAAAAATTCATTGGAATTCATTTATTCAATCAGTTCTCAATATATTAAAAGAGGCCACAATTCGTACAATTTCAAAAGATCCATAAATTGACATTTAACAAAAATTAGAATATTCTTAACAAATAAATAAAAGGATTATTTCAAAGAATTAACGTAAATACTTGTTTCGAGATGGTGCAACCCTCGAAACGAGGAAGCAAACTATAACCAAACGGAAGCATCCCTACAAATTCAGACGCCCCTCAATGTATCCAAATTTCTCTTCGATTCCATCTGCCTCTGCAATGGTGACAACTGTTTCTGTAAACCACTAGCCCGCGTTGAATTATTCACACTCGACACGCGGTGCGTATCGCCATTTTCATTTTTCTCGCGCGAACAATTGGCACATTCCCTGAAATCGTCCTTGCTCGTGGCTGGACTTGCTGAAAAATTGCTATCATTGCCACTGGACCTCTTATCAACATCACTTTTTTCTCTTGGATCTCTGTGCTCTCTCTTCGAGTTAGATGGTTCCATCCTCGAGTTGGAATGAAACACTTTCGTTTGGCCACCCACAGACCTCGCCACTTTTGGCCCAGCAGGAGTCGGTTCCATGGGTCTAAAGCCATAATCGATACTGGGCGTTTCGCCAGGCGTGTAAACGCTACCGTCCATATTCAAATAACTCATCTTCTTGCTAAAGAACTTTAGACTGTACTTTGGACCATCCCCTTCGTGCTCGCCGGACTTGTTCGCGACTCGAGGCAAATTCGAGATGGGATTCTTCAGAGGGTAAACTAGACTCGAACCGTTCGCAGAGTTCATAGATACTTGAATGTTCGACGGAGTTCCACTGTTGGACTCGTTCCACCTGGAGTGGAACAGATAGGGGACCTCGTAGGAGTCCTGGAAGACGTTAGCTGGATGCTGCCAACCGTTGTGACTACTGTTCCTCGGTTCGTCAGGCTCCAGACGAGGGCTAGGGTTAAAGTTGCTCAAATCCTTCGCTGCTGGAGGCGGGTACTGGTTCCTATTGCGGTGGCGAACGACTCTCTTCACGGATGCAGGCTCTCCATTCTTCAAGTTCACACTGTACGTCTTCGAGACGCAAGGCTGCTTGTGTCCGCTACCTGAACTCAAGATGTTTGGAGATTTGGGCACTCGAACCACGTCGTTGCTGGAAGATTTCGAGTTCGAATTCGTCGAGATTATTGAACTGCTGCTGTCTTTGCCGTAGGAGTTTTTCAACCCTTCGATCGACAGAGGCAGCGATTCCTTACTTATCGAAGCAAATTCCGACTGACTCAGTAGCTCGTGGCCAACGGGAAGTTTGGAACTGCTCAACAGGTCGCGGCTGATGATGGAGAAGTCGGAGTGAGATTTTAGATCGTGGCTGATAGAGGGATTCTTGGTGTGGCTCAACAGGTCGTGGCTGATAATGGGGAATTGGGAATGAGATTGCGCGGGGAACTTGAAGTGAGTCTTTATATCGTGGGTGACGATTTCTGGGTGGCTCAGCGGATCACCGCTGGGAGGATGGAGGTTCTTGTCGAACGACACGACCTCTCCAGCTGGCAAGTGAGAGATCAATCGTATGACGAGGTTATCTGGCTCGGTTTGCTCCAGGAGTCTGACGTACACCTTGTCTCCTAGACCTGGGAAAGGGAAGGGGCCCACTAGAGGGCCCACAGACTTTGGTGGGTCCACTAATCGTTGCAGTATACCGATGAGGGAGTCCAAGACACCCTTGTTCTTGGTCACGCGGTAGACAGGCTCCAGATGAATGGCTCCTTCGTCGAAGGCTTCCACGGGCTGCACGTTCTCGATGTGGTGGTCGACGTGGTTGTCGCTAACCTCGAACGATCGTCCAACTTTGAGAGAACTGGCGCCATATTTTTGCAACTGCCTTCGACGACGACTGGCGTTCGTGCCGAAAGGATCGCGCGACTGCGGTAACATGGAACGATTTTGACGGGTCTTCGACGACTTCTGCTTGTCGTCGTGGTTGAGATGGCCTGTCTGGTTGAAAGAGGTTACCTCTGGCTTGAGGGTGGTGAACGTTATCTTGCTTATGGGGAGGTTCGCGCTTCTCGGTTGCAGCACGTGGGTAAAGTAGTCCCTTGACTGTGGCTTTCTGAAGCAACAGAAATTGTTGGAGAAGATGTTTGAGAGATGTTTGAGATGTAGAGAGAAAGGGAGGCTAGGTAGGTGTTAGGCGTTTTAGGAGGACTAAGCAGAAATTACTCGATAGAAATGAAATTAATTAATTACTCGTATAATAGTTACTCGCTTTAAATTAAATGTAAAATTCTGGGTTAAATACAGAACGTGTTTTTCTTTGTAGTTAAATAGAATAAATTGACAGTTGGTTAATAGAACGTACCTGACTGGGTGCATTGCTTTTGCACGGTGGAATGCTGATATTAACGCTACGCAGATCTGTAATTAAATAGAAAGTATAATCATCGCACGTTTTCGATTCTCAGATATAAGATTTTGAAGAATTGTCAGTAATGACTTTGTTATAATTTAAAAATAATTATTTGATACGAGACACTGATTATACGGACTCGTGGATGTCCATAGTCTTCCCAAGTATTGATAGAATGGTTATAAAATAAAGAACTATGTATGTACAAATTACTTAATAATTCGTACAAGATAAATTTAGACCTTTCAGATATATACATAGTTCACACTTCTTCATTCAAGAAAATCGATCATTTCCTCCCTTTAAATTAGTGGAAAGAATAAACTAATCTTACTAATCTTATTGTTACTAGCTAAGCCCTTAAAATAACCCAAACCTAAAATACAAACGTATCGAACGATTTAATGTATCAAAAGATTAATTAAATTTTCCAATTTTCCATTGACTCTATCAGTATCAAAAATCGAAAACAATCAGTTCCACCCTTCCCTTACAATTTTTAATCCGACTCATTCCCCTTTACCAATTCCCCCAAAATTCTCTATTTTTTAACAATCATTTCTGACAGCATACATCAAGAAAGACTCGAAACCATAAAGTCGAAAATTTCACACGTGGAACAAAATGCTCAGAACGACCACGAGTAGTACACACATTTAATAAAATAACGATTGTTTTATAATAACACTGTCATTATTTTAACACTTGTTCACAATCAACGTATTCTGATAAATCCTTCGTAAACGAGTGACTGATCGGCTCACCATGATCACATGCGCGACCCTCATGTTTGCAGACCGCACTGGATCCCCACTAGATCACTTCACCGATTCGACTATAGGATCGGGTTGCACATCGGCGTCTTTTAAAGCTTCCCCCGCAGCGACTGGCACGCGCCGCTGTTAAACTGGACTTGACAGCATTGTTTTGCGTACACACGAGCGGTACCGGCGGCTTCAGTTTTCTCTAATGGGAGAAGAACGAAAAAAACTTGTCCAATCCGGTCGTGCGGCGTGCGCGAAGTGCATCACGGCTACGACTTCCTTCGAAGTCGGAATAAAATGCGAGGAACTCGTCGTTTTATCGTCGGAACCGAAAGTTCTGTCTATGTTCGGCGGGACACGATTTCCGATTCTAGCTATTTTTCCGAGGAAATTAATTAATTGTTTCCTCGTTTGTAAACTGACCTCGAAATAGTGGATGGAGGGGCATTTCTTTTATATTTACGAGCGAAACAAATCCTGGAGGGAAGGAAATTCCAGATATCGATGAGAGAAGATTATTTGAAATCTCTTTTAATTTTAATGTGTTTTTATTGCAGTACATTGAGTCGTGTGTGACGTGTTTATTTGTAAATGATTGCAATGAGTGTGTAGATTTGAAGGAATTGTGCAATATTAAAAATATGAAAATATGTCTAGGTCGTACATGCAATCTTGTTGATAATATAGGTTCTTCGAGTGCATTTACTGAAATTAGGGTAGGTGTATTATTTAGACATGACGTCAATAGTAACAACGATATTAATGGTTTAAAATAAATGGTCTTTCATTCTCCTTTTCATATGTTCTTTTCGGGGAGAGGAAAGGAGATTTGTTTTGCTCGCAAAATTAAGACAAAAATAGTTACCTTTACCTATTATTTACCTATTACGTGTCAGAAAATGTCTTATCGATGAATATTTTTAAGCAGGATTAGTTTCTGGACGTCTTGATGAAACGTGAATCTTCTACATGTAACAATGGACACTAAAATTAATATCTTCTTATCTTTATTTTGTAGTTTTTATTTTTTTGTTATAAATATAATACAGTCAAAATCGGTTATCACGAGCACCAATAATAAGCGAACTCTGGCTCCTATTTTTGTGTACTAAAATGATCAAAATTATAAAAATTTATCAAAATTATAAAAAAAGACAGAGAGTGTGAGCGTTCGTTCTGGATAAATACAAAAATCGGTAGACTGATTTAAACGAGACTTTCATTCCTAGATTCCTTGGAATCTCTAAAGTGTAATGGAACATGTTTCATCGCGCCATCTTATCAGAAGGCTGAACGGCAAGTGACAGTGTTGTATAAGACAGAAAAGAATTAGGTCTGCTTCAAGTGAAACTGCATTTGCTTATGATATCTATAATTCTAAAAAATTACAATTTCAGTTGACTTCTTTATTTGGGGATATTGAAATTGATTTCTCTTTCTATCATTTCATTAAAATGTAATTCTAACATCTTAATTGGTACATGTCCAAGTAGCTTGCCTGTTATAACGGCGAGTTAAAATTGGAGCAGGTTTCTGCTCGCTTAAGTTGTGGTCTTCGTATATCCATGCTCGTTATAAACAAGTTCAACTGTACGCCAAGTGTTCCAGACGGACAGTAATTCAGATTTGTCAATTATTTACTGATTTCTCCCATAAAACATAGTACATGTTGGATGATAATTATACGAATCAAATTTTTATGTAAAATTAGATAATATTAAATAATTAAATATAAGAGTAAACAAGCTTTATATGAACACACAAAGTAGGGTTGACTTGTATCAAAGTTGACACATAAAACTAGTAAGACTTCTACTCATTTCTCCAATAAGGAAATCGATATCTATTCACTGATAAAAACAACCGCAACTCGCAAACGATGGAACAAACACTGATGAAACCAACTACTCGATTGCTATCCGCATCTCAACGAAACGTAATTAATCTTACGACTCATAATTAATCTAAATACTATTATTAATCTGAACAAAGCTATTTAGAATCCCTTTTGTTTTTTTAAACAAAGCCACCTACAAAACACAGTTAGAACAAACTAAAAATCAATCCCAATTCACAGACAGGAACAATCCACAGTGTCACGTTTTTGGAATCGCGTCCCATATAATTTACGATCGCCAATTCACGGTGTAATTCGTTTATCCGACAGACGGAGGATCCCCATCACTTTGCATTCGTCACTGTCACGAGTTATACTACATTACTATTACCAACAATTGCACGACGAACGCCGATGCTGAGATGAGCGCGTAAACGAATAACTGACGATCTCTTATTTCACTTTTCCATATATATATGTGTCCTGGGTGTACATCCGTGGGCATCATGAATATTTCTATCAGTTTCCACCACCTGTGAGGCCGTTGCCTCAACGAAAGTGAATTTCCCTGGGCAGTAGCCGCTTTAATTGGCATAATAGGCACGCGTGTAGCGCGTGCAAATATAGAAAATCGCGCCACGTCGCGAGATCGGCATTTCTACTTAAACAATCGTCGAGTTTCAGATGCATCGTTAAAGTTTATTTGGAATTGGTTCGAGTAAAACGCCAAACTTCCAAGTACTACACGAGTTACGCGTGTTTTTTTTTTCTTGTCAGACACGTTTCTAAATCGATTGATTGATTTACGTGACTTGAAAGCGACGACGTACCTGCCCCGTCCAAGAAATCGCACGGTGATCGCCATAAGCGGACACCGAGGCAGTAAATGGTCAGAAAAGAGGATGGACTGTCAAGAAGGTTCATTAACGATGCGCCGAAACAGTACGTATTCGTGGCTAGACAGAGAAATCAGTTGGATCAGCGCGTTAAAGGGGGTTCCCTTCGACGTCGATAAAAATCGTCGGCTGTAATTGGGAGTGATGTCCATTGGAGGAAAAAAATTTATTCAGGGCAAAGTAACTTCTCCTTTCTTTATCGTATCTTGGAATGTAGAGAGATTTATTAACCTTTCGATATTATTCCAGGCGAGGGAGTTGAAAGTGTTCTAAAAGAGCGTTTAGCTTATTCATTAATTTTGACATGTATATTTCTGAAGAATTGTTGTCGTTTAATATTGTAACTTTTACGCACAAGTCTTTCTTGTCACATATTAATTCAGAAGTGATAAGGGTAAAAAATAAAACAAACACCATATATATAAATTTGTCGTCCTGAAAGATTGTGTAACCCTTCGATTCATTTAGTGTAATCAAATTGTGACATGAATCTTACTGTAATTTGGAATGATGAGGGCTCTAATGAAGAAAGCTGGAACCTGTATTTTCCAAGAAATCATCAAGAAGGGATTGATTGTGTATATATAGTTTTTAATTCAAACAACAATCAACATTCCATTAGAATGTCGAAAGAATTCTTGGAAAGTGTTGTCGAAAAAATTAGCAACTATAATCGAGAGATAGTCCTCGTGAAAATTGGAGAACCACGAAATATCTTGAGCATTAAACAGTTTATTGCTAAATAATTGCAAACCGCGCGCTACTTAAAACACTGATTCATTTCTCTGCAAAATAGATTCGTACATTTTACGTTGTTGGTAGTATACCGTGGCTGTCCCATTACTTCTGGGCCACCATGCGTACATCAATTTGATACGCATGGTGGATCAAAAGTAATGGGACAATCACAAGAACAATTACAGATCGCTCTAAATAAATTTTCATTTCACAATTGTATCATCTACTGGAGAATATTTGGTGACAAAATCGTACAAAATAATTAGGTCTAAAGTATTCGAGGTGACTAGAGTAAAGTCTTGTATTATTCAAATAATTTTTAATTCATAATAAATTACAGTTGTACATACATTCATGCTTTATATGAAAGCAACCCTGGAGATAGGCAATCCAATGTTCACGTGCGTCGGAACCTCGCACGAGTAGGAGTACTATAAATCATGATTTCTGAGATGATCTATCTAGAGTACAATCTTTATTACTAAGCAGTAAAATGTTTATCAATTCTCTATCTACCTACAGAGTATCATTAAAGTTCACTCGTTCTAGAATCTAGATCATAGACAACAATATAATTGTTGTAGATACATAAAATTAAAAAAATAAAATAAAATGCAATAGGTATATAAACTTCTATGGTTTTCGTGAAACAATTACATAGAAATTTCTACTCCTTTACTTCATTTTTGCGTATATTTACAATCATAACAAAATATATTGTGAAATTAATCGAACACTGAATAATTAAACAATGATAAGGGTGCTTTAAAATGTTTATACCAACGTGTGCGTAATTTCTGGAAACTGTTCGTTCGTTAACGAATCGATATCGTTCAAAAGTGAAATGAAATAATTAATTCTACCCGAGGAGCTAAACATGAACCACGCTGATGCATAATACATTGCATGTATTAAGTATTAATACCGCTTTAACACGAACCAGTGCAATTTTCTAGGCATACGCTTAAGATATTACAACCGTTTGCATTAAAACGAATCACGGCGTACGGCGTTAATCGTAGTTGAAACGGCGCTTTCCATCGAAACGGAAGCCATACGCGGCGCTGTTAGGCGCTCCAACGAGAGCGGGATTCTTGTACTGATGGAACGATCCGTGAAGATGCGCAGGCCTCACCGCGTTCTGCTCTTCCTCCTGCGATCCTTTCAAGTAAAACGCTTCGAATTGACCCTCAGGTAGCAAAATATTCTTCAACGATTTGTCATCAGGATCGTAGGCCAGCACGTGCACCATCAGGCACATCAGAACCATAACGCGCTGGAATCGCGCATAATTGATCACAATTAATCTAGAAATTATATTTATCGATGTTCTCTCTTTAGAGCTTTTATCATTTGACTGTGAAGCTTCCTTAAATTCTGTAACACATCATTATAATAACACAGACAAATCTTTTACTATTTGAAACATAATTTTACAACAGACCTCATCACGTTAATCATGATCAGTGGTCCCAAACCTCGGAAGAATCTGATCTTACTAAACTTTAAACGAATATAGCTACTAAACTAAAGACAGAACATTGAACCAATAATCGAAATATTTTAGGTTCGACACCTCAAGCTCAGCAAAATTAATTATATTCTATACAACACGAAATTTCATTTAAAATATTAGTATAGCAAAGCAATACGTTTATTTCTATCTAATTAAAGTAAAAACGTAATTTCTAATAAGAGAATCAGATTATGCATACCATTAACAAGATAGAAACGCTTGAAGCCATATTACAATTCCGTGGTCGTCGTTGAAGTCTTTAATAGACTCGCTGAAACAATCCAAAGAAAGAGACACGCGTGTGCGTAAAAGTGAAAAGATGAACAAAAACATGTTTAACCAATGGTTGCGCTAACAGTCAAAAGAAGATGCGAAAAGCCATAAATATCCATAAATGGGACTGTAATTAGTGGAAATTAACAAAGTGCGTGCCGTGATCAAAATTCATATAATTGCGAGGAATTTGTGATTCTAAACTCAGTGTTTATCTAGCGATCAAATGGCATTATAAATCTTTCTTTGAATAGATGTGCACGCCTAATTAAACACCACATAAGAAACAAATAGCTTGTACAAAGACACGTTCAATTCGCTAATTTATTAATATAAGCATACCAGCCTGTATGTTAAGCTGAAAATTTATAATATATATTCAACATTAACATTCTAATGACACTGCTTCCAGAATTATTATGTTTTATTTATGTTATGACATTTATGTTATGATATTGTAATACATTCCACTCTTCTTTCAAAAGAATAGAAAAACATTCATAGCCCCCTCCCCTTCTATCCGTGAATTCTTATTTGAGTAACACTGTTTTCAAATATCCATCGTAATTAGTGCACCACTAAGAACTTAAAATTCACTCCTATATATCATTTTCTCAATTACACGAACAATTAGTTAACCAGTTTTACTTTTGTTCCTCTTCTACAATTGCTCGGTATCACTCGAAACAATTCTCGATATCACTCGAAATAAAAAAGAAAAAAAGAATGGCGAAATTAGATGAATTTTGTTAAATTTATCGCTACTGTCGTAAAAAAATGTAGATGTACTAGTTTTCATGCATCAAACTTACCGAACAGCCGTAGCAAAAGTGAAAGCCGCTTGAGCGATCGTACAGAGCGGCACACCGACCAAGAGCGTTTCCTTCATCTCTGTGCGCGTTTAACGACCTTGCCGCTGTAAGCGGCCCCACGTCGAAGACCAAGAGCAGAGCGGCTTCTCAGCCTGCAGAAACGGAAGCCGATGAAAGTGGAAATCGATCGTGTTTTACGTTTTCGAGAACTGAACTGTTCAAAGCACGCGCGCTTGTCTCTTAGAAATCATCGAGAAAAAAAGGCTCCCACGATCAAACTATTTCCTTGCCCTTGTAATTTGGAATTCACTTTGATATTTCACAAATGATTACGACGTATTTCTGTACTTCGTAATTTATATAGAGAAATATTTAGATTGGAGGTGCATAGAAATACTGTGCCGCGTAAGTAAAGGATTCATGATTTCAGTGATCCTCTTAGGATTCACAAGCTTTAAAAAAATTTTATAGAGGGATTAGGGAAACTTGTAATATTTTATTTTTATTAAGAAACGTACTTAAAAACTCTATCGTTGATAAAAAATATCAAACCAGAAGGTTTTATCTAGAAGATCTAGAAGTAAAGATGATGCATGTAAGAAACTGTACAACAATTTATTTATACAAAAAATCAGGTATCTTCATATAAATATAAAATCGAAAAATAAGAAAATGGAATTAAATCGTGATATGCCTCTCAGGAAACCAGTGTCTTATAAAATCTTGTAGCTGCCACAAATCGCTGGATAGCTGGTATTATTGTCTAGTCGAAACATCGTTAATTGGCGAAATAATCGTGTTCAGCTACGAAATATTCTTTTTCGTTTTTAAGAAACAAGCTTAGATTGTTAACAAATACAATATGCTACGTATCACAATGTGCCGTATATTTTGATCTAAGGTGTGCAAAACCTTAATTTCAAAATTAATGTCATGTTCCATGTATTCCTTCCTTGTCACGTATAATACAATTGCGTACATTTATATGCTAAATTTGTTTACGATGCCGGTTATATTAGTACATTAACACGTTCCGGTATCACGAGTAAAACATTTAAAAAAAATAACCATGTCAACTACCATAATACAATGATATCGATATCTAAATACAAGAAGCTTTACTAGAAGCATAGACCGTCGTATGCTTGCAAGTTTACAATTTTCGTAATTAAAATATATATATATTAAATGCTACTCGCCATTTTAAGTACTTTTCGAAAGTGGTCGCAATGAAGTAAGAAGATTAGATAACTGTATAAAATTACAAATATTCTATTGAATTGTACGACTTTATGATACCGTCATAATTATATAATGTATATTTACATGTATTAAATATCCCTGGGATGCAGTCACATAACCTAACACGTTAAACAGAATATAAGTAAGAATCTAGCTTTGTTTTCCCCTTTGGGGGAGAAGTGAAGGGCGAAAACCAAGCAATCGAAAACCTTCCAAACACTGCTTGAATGGATTTCCATTTGCTGTTGCGAACCCACCTGGCTTCTTCCTTCTTGAGTTGTTCAATGCCCTACAATGATATTTAAAAATTAATACATAAATTAGATTTCACTAGAATGCCGTTTTAACTACATACAGTTTCGTCGTTCCAAATTGCCTGTAATTGGGTTCCCAACATTACAGCGGTAAAAATGGCGAAAAGAAGTGCTTCGAAAGCCAGAAAGAGTAAAAGCACCACTGTTGCAGGTGGACTAAACATAGAACACTCCTTCCATTCTTGTCTTACACACGTAGTAAATTGTTGTATACATAAAAGTAATGATTGCAACGACATTCCCGCTATATAGAACTGAAATATATTTTATAAAAACTAACTTATGTTCTACTTTTAGCTTACGTAAATAGCAATACGTACAGTAAAGAGTACAAAATACTTTTGATTATTCTCCCCAACGCAATTGTTAACCCATGGACAATGGTGGTCCATTTTTCTAATGCATCTACAAATAAACAATTTATGTACTACTATTTATGCAGACCACAATTTGAGAATAATTGACAATTATGAATTGTATACTATTATGAATTTACCTTTGGCAAACTGAACAGTGATGCGCTCTATCTGGTTTAATAGAGCAACACTTTGGGCATTTAAAAATTAAGTCACCATCCCTGAACCCCATTTGCTCTATCATTTCTTTTGTAGCATTGCCCTTTGGTACTGCACCCTATACATGTAAATTATTGTTTTCTCTAATTATTATTATTGTTAATGAGAACTCGAGCATTTCTTTTACTTACCGGATCTGTAAACATTGTCCTTAGGTGAGAAGCAAATGCCAAGAATGTTAAGGATTGGAATATCGCAGTATTTAAACTAGAGTACACAGTGTTTATTGTAGGAATAAGAATAACTGCCATTACTACAAACTCTGCATAAATTATTAACAGCCATGTCAAAACTGCACATATGATTCCACATATATCCTGGAATAAATAAATACATCAGAGTATAATTATAAAAAGCTAAAAAAAAATACAACATACCTTAATACACCATAATTTGCCACCATAGCATTTATTATGAACATCCCTTTCTCTGTGAAGCGAGATATAATCATAATCCATGATTTATACTTGTTCGTTAAATACTTAAACATTAATCCTATGAATACCAATAATGTTCACTAAAATGACCATGGTTCGTGGCTGAAATCAAGATTAACGCAAAAATCATTAGGATATCATAAAATTCTACGTTTGTTAGAAATTTTATAGAAGATATTAAATTAAATCAACGAAATTTTGCGTATAACCTAAACAAGTACGTACAGTGCCGTTCACAGAGCCACAGCGACCGAATAATACGTAACAACGTTCATTTTAATTTCCTTTATTTACTTTCAATTTGCGTACTATGCGTATGAAATAATGAAATTGATTTTTCCGTTGTCACTCCTCGTGTAATTAGCCCGGGCACGGATGCATCCATTAATAAACAATCATGTTGGTTACATACACGACATACTTTAAATATCCAATCGACAGTCCACTCATAACGGTTCAAATATAGCATAAAGTAAACGAACCGCAAACGGAACTTGTACACGTTATCACGTGTACATAGATTACGATAGTTCGGTTTCTAAACGTCACCGATAATCACCATTGAACGCTATTACGAACGCACCTGCCATTCAAACGGGGCACATGATTTCGATGAAAGTATTAATTTAACAAAGTTAAGATCGCGAAGAAGTTGAAATTGAACATGAATGAACATAAATAATATTAGATAGCAGCGATTCTAAACGTCGCGTCGACCCGCTGTGTTCTTGCATGCGACCGCAAGTTTTGACAGTACGCGGTAAGGGTGGGGGCCACAGTACGCGGCCATATTGGCTACTTGTGACTTTTGGGAGGTAGCGAGCAAAAAATAACCCAACTTTTCTCGTTTCTACGCGAAAAAAAATGTTACCCTCGAGAATTTTTCATTAATTTAGCACGGTGGTCTTGTCAGCGCGAACATTACGGTGAAGGGAGTGATCGTTTGCACAAGGTCATCCTTTTTTACGAAAAATGGTATGTTAACCTTTGATTAATAAATTTCCCGTCATCGGATACTTCAAAATTGCTGGTTGTACGCCCCGACAATTGCTCGTCGCATTTCTCTTTTGTTTAACTCTGCTTTTTCCTTGTAGAGTTTCTTTGGGTTCGGCCAGTCGGCTGACATAGAGATTACTTTGGATGGTGCAGAAACCAGGAAGACTGCAGACATCAAATCCGAAGATGGCAAAAAAGAGCGCCACTTGTTATACTATGATGGGGAGACCGTATCAGGAAAGGTAAGAATCCTTTTCTAAATAGAGTACCACTGATATGAAATAATAAATGTAATTAAAGAATATCACCTGTAACCTTCAATGGCTAATCAGAAACTTTGGATATATCACCATAACGTACACATTAGCATACTATTCTGCTTTAGTTATTCCATATCAATTATTGAAGGGTTTATTTATATCTCTTTTTAGAAATTTTAGTTACATGCATAAATGTTTTATGTAACACAGTATTATGTATGAATTGAACTGCTAGCGATTGAGTACCTTTTGCTTATCTCTGAAACTTTAAAAATGTGAAAAAAGTCTTTGGAATTGTTGATTGTTAGCAGTGATATAGCGCTGTTGCTGTGCTGCTATGAAGAATAGTAATGTTTACTTGGCTTTGAATATCTTATGTACAAATATTATAATGAGTAATAAATTAATCAAGAAGACAATAACTATACTGTTTTCTCTAATGTTTTAAAAGAAATATATACATGTGCTTTCATCAATTTTATATTTAATCAACATAGATTTATATATACATATATGTTATAATGTAATATGTTTGAAGTAATTAATATTATCCTGTTCAAGTTATTAGCCAAAAACCATTTGATGTATATCACAGTTTCAACGCATTATTTACAGATTAATATTAGTCTCAGAAAAGCTGGTAAATTGGAGCACCAGGGTGTTAAAGTAGAATTTATTGGACAAATTGAATTATACTATGATAGAGGAAATCATTATGAATTCTCAAGTCTTGTTAAAGAGTTAGCTAGGGCAGGAGAATTAACGCATAACACTTTGTATACTTTTGAGTTTGCAAATGTAGAAAAACCATTTGAAAGCTACACAGGTTCTAATGTGCGGCTAAGATATTTTCTTAAAGTGACAATTGTTCGAAGACTTAGTGATATTGTTAAAGAACTTGAATTAGTTGTGCACACTCTTAGTTCCTATCCAGATATGAACAATCCTATTAAAATGGAAGTTGGAATCGAAGACAGTTTGCATATCGAATTCGAATATAACAAAAGCAAGTAAGTTAATTTGGTATAGGATATGTGTATATTATTATGTATTTGATAATGAGTTTTCATTTACCTTTTTTCAGATATCATTTAAAAGATGTCATTGTTGGAAAAATATATTTTCTCTTGGTTAGAATAAAAATTAAACACATGGAAATTGCCATAATAAAACGAGAGACTACTGGTTCTGGTACTGTATACTCAACCAATACAGTTATTTTTTTAATTAAAATAATTTCAATGATCATTGTTATAATTTTGAAACTTTTATTAAACTTGATACATGTATTGGGAAAAGTATTTTTGTTTCTCGATATTTACGTATTCGCAACTTATTGTACTAAAGTAATAATTAGAATACATATTCGCAGGCCCACACGTATTCACGGAGAATGAAACCATAGCGAAATACGAAATAATGGATGGAGCACCAGTCCGTGGTGAATCTATTCCAATAAGAGTGTTCTTGGCAGGTTATGATTTAGCACCTACAATGCGTGACATTAATAAAAAATTCAGTGTTAGGTACTACCTTAATTTAGTCCTGATGGATGAAGAAGATCGTAGATATTTTAAGCAACAAGTACGTTCAGAAATATATTTATGTATTAATCTCATTTCCCACTATCATTTGAAGGTACACCTACAATTCAATTGTGTTTTTTTTCAGGAAATAACGCTCTGGAGAAAGGGCGAAAAAAGTAGGAAATCTCAAACTGCTTCACCTCATATGCCATCACACTTAGTATCTGCTGAAACAGGATTTCCACAAGGAGCCGCTCCAGCTCCTATAGAAGGCATGACACGCGAAGAAGGAGATGGTGAAGGTGAAGTTAATGTCGAAAAAGAAGTTAATCTCGAAATTAACTGAATCTTGCATATAATGCAATTATTGAAGGCAATGGAAGTCTTACTAGTTCGAAAAATCAATAACAACATTGGAAAATATCACATGGAACTAGTAGTAACGTTTCTCTTATACTACGAAGAGAAATTAAGTTTTAAGAACAGGGAGGAATTATAGCACCTGCGAGTAAAGTTGTAAATATTTTGGATACCTATAAAAAATGCAGGTGAATAAATTGAATAAGTAGCCAATTATCGATCAAAATTTCAAATTACTGAGATCTGTAGGTAAATATACTATGTCGTCTGATGGGACAGATCTAAAATGATTTAAAACAAAAATGTAATATTATGGAAAACATAATGCAACAGCGCATAAGGTGAATATTCATAAATGGACAATTTAATAATCGAATATTAATCGGTGGTATATTCTCGAATGGCATCTGAATGTTACAGTGTTCTGAATATTTTATACAAACTTATTCTGTGTTATGCGAACGATGCCTTCAACCACTAGATTATTCTTGAAATTCGATCACTTGTATGACAACTTAATGTCATATAAGAATTTTATAAATCTGAGATGAATATACATATACTCAAAATGGTTGCCCTATTTTAATCCACTCAGCTAGTCTACATTTAATATGATAAAGGCACTAGTAATACATGTTTTGGTATCACACACTGTTAAAGTAATTTGTGAGAAAATGTGCTTTTTTTCTACAAGAATTTTCAGTATGTATATAGCATACAATAACGTAATAGTCGATAGTTTTATCCAAGGCTCTAGCATTATTGTATATACAAGTTATTAAATTGTATATGCTAATTAATTTTACATCATTTGGAAGAAAACTTTCAAAATTCGCGTTATAAATCATTCTAGAATATGTAAGCCTTAGTAGAATTGCTCAATTTTTGTATGCCTTTATTAATATATGAGTGGACTTATGATTGATTAAAACATGGGATAGCCTTACATGTATTTATAGATATATACATACATATTACAATATGTGTGTGGATATATATACATGCATATATATGATTTCTAATGATAACAGTACAGTAGTTACAGACTGGGTTATATATACACACACACAAATATCAACATCTATTGTAATAATACTGAAAGCAGTAATGAACTAATAAAATGTGTTCTATCAAGGTAGTATTATGATTACTACCAAGATGGAGGTTATGTCGATATGAAAGAGAATATCGATCATTTTGTATGATTCTATGTTAACATGGGTTGACTGTAAAAATCTTGTTAAAAAAGTACGTAATAGTTAACCACGTGTATTTCGAGAATTTTGCTTTGTGTAAATTAAAGTTTTCATATTTCACACCTTTGTTATTTGTTGACAAGAAAGATATATGTGTAAAAGAGAGAGAAAAGCAAAACTATTTGTGAATTATTTGACATGTCAAATATTGTATATACATATACATATTGTCATACGATATGAAGCTAGTTGTATATTTTAATGCCCACATAATTATATTATATATTGTATACGGTGTGCCTTTGTGTGCACGTATATTGGAAAAGATTACTTTGTTTATGCATACACCCTTCCTACTATTCTATGTAATTTTATACAGTACATTCAGTTTTTATTCTCATTACCCATTAATTGCATTTTATTTCAAAGATTATTATGTCCTCGATATATTAATATGAAAATTTTATAATGAAAAAAATCATCTGTTTAATGACGATTTATAAAAAGCGAAATCGGTCATTAAAACAGATTCGAATACGTCAAATTTATCATTTTTATAAATAGTTATTTAATGCAGCAATAATTATTGATCCTTTAGTTCGTTGCGTCATCTAGCAGCAACAGTGGGAACTATTTTCACCTCAAACTTGAGCGTTTCTCACCGATGGCGCCACTGATACCTTTAATCAATTATACTTTATTTTTCATCAATACATCCGATTCCTTCCCTTATAACACTATAATATGCTATTATAGAATGATAACCGCATGTGTTTATATGTCAAATTTATCATTTTTAGGAATAGTTATTTAATGCAGAAATAATTATCAACCTTTTAGTAAGTAGCGTCATCTAGCAGCAATAGTGAGAACTATTTTCACTACAAACTTGGACATTTTACCACCGATGACGCCACTGCGACTAAATTACTTCTGATTACTAAAGTTCAGTGTAAGCCATTCAACTATATTAATAACTGTATACTTCAGTGAACATGAACTATTTATTTTAATTTTTCGCTATCTAGTTTTAATAAATTGACAAAGAAAGTTGCTATTTACTGTAAGCGCCTTTTGAGCACTTGAGTTCCAGAATCGCTAGTTACGCTACTGTTCATCTAATTCGAAAAAGATAATTCTAAGATTTTTTATTATACGATTTCTTACAACACTACTCATATTAATTGCTGCTCTTTTATCTGAGCAGTAAGAATATAATCTATTTTATATAATAAATGAAATGGCAGTATTCAATTAAAGATGGCCTCTTTTTTAAGACTATTAATGAAAAGAAAATTACATTACTTTGAAAAAATATGAATTTTTTCACTAAAGAATTTTGACGTATCTGAATTAAAAAGAATTTTTTGAAAGTATCAATATTGATGCAATATTAATTACTTTCATCTACAAACGTAGGTGTAGACAAATTTCATAGAAAATTTACAAAAGGTTAATAAAATTTAATACTTTAATGTGTCGTAATTTCTTTTCATTTAAACTTCATTTATTTTGGCCAACTAGAATCCGAATGTTCTCGTTAGCGTGCACCGTAATGTGGAAATCAACCTTAAATAAAAATATGATTTGGTAAATCGGTATGTTGTAACCCGTTAGATAAAAACAGTTTATAAACCGTAATACGTATTTTGCAATGCGAAATATGTGAAATGCAGCGTTAACAAATGTAATTAAACAATGATTCATATCCAAGCATGCTTATATATTTGCATGTGCGTTAACAGTGTTAACAGTCGTAAAGAAAGGCATATATGAATTGTATTACCACATCTAAAGTCCGAATAGTATGCGCGTCTCTCGTCGCGCAGATCTGGCGTCCGGATAAACAATTAAGTATCTGGCTGTCGTATTAAATAGTTCATCGCCGGTAAATTTTCTACTTTCGTCTCCAGCAGTTGGTTAATCGAAGATGGAAGTGCGGATGGAATTAATCTCAGAACTTCGTGAAAAATTTTTTAAAAAATTGGACGATGAAGGACCACCGGATCCTAGTGTGTATACTTTCTTTTCGCTTAATAAAATTTATATTTTCTTGTCAGCCGTATGTTCATAAAGCCATATGACTGAAATGACAGAAAGTAATTTTTGTTCGTCAAGATCAATGTCTTCTTAATTGTGCCATACAGACTGACAAATTAGAATAATTTCAAGGAATATTTATCAGATACTTTAAGTGCTACTTATATTTACGTATAAATTATTAAGTTACATCACATTTTTACATTATGGATGAAAATGCTTGCAATTCAAGTAATTTATCGATGGGATGTCATTTTAGGAGGTTTTCACCCTGCAGATATTGCCAAAATAATGGAGAATGACTGGTTAAGACGATTTTTAGAACATAACGAATGTAATATGATAGATTCCCTCAATATGTTATGGGAAACTTGCACGTGGAGAAGAAAATTTGAAGTACATGGTAAGCGTTTATAAATTGGAATGCATATTTTTTGAGTAATTTTCAATGGTATTGCATCAATGTTATTTAATCGCAGAGATTACGGAAGAGACTGTAAAAAGGGAATATTTAGAGGATGGGATATGTTTTATTCATGGCAAAGACAGAGAGGGTAAAGCATTGTTCATTATTAGATGTAAATTGCACACAAGAGGAAGTAAAGATTTTAATGAAGTACGAAGAGTAATTGTGTATTGGTTTGAAAGATTAGAAAGGTAATATAGTATAATTCATTTCAAGTTCAAACTCATATATTTATAGTCATCATAGTTAATCCTTTGCACTCTGCCATTTCAGACAAACCAATGGCGATCAATTTTCACTCTTCTTTGATATGGCAGACACTGGAATTATGAACATGGATATGGAATTAGTTAAGTACCTGATTTCTCTATGTAAAAATTATTATCCAAACTTTTTAAACTACATTATTATATTTGAACTGCCATGGCTATTGAATGCTACTTTCAAAATTATTAAATCATGGTTGCCACCAAAGGCACTTCCAAAAATGAAGTTTATTCACAGAAGCACCATCCACACATTTGTAGAGCCCAGTGACATACTTACATGTTGGGGTGGCACCAATGATTATACCTTCAGATTTGTACCAGAGGCACAAAATAATATGGATGCTACAATGAATGGTAAACTTGATAATAAAAAGGTACATGATCATCTATAAACAAAATTTACTAATATTTATTGACAAACATTTTCGTGTAACTTTTTGGTTTTATTAAAATTTTAGGTACATTTTGCAGAAGGTTCCCCAATGACAGAACAGTCTCCTGATAATTTTGGAGATCAACCAAATGAAGATGAATGTAAGTAACATTACTTTAAAATAATTACTTGATTATATACTATAATTATTGCCTGTATAATACTATACAAAGATATACTGTTACTAATATATGATTCTTGATGTTTGATAGTGTTGTTGATCGATCCAAAGACAATTACATTTAATAAAAAAGAAACTGAACTTGTTGGCACGATTACACTCAGGAATATAAGAACAGAGAAGCCTCTGTCTTATAAGGTATTACACAATTTACAATAAGTGAACCAAATAATAAATACGTAATTATCGTACTTTGTAGATAAAAACAACATCGCCTGAAAAGTTCCGAGTACGACCAAGTTTGGGAGTTTTGTTACCTCAGGAACAGCGTACTGTTTCAGTCGTTTTGCAACCTGGATATAACGTACGCGGTCTTTTACACAACGATAGATTTCTAGTTATGTGCCTTCCATTGAAAGATGCAAATATGTCTCCTCAAGAATTAGCTACTCTTTGGAAGGTAATAATAATGCTTTCAACTTTTACAAAACATTGAATTTTCAGAGATTAATTGTCAATTTATTTTCTGTAGTCTGAAACGCCTAGAGAACAGCACAGATTACGATGCTGCGACGGTGAGAGTGAAAATAATGAAACACAGAAATCACATTCCATATTGTCGTCTGGAATGTCGGATAACGGCAGGACAGTAGATACACTTTTTTATAAAGTAAGAATAGTTCAAGTATCATACGAATAATATCGATATGCATTGTATTATTAACAAAATGACAAATTGCAGATATCACAGTTGAAAGAAAGTAACGCAAAACTACATAACGATATCGTTACTTTGAAATATTTAGTATTATTTTCTATAATAATGGGAATTTTATTGGCTGTAATGGTTGTTTATATTTTAAGGATCGATATCCAAAATTCTATGGATCAAGAAGCTTGTCACATTCCACGTGGTATATAGGTTTTTGACTAGAAATTAATTCTACATGACACACATATAATAGAAATTCCTATTTTGTCATATTTACGTTTACGAAGTAATTCAAAAAGTATGTCCTTTTTTATTTTTTCTGTTCATACGGTTCATTATTTTTTCGATGTTTTGATTATATCATTACATTAAGTATGTTTAGTTCCATAACACACAAAGAATGAGTTACTGTTAATAAAGGGATTTTTTATGTAACATATATTTAATATAGCAAGGAGGAAGATGTATTATTATTGCTATAAATATATATAACTGAATAGAATTATTTTTATAACGTTTTATTTTTACACGTTTTTATTTTGTATAGGGTAAAAATGATCTTTTTCATAACTATAAATTGTATTGATAGGGTAATTAGTTCATTTAAATTGTTGCATTACTCGTGTAATATGCCTAAAGATAACTTTGTTGTTGAATGTATATTATGTAACGTATAATTTATTTATTTTTTATGATACTTTTTTGTAACAAGGAAACTTTTATATCATATACATATATTCATAACAAAGTTCACCATTATTAATACTAAATTGACATTAGAAGAAAACAATAAGACAATTGTACGTTATATTTCATAGTAGGAATGATTAATAGTTACATTTATATGCGAATATTTTATTAGTATTGACTTTATATACTATGTTAATAAAAAATATATTTAATATATTTATAGTTAATGGGAATCATGCATTATTCAACTGCATAATTTTCTCTGATTTTATTGTATTGCAAAATGTACAAATTTCTATAATGCTCAATTCCATAAGCAAGCAAAATTATTTCTTATATTATATGTATGTAAGTCACATTTAAATACTTAATATTTACAAAATTATGCAGTAATTTGAATACCAAACAGTAAAATTACAAGATTTTTAGGAAGTAATTATTGAATCCATTTCTGTCAACATATGTAAATTATATCATTTGCATAGTATAAACTTCAAATTATCATACATCTTTCATTGATATCATTAACCTCGAAAGTTTTCAAAATTCCGACAAAAACAATTTTACATAAATACTTAACCGTATGGTTTTATTTAAATGTATAATTCTAACTGTCGATCGTAAACGATCAACGATTATCCACATCAGTTGGAATCAATAGTTACTTCGATTAAATTTTATCCAATACTGGTTATAAGAACATGTCTTTAACAAACGAGTGACGATTTCCCCCTCTCACAAAAAATTCTGCATTTTTTCCCCTTCTCCAAGCACTACTTTCCCGCTCTTTTCAGCGTGGCGTCATTTTTGTTATCTTATTCAGTGCACATCTGCTTGTACGTGAACGTAGCAAAATGGTAACCTCGTCGCGGTGGAAATACATTTAACAGTAGAAATATTGACATACCGAGATCGATTCAGGTGCCACGTATTTAAAGAAACATTTTTGTATTAAAAAACCGTAAACGTTAACGCATCCTCGAAGGAAAACTCTCGATCCAAGTTAGCGAGATAACGGAAGTTTTAACGCCCGGAAGTATCTAAAACGACGGTTGTCCGGTGTAAACACGACGAGTGTGACGCGTACCATTGCGCAGCTATCGATGCGCAGCATTTGAACGTTCGCAGTTCGATCGGCCATATTGCTCTCCGGGTCTTACACAACGCCCTCACACGAACGATCGTGAGTTTACGGAGGTAAGCGATAATAATTTCGAGGTTTCTTGCTGCAACCGAGGCCTGGCGAAGCGTAGAAATACATTTCCGTGGGAAGAGAGACGATTTTCGGTGAAACTGAAGGGAACCTGTGACCACTAGTCGCGAGAAGAACACGAAAGATCGGTGAGTTGTACGGAGCACGTAGCAGAACGGCCAGTATTCCCTTCCGTCGCGTCCTCCATATTGATGACAGCGCCGACGGTGATAATTTTCTGAAATTTTTGTCGTTAATGCCCCCTGTGTCCTGAAATCGAAAGCACCCGGCGTTGTCTTAAAAGCTTTCCGACAGAATGCGCAACTTCGGAGGCCCCGTTGTTCGACAAGGGTCCACGATTACGGAAACTTTGTTGGGCCGACTACGTATCTCCACGCGTTCCTTCGTCCATCGCGTCGCGATCACATTTTGCCTCATGGCGTTATCCTCGTTCGCATTACCCGCTGCGCGTGTTACATGGCGTACCGCGGCAGCGTGTGTCGCTCCTGTCAATCCCGTTCGACTTAACTACAGGGATACGCCGATATGCTGAATTTCGGTGATCGCCAACATTGTGGTCAGACTCGCCAATTTTCCTGCTCGCTCCCTCGTGAATGCGCCCGTCCGCTCTTTCGTACCGTCAAATTCTTCGCCCAGATATTGATTTCTCTCCGTAATACCCACGCAACCACGATGTCTCGTGCATTACCCTCCTCCACTCTGGCGGAACTCGCGTTCATTCGTATTCCCACATGTGTTTTGTACGTTCTGGATCGCAACAACACTTATATTTATGCATTATTTAGCTAAACAAGCATAATTTATACCTTGAAAGCCTCTCCGAATTTCCTTTTGGGGCTGTTCAAACCTCTACTGTTTTCTATCGTATCGTATGTTTCCTGAACTGGTAGAGATAAAATGTTCTAATGAAAAGCATTTGTATGTTTTGCATTTCGTGTTTGTATAAAATGAGTAAAAAGAAAATGCATATATATATGTTTATGCCCATGTCTGTATGTTTTGAATTGTATTGTCATGTTACACTTGGGCATTCATAGTTAAGCAAGTACAGCTTAAGCAGTTTTACCTCCAATTTTACCTACGGCAGAGAATGAATTTCAATTTTAACCCATTTCACTTCTTAAATGTAGTATCAATAATTTATATCATTTTTTCTGTTAAACCTTTTGTTTTCCTCCTTTAATTCTCACGTGATTATGTCTGATTTATTACCACTTCTTCTGTGGTAATTCATTGCAACTAATGTTACTTGTATGTAATATGCTTGTATACTCTGAATTGCGAAACCATTCATATTTACACATTCCTATCTAAACAAACATAGTTTAAGTCTTGAAGTACAAGGATCTGATAAGCTGTTTGAAACTCTATCTTTTTCAAAGCTTTTTAAAGGCATTATTTGGATAATAGTTAATTCCTTACAGGAGACTTTTCATTTATACTAAATAAGTAAAAGATGCAGAAGAGAAATTCCTTTTACAATTTTATAAATTGGTATGTTATAAATAATATTTCATTTTAATACTAACAATACTTCATACATAGAAGACTAGAACATTTAATGAAAACATTAAACTATGCTTGATTAACTATTATTTATTGGATTAATTTCTATAATGATAAGCAATATGTACTATGGACTTATGCAACCAGTTTAATATACAGTACATTATATATAAAAGTAATATATAGATTTAACATTTTATTTGTATTGTACAATGAAGGGTGTTATCAATACTGTTTTAGACTATTGAGAGAAAGTACATTTAAATTGATGAATTAATGATCCGATCATGACGAGCAACGTAGCAACAATTAAGTTAGAAGAGGGGCAAGAATCTGTGACAGAGATACAAACATACTTGGAGACATTTAACAAAGAGATAGAGGGAGGTCAGGGAGAGCAACTGCAACATGTGCAATGTTAGTAATTTACAATGTATTAATGAGTTTCCTTGCATGTGCATAACAAAACATGTAAGCATTATTATTATTATACCACATTGCAGTGCAACAAGTGGAAGGATTGTCAGGTGGAGAAGAAGGTGGAACTTATTTTGTTGACCAATCTGGTCAATATTACTATCAAGCCAATAGCGATGAAACCCCTGTAATGACACAAGTGCAAATTCAAGAAGTAGAAGAAACTGATGCACAAAATGAAGGAGAGACATCTCAAGAAGAACAATATCATGAAATTGAAGAACTTGAAAATGTTGAAGGCGACGAAGATGTAAGAGAAAATGATTGGTTAAATATTAGTTAAATATATGCTATTATTACAAAAATGAATTGATTCGCAGGGACAAGTTGCTAATAATGGAAACAATCAAGTTGTAATCAACTCTGGAGATGCATATCAAACTGTCACGATTGTACCGTCCGATACAAATCCCGGCGAAGTTAGTTACGTGTTAATTGTTCAACAACCTGATTCGGAAGACAAAGAAAGCAGACCCGCGGAAAGGGAAGGAACAGAGGGTGAAGAAGGAGAAGGTGAACAGGACCTTACCGTTTACGATTTCGAAGACAACGAAGATAATGAAGCACCAGTGGAATCGGAGGCGGAAGATGATAAAACCAAAATTATTAAATTTCTACCAAAAAAATCCCAAACGGTTACTCAAGCTCACATGTGTAATTACTGTAATTACACCAGTCCGAAACGGTAAATTTATATAGCGTCTTATTATTTTTGTTTCCTGTTATTTGTTTGCTTAGCATAATATAGCTGAAGTAACATATTACCATTGCAAAAAAAAAAAAATTTTAACCTGTATAACCCAGGTATCTGTTATCGCGGCATATGAAATCACATTCTGAAGAAAGACCACACAAATGCAGTGTCTGCGAAAGAGGATTTAAAACATTAGCTTCGCTTCAAAACCATGTTAATACACACACTGGGACCAAACCTCATCATTGTAAATTTTGTGACAGCGCGTTCACAACTTCTGGTGAGTAAAAATTATTTTTAAATCAACGGTTCTCGAACTTCACTTTCCCGTGGACTTCTCCGATAAAGGAAATTTTTGCATTGCTTTGCAGGTGAACTTGTTAGACATGTGCGATATAGGCACACTCATGAAAAACCGCATAAATGTCATGAATGTGATTATGCATCGGTTGAATTGTCTAAACTGAAGCGTCATATTAGATGTCATACAGGGGAGCGTCCGTATCAGGTACATCATATGATTACTTACGCTACTCGATACTTATACTTTTACTTACTACTCTCGACAATCATTCATTACACATAATCTGTAATGTCATTCGTATACATAGTATACAATGTATTTTCTCTGCATTGCAGTGTCCTCATTGTACATATGCAAGCCCTGATACATTTAAGCTAAAACGACATTTACGAATTCATACTGGAGAAAAACCGTATGAATGCGATTTCTGTCAGGCAAGGTTCACTCAGTCTAACAGTTTGAAAGCTCATAAACTGATCCACAACGGTATGTCACTTTTTATGTTTATTTATAAGAGCTTTAATAATTAGAATGTTACTTATGATGCCGTATGTAACAGTTGGCGATAAACCAGTATTTCAATGCGAATTGTGTCCAACAACTTGCGGAAGAAAGACGGATCTCAGAATTCACGTACAAAAATTGCATACCTCCGACAAACCCTTGAAATGTAAACGCTGTGGAAAAACATTCCCAGACAGGTAAGTACGTGAGAAAAGTTGTGCGGTATAAATTACCAAATAGTATTTTATTTATAAACATAAAACACTATTTTTTTTGCATCGCAGATATAGCTATAAATTGCACAGTAAAACCCATGAGGGAGAAAAATGCTACAAGTGCGATTTATGCCCGTACGCATCAATATCGGCACGACATCTTGAAAGCCATATGTTAATTCACACAGATCAGAAACCTTATCAATGCGATCATTGCTTTCAGTCATTTAGACAAAAACAACTTCTCAAACGGCATTGTAATCTTTACCATAATCCCTCTTATGTTCCTCCTCCACCACAAGAGAAGACGCATCAATGCCCCGAATGTGAACGTCCGTTTAGGTATACAATTTTTTAAATTCACAATCCTACATAAAAGAAAGAACAAAGTTACTTAACAAATTCATTATTTAGACATAAAGGAAACCTCATTCGACATATGGCTGTTCACGATCCAGAATCATCGCTACAAGAAAAGCAACAGGCGTTGAAGATGGGTAGACAGAAGAAAATCCAAATCATAGATGGACAGAGAGTCGAAGTTATGACAGGTTAGACCTCGTTACTTGAAAATGTTGAATTTATTTAATTCGCTTATATGTGTACAATTCTTAACTACTCGAGTTCGTCATTTCCGACGTGGTATCTAATATTCGATGAATGATGTAGATTATCGACACACATATGGTGAATGACTTGTAATCACAGGGACACTTACGATGTGATCTGTATACAGGTCATTGACTAATATCCGCGTGTTATGTTATGAAAACAGGTGATTTAGCTTCTAAACTTAAAGGTTACGAAGAAGAAGAAGAAGAAGACGAAGATGACATGATGGCAGTCGAAGGAAGTGACGGTCAACAATACGTCGTATTAGAAGTTATTCAACTAGCTGATAACCAAGGAACTGATCAGGTATGCAATTGTACACCGCGTTAAATACTTGCGTACAATATTTATGTATAAATGTCTCACGATCTTGTTCTTTCGTGCAGATGGCCGTCGTAGCGAGCGAAGACGGAGACTTGGTAATGCAAGACCCGTTAAGTCAAGAAAGTGGCATTGTAACCGGTACAGGGGAAGAAGGTGATGAAGCGGAAGAAGAGGAAGACGTAGAAATTGACGAACTGAAACTGGAATCAGCGGCTGCTAAGTCTGCCTCTCAAAACACGCAAAGCGATCCGAAGCTACAGAAAGAAATGGAAACCTGCTTTGGTTTTGACGAGGTAAATTATTTTGATCTTTAAATATTAATTTCTTAATCTTTTGATACATTTGTTATTATCTTTTGAAAATACGGTTCCTTATTTGGTATGTTTATTGCAATATTACAGGAGGAAGATGAAGAGGAAGAGACCAACAGCAATATAAATATTTTGCAGACAATATCGTAATAAGAACGAATGCGAAAGAACACCTACTTACGTAATAGTCAAATGTTTTATCTTTATCACAGTGTCAGTGTACATACTGTGTGAGTGCAGTGTACTACTATGATATTTAAAAACTGTATGGCTCCAATGGAGCTATCTTCCCGGGGGCTAGAATGGTCCACATACATGGTACAAGAACATTTTTTGCCACTAGTGCATTAGATGTACGTAATAATTTATGAAGAAACAGTAGTTTTGTGGTTTAGTGAAATATCAAGCGAATGTACAATTATAATAATGTAAAATATTGTTTTACCTTATTATCAGTGAAAAATACTATCTTCTTTGAAAAAGCAACGTAAACTGACAAATGCACGTTAACAATGAGACATAACTATATTAGTAATATAGGTTGGCATAATATTTTTAAACAAGTTATTTAAAAACTTAATATAAAAGCACAGCGCGTACTAAGATGTCTAAACCAACTGGATGTCGGTCATTCTTGGAATGTGGATAACAAAGATGAAGTTACAAAATGAAGTGAGGCTGCAGTGTAAATAAATGCTTATTATAATACCTCATTTTAGAGACAAAACCGTGTTCGATGAGTGATTAGAAGGAAGAAAAGAACGCTGAATCGATCGAATTTTACGGTGTATAGCGTGACTAACACAGTATATACATAAGTATGTATATAAGAGTCAGTAGTAACGGAAAAATTATTAAAGTTTTTTCGTTCAACTGAAAGATGTTACATTCGTGATTGTATATACGTATTTCATAATAATAATAGTAATAAATTGTCATTTTACAAATAAGTACCTACAAATGCTATTAATAATTATGATTATACGAAACCGAACTTTTTGTTCACAGATAGATGTATGAATGGCAGAAAATAACTTTATGCTGAGTGTAATGTTAAGGTCACCGGTGTGTTTGTAATGCTTATTTCTTTTCCATACCATTTCTTTGAACAAATGTTGGCACTGAAACACAGGACTTGTAGAATATTCTGCTTTTACAGATTATATTTGTAATAAATTAAATAGAATTCCAGTGAATCTGAAATATTTCACGTTGATTCAATCTGTAACAGTTTACTATGTAATACACGGTTGTGCGACATCCAGATATTGCAATTTTATCATCCGTACGAATTACACGATTTTTCAATTATGCAATTGTGTTATTAGCGTGAACGTAATCTTACACACAGTTTTTCGTACATTGTTGGTTGTAAGTTATGCTATGTAACTCGGAATATGTATTGTAAAAATACTGTAAAATTTTTTACACTTCATCTGTAAAATTGTAATTGAATGATTGATAATCATTGCGTGCGCTTCGAGGCGAGGCACTTTCATACATTATCCCAAAGAAAAATGGTGTAGCGTTTTCTCTATAATAAATGTTATGTCATCGACATTGTTTATGTTCTTTATTATTTTTTTTTAAAACAAAAAGAAGACATTGGGAATCGATCATCGTCTATTTGCCTTTCAGTTCCGTAAATAATCCATGACGCCCGATGCGTTTGCTTCCACCTTTAGCGTTATTAGGAAGAGCCGCACCCAACTGCACCCCTTACGGCCGTTAACCCCATACATATTTACGTATCATCGTCTCGTTTATCAGGGAGCATTTATAGAACACGCGATAGTTCATTGAAGGTAGATTTATTCATGTTTATAGTTACAGCAAGTATGATCGTTGATAAATGAAAGGAAGGACAACGATGTATAGTAAAACTGACTATCAATATTTACATCACACTTATCACGCTGAAGTTTCTATTTCATTAGTAAGCTTTGGCTTTTAATAAAATAAGATAGTGAAGTGATTAACAAGAATGATGTTACAATTTTTGGATCATAATAAAAAAGTATACAAATTATTTCGGAAATAAAATATGAGTTAGAAGGGCCACTGGCTGAGGCACAATTGTTAATGTGCCCTATGTGTACTAAGAATGCAATAAAATAAAAATATGCCAAGAATATAATTTTCGTTCTAAATTTTCAATTAGAATCTTCATTAAAATTAAATAAAATCATAAGTGACAGTACGTAAATATCTACTGAAAGATACGAGTATATAGTTTTACTACTTCGAAAAGGCTACAGTTGGTAACCCTTCAGGAGAAGTTAGATAAACGAGGTTAGAAGTGTAGAGTTGCATGGACGCTACTTTAATTAAATTCATTAATTTAAGTATAATTATATAGTTTCGAATGAAACTATTTGAGTGTATTAATTTAATAATGTCTTGGTGGCAAATTTTTGAGAAAGAACGAACGATTTATAATTGAAGACAGCGACAATTCCTTCGTTTCACTTACCTAGTGGTTCACGCCTTCCATTTGTATTCCTGGTGTGCCCGTAGGATGTAATAATAATCTCTCTTTCAAAGGAATGTCGATTGAAAGCGGATGTAACAATATGCGTATAATTTCGTGCGTGCAAACGATTTGCCCGACGTCGGCGAACTTTGATGATCGCTAGTGTAAACGTTGGCTAATACTAATAGGCTCTCGCGCGCCGTAACAATTTCTTTGGCAACTATACCGTACTTCGAAGAAATACACGGTCCAACATTACCGAGCGCCAAACGTTATTTCCCTTACTGACACGAGACATCGATCTTCAACGATTGTGTATCTCATATAGACCATAACCTATAATTAAATATTACTGAACCGCATTATCCTTGTTACGACCTATCGAATAAATCACTACGGCGATGTAATTACACTTTGTTGATAGACTGGAATGGTACATAAATATTAATGTACATGGTGCATTGTCTAGTTCAGCGTTTCTCATACAAGTATGCGAGGTCTGAGAAAAAAAAATAGAATTGTAATCTAACCTAGAGTACTAAGAAATTCACGTTTGATGATTTGATGGTAAAGATTCCTACTGATGGTAATTATTACTTAAAAAAACAACTGAAGACGATTTTCACCTGAAGATGGCCATACCGACAGATTCGAAAACAAGGTTTTTTAATGGAGTCAAAATACTGAAATGTATATAATTAAAAAAAAAACAGTTACAAATTTTATTACACTATAAGCATTAAATGCTATTGTAGGGTATTTGTCAAAAATTGTTCTTTATCAAGGGGAATAGGGGAAAGTGGCGTCTGACAATGAGAACCTCTGATCTAGTTTAGCGTGAAGTGTGATATGATGCTAGTGTCGTGTCGCAGAGTCCTGCTAAGTGTTAATTACCGACGGTGAATTTCATTAATGAAGACATAATTAGGATCCACTATTCTTAATTGAGAATGGGGAAAGTGTTTCGATAAGATAAGCTCGTGGTTGAAACGATATACGGTGACTGGATTTCCACCAAAAGATAATCTCGACATGACAGCGTTTACGTACTACTGTCGACAAACGAAACGGACATGGGGACAAATAGACGTGGCACAGGATACAGGCCCACGCGAATGCACTCTCTTCGCCTCCCACGGTCATTCTTTTACGCGACAGCGTATCGGTGGTTTCTACGTAGGAGAAGAGGTTACGAACCACCTGAAAATCCATGTCAGTGAGAACCCTTTTCGGTTCGGTGCCCGGGTAATCGTGTGTCGAACCTCTTTCGGTTAACCTAACTAGCAACCAGCAATCGGTGTTGGACAAATTCTGAACGAAGAATCAAATGTACAGATTTGTTTGTAAAAATAAAAATAAATGAGTTCTTGAGATGGATACTGTGATGCAACGAATCTTCTTTCCTGATCTGAATCCTGAAATCACCTGCGTTTTTGTAATGGGCCATAAATGCATAAAATCTAAAGTAAAGTCTGAGAATAGTGTTTGAGATTCCTTAGGAGCTAGTGGAATCATGCATTCTCAAACAAATAGAAATTAGAAAATTTGATTATGTTTCTAGGGCATTTTATTTGATTCAGAATTGATAACATTGGATGTGACTTGAACATGGTAATGGAGCTCTAAGCTTCCCAAGCATAGGAGAAAGTTCTTTTGAATATCTACTCTATATCTCTGGAAAAATGTGGACCTGGTTTGGAAAGTACCAATACAGGTAGTGGAACCTATTTATTTTATTTTTCATATTCCTGTTTACAGTCTTCCTTGCATTTGTTATGAAAGAAGAAAAAAGAGGGTACATAGAAGAATGAACCCAAAATATAAAATATAATTGTAGGATTAACAGTGGAAGAGATGAGATGCAAACTTAAGGGTGTTACACAAATCTAATTAAATTTCTATACCTTTTTGAATATAATTGTAGATCACAAATTGGTTTAAGGGTGCATTGCACTGTAAACGCACAAGAAAGCATATTTTCAATAATTTTTTTCTTAGGAAATATTGTATAAAATTGAATGAATGTTTTTTCCCCTTAAAGGTATGGTTAAGGAAAGTAAATAAACAATTTTTTGTTGGTAAAAAATATTTCGTCATTTATTTACAAAATAATATGCATGTGTGCAAAACAAAAGTTATACGCTGGCGCAGGTGATTTTTGCTCTCCTGGTAATCTGAAACAGAAAATCGAAAAAGTTTATTAAACTATGTCATCACACCTATGGTCGGAACCTCCAAGTAGTTGATATTTTGATTTTTACTTACAATTGCACCTGATTTACGGTACAAGAAAAGTGTTTTTTTTTTTCTCTCTTTCACAAGAAACGCTGCCATTTTGTTTATTTTCGATGAAATAAATAAGTGGAGGTTCCGACCATAGGTGTGACGACATAGTTTAATAAACTTTTTCGATTTTCTGTTTCAGATTACCAGGAGAGCAAAAATCACCTGCGCCAGCGTATAACTTTTGTTTTGCACACATGCATATTATTTTGTAAATAAATGACGAAATATTTTTTACCAACAAAAAATTTTTTATTTACTTTCCTTAATCATACCTTTAAGGGGAAAAAACATTCGTTCAATTTTATGCAATAGTTCCTGAGAAAAAAATTATTGAAAATATGGTTCTTTTTGTGCGTTCACAGAGAAACGCCCCCTTAATTTGAATTTCCGTTAGGCATTCGAACGCTCGAAATTGAAAAGTATTGATACCACTTGCGTCACCCTTGATCCCATCACTGAACATAAGATAAACCAGTGTATCGGTGGGCCCATGTCGCGTATAATGCGGTTGCCTTCTCTTTATGTTTGCTCGCGTGCCGCAATAAAACGCGCGTGCATATATTATACAGTTTCCTTTTCACGAGGACCACCTAGACGGCCCATGAACGTAGACAACGATGACCTAACCGTGTTCGTTTCTGTGGGCAACCGTGTAATCTTACACTCCTATACACATGAATCAAACGATATCGCGCAATGAACAAACAAAATGACGGTAGATTGAGTAATACAGGTTTTGCTATTACTATTAGTTTGAAATCTACTCTCTGGAGCTCCTTGGCGATGCTAACCAGTTTGTTCCCTGTGTGAACGTGATAGGTATAGGCAATAGGAATTTTAGAATGATTTTGTACTCGAACTTAAATTAAGCGAGAAGTGAGGCAACGCCGAGAGCAAACAGAGGTTAGGCGTTGTTTCTTTGCAATCGTACAAATGCAATTTAATCCGGTATCGTCGACTGCCACGGGTACGCGACCCTTTCATAAATTTAACTTAACCCCTTGGCTACCAGAAGTCAAATATCGTGATCGACGTCATCAGTCTCTGCCACCATCGTCGACGTGTCTTTGTTTGTCTCTTCTTATTGGTTAGAAACATGTCTGACATCGGCTACCCCCGAGTGTCAGCATTTTTATTGCCAATGAACGTGCATGAAATTGAATTTTACGATGAACGAGACCCCGGGAAAGTAAATTACGACCTGTCGATCTTCTCCGTCCTGCGAAAGATTCCTAACCCCCCCAAAAATGACTTGTAATTTATCTTGCTCGATAAATATAAAATTCGAATGGTGTATTTCAGGAATAATAAACACCACTCAATGGAGGCGATTCAAATTGTTTGAAATTAATTTGAAACGGTTACCCTGTTGATATTTAATTGGAAAAACGATAGTTACGAAGAGTACGAAACTTATGGTGTTTCAAATATTTAAAATCATTTTTTTTAATGTATTTTTTAGTTACGCTATTACCAGTTTCGGTCGATAATTTCAAATTCCTGTACTTTTTTATCCACTAATCGCAACCCTGGTTAGCGAACTAGTCGGTAGATGGCAATCACAATTTCTGTCGATAATTCCAAAATTCTTGTGATTTTTTTATCCACTAATCCCACCCAGGTTAGTGAACTAGTCGGTAGATGGCAATATTCCTCATTTATGAGGTCCATTTAAAATCGTGTTTAAACTTATTATGTTTAAGATAATTATGAAGAATGTAATGAATGAACAAACGAAATGGTGGTAACAAATAATAATTTTGACTTGATGAGAAAAATCTCAACAAATGATTTTATTGTTCTTGAATTACATCAATTAATATTACGAACTTAAATAAAATGAATTGAATACAGAGCAATGAAAAATGGTTTAGTCCTGTAACCGAATGACTTCAACGTAATTGTTTATAAAGAAAAGAACTGCGTTTAATGTGCGCATCATTTAATTACACCGTAGGGTGGAATCACACGCGATGCCTTCTGTCACGCGAATGCGACTCGACAGATCTTGGAAATCTTATTAGCGCTTGTGGCGAACATTTAATCGTTCCAATATCCTTAAATATATATGCTCCCTCCTAGTATGATTAGATTATACTCAGGAAGATATGGTTCGCCATTGATCGACGTCACGCGATGCTCACATCTATACTTTAATTAAAAAAGGCTTTGGATTATACCGAAAGGAGCCGAAAGTTATATCAGTAGATTACGCATTTTATGGATTTACCGTCTTAACGATTATAATAGATACATACTAAACGTAAGGGAAAGATAAGTGCACTTATGCAAAAGGAAATAACAATTTCATTACATTAATTGTAAAATATACTCAACGTAGATTATGTATATTTTTTGTATGTTTTCCATATTACTGTACGTCACAAATGCATAAACTTGGTGGCGAATATTAAAAAAATTAGATTAGATTTTGGAGTGGAATGTTTCGTTGATATTGAAACTCCAAAATGTTCAATTCAAACATTTTATATCCGAAAAATTCGTTTAAATATGAGCAATTATCTTCGTCGAGATCTGATTATTAAAATATACGAAGTCGTATCGATTTATTTCCTCGAATCAATCTGCCGAAGGAAGGACGTTGACCCGTTTACCTCGAGAATCGATGATCGGCATCGATACCTGAAAAAAAACCATAGTTCTCGAGCAGCTCATCAAGGTTCGTCAGGTATGGCACATTAAAGAAGTGCGTTTCCACTTATAGTTTTCTCCTCGTCAGAGAAAGAACGGAAGCGGATAACGAGTGAAAATGATTTCACCAAATTCCACCGTCTGTATCTCTCGATCATACGCTGTCCCACATCTCCTGGAACTATATCGGAGCGAGTACTTTAATTTTAATTGCACAGGATGTTGTTAGCCCGTTTGCGACGGTTGGTCGCGCGAAATGACTTCATTCGCGTACCGTGACCACGGTTAAACGCGACGCTTGTAATGCATACGATTAAAGGTAAAATCGATTCCCGTAAAAGTATATCACGAGTGATCACGTTACTTTGTCTCCACCGCGCGTTCGTTCAATTATTGCAAAATCTACGCCCATTCGCGGACACGCACGATACACATATGACGGACGCGCGAACCGAGAAATAGGTGAAACGCTCTTTGCGTTTTCTTGGTAATATACTTAATATACTCGAGGTAATACTCGTGGTATTTTTATGGAGAATTTTTGCATTTTTAAATGAAAAGAGTGGAATTTTGTTGTTGTTTTCTGAAAGCACGTGCAATCGAGCATGGTTAAAATTTTATTTCACAGTTTGCAGGAGAGTTATAGAGTTGTAAAGGAGAGGATGGAACGGTGGAGAGACCTTTGTCTACCTCTGGCCCTCGAAGCATGCGTGCTTATCAGCTTGTCGTGCTATAGAAGGGTTAGGTCTGGCTTTAAACTTTAAACCTTCTGAGTATGGCTTGCTGTCGAAGACACTTTAAAAAACACGAAATTGTATAGACTTCTCGAGGCATCGTTGTTTTCGTAAAATTTAATAAAAGAATTTTTCTTCTCACGCAGTCCACAAAAAAGTTCTATTAGCTTCATCGTGGTTCTAGCGATGCATTCCTAGAACGATGAAATAGAATTCTAGAGGCATGATTGTGCCCCTCAGATATGTATAATAACTCCAAGGAGTATGATGGAAGTCCCAAAACTCTATAACAGTTTTATAATAGACTTCTCCATACGTGTTTGTGCTCCCAGAGTTCAATAAGAAAATCTTCCTTATCGCGCAGATTCACAAAAAAATTCTATTTTCTTTATAGCGATCCTAAAGATCCGTAACAACATTCTGACGGCACAATTCTCAAGCTGGAGTCTTACAACAGAATTCCAGAGTCACGAATGTATTCTCTCAACTCCTTAAAGGAATTCTGGAAGCACGGTCGCGTCTCAGTGAAGATGCTCCTCGAAACCATCGGTTGAGAAATGATTGCGAGCGTAGTTAGGCGACGCTCTGGCCGTTGTTGAATGGGAACCATATTGCTGCCTGGGAAGTTGATTCGCGGCAAACGGTCTGCGGTCTGAATGAGACGAAGACGTGGACGGATGAAGACTATTGCGAATGCTGAAGTTTCGTTGCACAATGTACTCGGGGACAGAGTTTACAGTCTTTCATAACGATCGTCGCGTTCTGCGCGAGCAGCTTTTCTCTGTCTTGCGAACGCCACGCTATAATAACACGCGTATGCGGGACAGTGATCGATATTTAGCCTGGGACAAAGACGATGACGCGGATCCAAGGCCCTGTCATCGGCGCGGCTGTCATTACGTAACGCGAATTACGCAAGGCTGACACGCTGGATCGCGTCAGCTGCTGGCAACACGCATTTCCTGGGGTGGTATTATATTTGGGAACAATGCACTTCCATTAAGTTCATCAAATTCATTCACCTGGGCGAGGAGAGCGACCAGCTTGCGATTGACGTGGAAATCAGACTTGCGTGAAAATTGTTTGAAATAGGATAGTTGCGTGGATAGGATAGCTTCGAATAACGCGCCGCAATTGCGTTGCGGAGTTTATAAACATACGATAAAGCGAATTGTTCTTATTTTATGCTTTGATTCATTGTTTTAGAGTTATTTTTCGCTAACAAATATTATATAGTAATAAATTTACAGATATCATCATAATTCTCAAATAGTAAACATATTTTTCTTTATACAATATACAAATACATATTATTTTGAAGTATCAACAAAAATGCTTGAAATTAATCTAGAAAAAAAGAAATGAAATCAAAACACATGTCAATGTTTGAGAATTACGATGACGTATCTATCATACATGTGTCACGTGTACAATGTATAATGTGCACGTAATAATTTGTTTAGAATTTCAAAATTCTAGACTCGTTAAAAAAGAATCGATTTGGTTTCAGTGCTTTCTACCTTCTGCATTGGAAATGTAATGCAAGAGGATCTTCCAGGGCTAGGCTCTTTGCTATTCGGAGAAATATCCGCATATTTTACTACGCTCCTCGTGTCGATGAGCGTGGTAGTTGCGCCTATTGTCTAACTTCGATTATGGAGAGGCTCACATCCGCTCTGCGTTAATTTAGTCTTTGTGTTCCTCAGCTTCGATGTGCCGCGAACCTATAATTAGAGTCGGAGAAAACTTGTCGACGCTTGTTTTCCTTATCGACATCTATTAACATTTGCAAGTCGAGAAAAACCATCCAGCTACAGTACAGAGCAATACAAAGTGCATTTCGTATCAATAGTTACATATCTTTTGATATATTCTTTATTTATTCACAAAATTTGCAACAAGAATAGAATGGTGTCCGTTCACCGAGCATTAAATTCCTATGGAAAATACATAGATGAAGATACAATCTTTACTGTTAATTTAAAAATTGCTCTTGTCGAGGCCATCCTAGCAAGGACTTTTTATTTCCATGCAAAGATCGGTAGAAAACGCGACTTTGAGCGCTCGGTTCAATTTATTCCACGTTTAGAAGATCGTAGAAGAAGCGCGTTAGCTTTGCAAATGCATAAGACGCGTTCCCAGTTTTTCAAGCAGTAGCACTTTTTCTGCTCCGTCATTGACCCCTCGAAGCCTCATTATTTCCGATGTTTAATAAAAAGACGGGTAATTATGGAGAACAGGTACATCCTCACTGATTTCGATGATTTTTAAATATGTTGTAGAAATCAACATTTTGAAGAACTTTTTCCTATACATATAACCGTCGCTCGGTCTTAGTTTCCGAAATATTTGCAAAATACTATTGCTGCTACAACAATGAATATTGCGTATAGCTACGCGTTTGTGACAGCCTATGTGTAAGCGTCGTGTCGTCGATTGTTTAGGCTCGGAATACACGTACGCGTCTATGGGTCTGTATGCGTTAGCTATCATTCACCGGTCGGCTCGTGTTCCAATCTTCTTCGAACTCATTTATACATATAAAATAGCGCATGATCTGTATTCGCACAGTAAAAAAATGGGGGTCCGGGGGCTGGCCCCCTGGCAGGGGTTTGGGGGCAAAGCCCCCAACAACAGCGCACTACGCAGGCGTGTACACGGTTAGGCTGAGTGTTGTTTATAGTTTAGCGGGGTGTTGAGAGGGCGCAGCCCCCCGCCTGGCAGGGGGCCTGGGGGCGCAGCTCTCCCGCATGCGTATAGTTGAGACATATGCTTTTCAATTTTTGTAAAAGGATTTTGCGCGAAAAGTATACGTCTCGAAATTATGATAACTCACAGACGCGTACGTTGCGTATTTTGAGCCTAAACAATCGACGACTGAACGCTTACACACACACTACCACAGACGCGTAGCTATACGCGATATTCATTGTATCAGCAATGATATTTTGCAAATATCTCGGAAACTAAGGCCGAGCGGCGGTTAAATGTATAGGAAAAAGTTATTCACAATGTTGACTTCTACAACATATTTAAAAATCATCGAAATCGGAGAGGATGTACCTGTTCTCTATAATTACCAAAAGACGTAATGAATACCTATCCTTTTCATCTTCTGTCATTCTATGTTTTATTAACAAGCCTATTTGAAAGCTCTTTTTCTCGTTACACAATACCCTTTTCTCGTTATGTACAAGCCTTTAACTGTAAATGGGAGCGCCCAAGTCCGCGTAACTGAAAGACTTAGGGCCCCGTTTCCACGCGAAATCACCCTCGCAACTTCCCAACGCGGCATATGCCATTGGAATGTCGCGATAACACGTTTACAGTTTCCGCGATGACAAATGCGACGTCATTCGACGCGGCTGGATTAAAAGTCGTGACTGTACGTCACGTGAAAACGGAGCTTAACCGCGCCGTAACACGCAGAAAAGTGGATGACTCCGCGAGGAACGCGCGAGTTTCGAGGCCCCTCGACGAGTCACTTTTTGCTTATCGCCGTCCATTTCACGGAGGCGACGACGATGCGGCGTTCGCTTTCTTTCTTCGACAGAGAATCGTCGATATTTCGCCGACGAGGCACTTAAACCTCGACTCCAGACCGGGAGGAGGTTTCTGTCGTTTCATTTTTTACAGCTTCGAGTCGAAGCAACATTTACGGCGCGACCGTTTTTGTCGGTCCATGATACAGCGTATGCTTTGCCTGTGCGTTCGGGGGCGGGGCAGCCATGGTCATTTAGGCGGAGGTATCGCGTTTCAAAGAATGAGAAATCTTGGAAAAGTGGATTACTGAGGGGGCGGATTTTAATTTCTTTGGTGTTTGATTTTCTTCTCGCAAACGCAAGGAAGAGGATCAAAAAAACTATTCTTGTGGAGGAAAGGCTACTATATTGAGTTGTTTCAAAAGTTTCTGTCGTTTAATTAAGAAGTAATACATACACAATATTTTGCTCTGTTACTGTTACAACATCAATGTCTGAAAGATAAGGTTGTTTATTTATAAATATAAGCACTGTCACACAAAACAACTGAGTGCAAAAGAAACGTTTGGGATAACCCAATAGTATAAGAATGGATTACAAACGTATATTCTTAAACATTATATAATAACCATAATTATTATATCGCATATTATTTACATGAATTATCTTAATTCATGTTAACATCTTTATTGTCTATCTTTACCAATAAGAATCTGTATTATATCGCGTATATTTTCAAGAAGACACCACTCCTGATGGTCAAAAACTCGACAGCCTAAACTCACTCTTTTCTGTTTTCCTCCTGCCACCACGTCTAAATAAAAATTCCTTAAAAATCCTACCATCCCTGAACAGAACCGACGAGCCCTCATCCAGAAGTTCGAAGCCTTCTCGCGCCTTTGTTCCTCTACCGGGCGAATATCAGGCTCCAAAGCAGACGCGTATACGTACAGTACCAAGTCCAGCGATATCTGGAAGAAGAAAACGACCAAGCACCGTCGTGGAAAGAAAGACTGGAAGAAACAACGACGAAGGAGTCCAGGGGAGGCGGAGGAATGGTAGAAGAACGCGAGAAAGAACCTGAGGAGAAGCTGGCCGTAAAAGACACACGAGCGATGACTCATCGTAAAAAGAGGAAAGCTGGTGGTCGACTGCTCCGATTCGTGCGATCGTGATTTTCTACCGGCTTTTTTCCCTCCTCGTATACCGTTTTCCGCTGACAACGTCGAAACGGTCGATGTCCTGGTAACACGGAAAACGAAAAACTGAAAGGACGATGGACGCGGCCGGTGACAAGCACGCTCGAGCGCTGATTGACGATCGGGGAAGTTGCTTTGATCTACCAGGGACGCGGTGAAATCCGCGATATACAGTTTGGCATGGAAGGGGGGAATTGGAGTTAGAGAGGGATTTTTCAGCGTATCTCATCTTTACGGGTATCGAGATCGCCGGATGGATTATCCTGTGGATAGCTAGCCTTCTTCGAGGAGTGTACGGCTTATGCTTTCGTAGTCGAGGACACGCGATCGATGATCGTTGTACAGCTACCGTTAGAGACGTATCGGAGTGGATGCTGATCGTCTCTGAGAATGGGATCGGTTATTATCTGGTACATACGTCATCCTCTTTGGTATCGAACTGACGAGGAGGAGCTGACAGGATAACGATTCTATTGCTTGTAATCGTTCCTCTGCGTTGCTTCTTAGTTGAAGAGGATGTGGACGCTATTAAAACTGGAACCGCGTAGATTCCTTCGAGACATCGGTGACCTAAGCCCAGCTGGGCTCTATCACTCTTTTGATAACTGGTTTTCAAGATGCTTATCTAGTTCAATTGATATGTTTTCCTGGAAATGATAATAAAATTCATCTATTCTTATAGTCTTTTGCAGGTGTTCGAAAGAAAAGTCTGACAGAAGTTCTTGATTTTAGAAGCATACAAGTGATTGAAGACATACAGCTCGATGAAGAAACAGTATTCTGGTTCACTTGATATGAAAATTTTTCTAAAGATAAACAGTAAAAATTCATCCACTCTGATAGTCTTTTGGAGGTGTCCAAAAGAGTGAACAGTTGGAACTAGTCCTCACGAACGAATCGAAAGCTGACAGGTCTCGGAAGCATACAAGAGGACAACAAACACAGTCTTGGCTCGAGGAGGAGTTTCCCTCACGATAAGACTTGAATGCCGCCTTATCAAATTTCTAGACAAACACTACCCTCTTCGAGGAGGTTCTAACAATGCGTAGAAAATCCTCGAATGGTAGTGGAACGTGGCGCGACGGAGTAAAAAGCTTAATGTCCCCGTCCTTGTGGATCCCCGTGGAACGACGCCACACCTTCGTCGCAAATTGGCGTTTGCTTTTTTTCGCGACACGGCACGGGGTTACACGAGCCGATAAAGACGTAACGTAACGGCCGATTATGGCGTTGCTCGTGGGTGCGATTACGTTCCACGCGCCTCGGCCGCGAATTCATTTCGTTTCGTGCCCGGGACATGCTCGCGCCGACGCTTCATATAAGGATCGAACCGTCGAAAGGGAAACTGCCAGGGACACATGTTCTTTTTCCACCAACGGGAATCTTTAGATGCTCGCGAGTCAAATTTTATTCGTTCATCTCGCTCGTTCCTTTCGCGTTACTGTGAACGAAGTGTCAGTGTTAGTCTTGGACATATGTAGATATATGTGAATTAAGCATACAAATCAATTGCCCCTTAAATTATATATATGTATATGATACTTGAGGCTCTAATTTTGGGTCTTCTTTTATATCGACTTGTTATTGAGTATTCTACACTGAGGTATGAAAAATTGTGCTTGTATGAGAACCTTTCAGAACTAAACATTTTTAGGATCCAGTTATGTCACCAATAAAAAAAATTGTTTTCTAAAAACCTTTTCTTGTTTTCTAAGATCTCACCTTCCATGAAATTTCATTCCAATTTTTCTCGCGTTCTTTTAAACAATTTATTAAACCCCAGAATTTCGTTATTCCGTCGTTTCGCTCGTCCCGTTAGATTTCAGACGAGATTACCGTCTGCAGTTGGCATTAAGACGGGAGCAGGGTTAACGCGTGTGTTGATAACGAAGTTTAATCATCCAAAGTGGCCGTATGTACGAGTCGACGCGCGTCAGCGATTCGTGAAAGATTTTTAAGGCCTCTCGTTTCATTATCTCGAATGGGTCTGCGTTTTTTATGAGAGCGCGAGGGTCTCGCGATGAACGGTTCTCGCTAATTGTTAAGGGATCGTAACCCCCGTGAATGGTCTTTCGTTATTTTCAGTGTAACCTTACGCTGTAAGTACCTGTCGTATCATGCGCTGGGTATATAAAGTGTAACGTGCAAAACCTGCACCGCGACGTGCAACGTGCTGTACGACGAGTTTGCAAATGCAGCGAGGGGGTACGGGCAGCACGGGGGCTGCCATAATTCAGTCCTCGGGGCGAGAATCGTAAATCCGCGGAATGTCGATCTTTTACACGACCGCCGACCGTTAAATAGCGCCATTCTCGTTACCTTCTTCGCGGTGCGCGATAAATTACTTGAGAATTAATTTCCATCGGAGGGAAGCTAGATGAAAGCATATATTTACATATTTTTATATATTTTACGCCAATCCAGGGGAAAATCGACGAGTCTCCAGAAGGGGCTTTAACATTTTCGTTTTTCATAACAAAATATGCTAGGTGTGGTCACTAGTTGTGTTTGATTGAAAATTAAAATCTCAAAGCCTCTTTTGGGAAAGCCAATTAAAATACAAAAAATGAGATATTTACAACAGATCAAATCGTCTCTTTAACACGTTGGTCTCTGTGTCATCCAGAAATTTTAACTTCGTATAAATTTTTACAAGTTTGAATCTGGCATCCAACGTTTGTAAACGAAACCATTCCTTCAAAACGTACCCAATTCAGCGCAAAACGATTCTCGATACACTACCAATCACACTTCCTTCGACTTCCACGCCCTGAAGTTCCTCCAGAATCAAGATACGACAAAAATTTTTTCAACGAACCCGCCTTCGCCAGTGTTAAGTCTACAAATTACGAAATGGGATCGGAGGCTCGAACTCGCGGCTAATCTAAATCGTCTAATGACCGCGTCCAAAGGCTTGGGTAACACGCTCGATCGGGGTACGGGATCGGCAACCCCCCTCTGGTGGATAATAAGCGGCTTCCAAAGGGCCACGGCGCCGCTCGCGAAAGCGTCTGAACGAGATCGATACGTTAGGTGAATTTCGCCAGATCGAATAATAATCGTCGTCGTTACACTGGCTGGTTCTTCGATTAACCCGGATAACCCCGTGGGTCCCCAAGGATCGTGATAATGCGATCTCCCTGCATTATCTATCGTCAATTCGTGGCGCGGCGTTTCGTGGCGAGCACTCCCTCTTGCTCAACCAGTGATTCACGATTCGTGTTGCACGGTACGATTTCAGTGCGATACACACATAACCAAACACACGTATATACTTGTGCACACTGTTTACGTTGTGTAGGTATACGTCTTGCGACACGTTAATCTACTCTCTAATTACCTGCGCTTCCTTCCACACGTCCGGGATGCATGTCCAACAACTTATAGGCTCATCTAACGGCACAGAAACCTTAATCATCCTCCATCGGATGGAACTGACATTGTCTTCTCGTGCCCAATCACAGCTGAGAGCCTACTACGCCCTGTTTTTTTTCAGCCGACGTTGCGCGGGATCGTCGATGCGTCCAACCTTTGGTCGCTTTGGTAAATACATTGGGATCGAGGATTTCCGTGGACTCGCGTCGACGGATTTAGGTTTGTTCGAATGACCTAGAGCGAGGGAATTGCGCTTTGTAGGGTTGCATTATAATTTGATGGAGGTTAATTAAATGGGTTAACAGGCAGGTTTGTATCTGTGGGAATATCATAATGGATTTATATTAAGATCGCTGCGGAGATTAGGTGCTAAGTAACTCCTGTTTAGGGTGATGGAGTGTTACAGGTAGTTTGATGGAGGCTTTTGTATAATAGCGTCTATTTTGTTAAATTTATCATAGGTGACGCAGGTTTATAGGCGATCAAAATAAAATAGAAGATAACTCCTTATGCTCCGAAATTTAAAATAATACAATAGCAGTTGATGTCCTCTCCCAGTATAAAATAGAATTGACGTCTTCTTTCACGCACCAAAACCGTACAAGATCCTTTTCGTCCGTGCTTCAACGATTAACATTCCTAAGCCGTCCTCTTGTCGCGCGAAAGAAGAGAGCTCAATTCGAATTTGAATACGAGCATAATCGTTTCCCTTAAGAATCGTCGGCCTAAGCAGTAATGTCTCGCATTAGATGCGCGTTTAGTCGATGTTCCGCGTCCCTTTGAACACGTGGAAACGGCTGTTAGATGGAAACGGTCGATTGGTAGTCGTTACGATTATTATAAGGCGTAACGCGCGGCGAGTTGAAAGCGTTCAAACTTTAAACGCACTGCGGGGGAGTGACTCAGAACCAAGCTATCTCATAGACCAGCTAGACGTGCCCGTTGGTTGCCCAGCAATTACGATTTGCGAGGGTCGAGCGCGTTCACACGGGAGGGGTTGCTTGCGAAATAATAAACGCTGGCTCCTTTATCGATTCCAAGCACGAAAGTGCTACGCGCCGGAGATATCCAAGAATAGTCGGGAAAGCATTGACATTGCCGTTCACTTGCTCGCTTTAGCCAGCCTGCATTTTAACGGATCGATCCTAGAACCGTGTCCTAACACGAGGACGGGAGCGACACTTCCGCGATGCCGCTGCGAGTTATAGTACTTTAAATTCCGTTTAATATCCACCAACACAACATGACGTCTACTTTGAATTCAGAAGGCCCGACGGCATGAATCATAGGAGCACGTGGACGTCGATTGTCTATTAAATGGTAGGCTGCTCATCCACGGCCAAGCAGGAGCTGTTTACCAACGGTTACAAAACTGTGTGGAGGTTCAACGAGTTTAAAGTTTGCAGAGAGAAATATTTGCAATGGTACAGTCGTGATTCGAGATATATATTGATTGGGCAAATTATTTTTCTGTGGAATATTTGTACAATGTTAATAAAGGTGCTTCTAAGATATGGGTTAGATAAGAAGAGGAAGCACTTCGTCCTGGGGGAATACGGGTAGGATAATTATCTACTGGCTACTCAAGGCCACCGAGGGGTTGTCCCTTCCTTTGATAACGAAAGCCATCGTGAAAATTACATTGTGCAGGTCAGTGATTCGAACGATGGCTCAGGTATTATTTGATGATCGATATTGGTGGTGGTATAAAATGAAACAGGAGTAGCAGGTATTCCTCGACAAAGGGAAATTTTTGGATAGAGTAAAATTATTAGTATATTTAGTACTTGCGCAGTTTGATTTACTTTTGTAATTGGAAAATCATCTCTTTATCTCGGCAAGAATGACTAAATTGTTGCATTGGGTCAGACACCTCAGTCAGACATCTTAGCTCAAAAAATTTCGTAAAATGTTCACATGCCGTTTTCCATGGAAACGGGGGAGGTTATCTACTAGCTCTCCAAGCTCTACTCACTTACAGTTAGTTTGAATATAAATTAACAGACGTATGAATAAGAAAAGTACTTTCTTCTCGAAAACCAATCCAGGGTACAAATAACTAAAAGATAATACTCCTTTCTCCCTGCCATAAAATCAAATTCACAGGGGATTAACCCACAAAACACGACACGTATTTCGTAACGAAAATAAAGATTCGCACAGCAAAGGGGCCCATTGTTTCACTTTTTACGTCGTCAGTCCGGTTATTTATCAGCCGGACCAAGTGTACCTGAACTCGACGCGGCAGTTTTTGCTCTTGGCCGTCGCGGGCGTTCGATTCTTCTTGACTTTTTCGACGCGTTGTAGGGTCATCGGCGTCGCCCGTGAAACGTTCGAACCGGTATGAATGAACGTCAGGAACCGGGGGCCCTTTTCGAGGGTGCTCACGTGCCTGTCACGTGAGGTAGGTACGGCCATTGTCTCACGGAGAATGGTCGGTTGCATGTGCCCCGTGCACCGTGCATAGCGACACGCAACCGTGAACGCATACAACGCCGCGTGTAAACGCGGCTCGCTGGCGCGGGGCAACGCAGGTTACGAGAACGGTGGCTGAATATTAAAGAGGGGAAGAAGTAAAAGGTGATAGGATGTGGCGCGAGGTGGAGACAGAGCGGAAGTATCGCGACACCGGCGCTAATCGTGAAAGAAAACCATTTTGCTATAGGGTCCGTGTCTTTTCTTCCACCAAGTGGCCTCCCTTTTTGCTCCTCCTCGGTGAGTCCGTTTCCCCAGCTCCGTTTTAAACCTCTCCACTCTAAAAATGTGCTTCAACGAGTGTGCAATTCCTTGATGTTTGCCTGGAGAAGCAACGAATATTTAAAAAAAAATAGAACGCGAGCAATAGAGTTGAGCAACGTTATTATGCATTGAGGTATTCTCTATCGTTTGCTGCCGAGGAATTATACAAATTTTATACATTCTAGACATTTTTGCATTTAAAAGCAAACCAACTTTCATGGTCCCCTTATTTTGATCTCTTCAAATTCAATGGCCTTGAGTTGCCAGAAAGCTTTACTATCAAGCTTCATACCATATCTTTACCAACTATACTTTCGTTACAATTTGAGAACAAGCACGATACCCAATGCGTTTAAGACTATCAGTGCCAAATTTCATCGAAATTGGACCAGCAATATTTGAGGTAAAATCAAATAGATTGTTACTCCACTCGTTATCATTTTTATCATCGATAAGATTCTTTGAATGAGACTCTTTGTGATATTCTTAACGATTCAAACCGTCATTTCTCATAACAAAAATTACGATTTCAACGGTGGTAAGACACGTTAAGGCGAAATTCATGGCACGCGAGGGCTGCACGTTCGCGTATTAAAGATTCACCAGGTAATGGCGTCGTTGGAGCTCACGTCGCCTCGTATATCTTGAATCATTCGGTGATCTTTACGCGCTGTCTACCTTCAAGTACTTTTCTACGTCTCTTTCCATCGCCCGCCATCTTCTTGCACCCTCCTTCGTAAAGAATAAATTTTAACGATACAGATAAATAAAAAAGTTAATAGTTCCTTGGAGACCGCCTTCCTTTTAAATTTTACTCTGGACACTTTTTATTCGTTAGAAAAAATATTGAATGAACCCAGAGCAACATTGGGAATGAATAAACTCGGGATTTTTATTATTTGTACTATCCCAATCCATGATCCAGAATTCCCATCGGAGGAAGTGCCGCGGTTTGCAGCGTTCCATGTCTTTTACGATATCGCTCCAGCTTTTTCTCCACGGCTAACCGCACGAATCGTTCAACCGCTCGATAAATTGATCGACGAACATATTACTGCGTTTCTCGTAACGTGTCATTAACATTCTAACGTGCCAATTGCCGTAACGTCATTTAAAAAAAAAAATGTTGCAACGTCAAGCGGATGTGGAAAAATAGAAAATGGAATCGATGACGTAACGAGAATAGAGACAGCGGTTGCAATAGTCGATGGCAGACTTTTACTCGTCCTAATTGCGGCAACGATTAGGTCTCGTTAACGAAAGTGGCTCGGGAAAGTTTTATCGACTGATAAATCAATTGGCGTGGATGTAACGTCTGCGGAGATCGTAACGCAGTCGCATAACGCAGCAGCGAAATGGACGCCAGTGCAGCAAGCGAAAACAAACGTATGTAAACAAGAGTGGGCACGTGTAGGGCGAGGGCATCGAGCCTTTCCGCTTGTTTAGCTCTGTTTGTTTTGGCTGCGCCGTAAGACACGCTGCTCCGCTTTAAACTCTTTCCACTATTATCGCCGGCGTTATATCGCTCGTCAAACGATCGTTCATTTTAGTTTCCTATTTTTTCTTTCAGTCAGTTAGTAAACAGTTCGCGAAGGGAAGCAGAAGTCGATTCGCGTGAAATTAACCGGGATGGTAACATGATATGCGAAGACATTCGTCGCGCGATCCGTTAAAAAATACTTACAGTACCCGAGAACATAAAAAAACACGAGGAAAGTTTAATTTACTCACATTCTTCACCCTTTTTTCAAGAATCACCGTCGTTACTTTGGGAAACACCCACTCAAGGGAGAGGATCTATTACATTAAACATTCAAATACTGCTCCGTTTTTCTCTACAACTTGTTTTTATTTGTTTGTATTGTGAACTTTTTACAAAGTTATTGGCACATTTCCTGTTACATTATTTTCTTGCCTTCTAATTTTCTTATAAATGTTCTTTTCGCGCTTACATTTTATAATACTTGTCGCCTCTTGAAGCTATTTTTTAAAGCTATTTTCTAATACTACTTGTGTCACATTTTTCCCAGAGGCTGTATTATTATTTTTTTTTTTTTTAATTAAATTGTACTTAAAGATTTGGTATTCTTGCATTTTTTTTTGTCATTTTCCTAATTCCCTACAACTTTCAAACCGAAGCAGAAAGAATATCGAAGGATCACGATACAAGGGTTCACCGAACCGCAGACATTAGTGACGCACCGACCAGGAGCACGCCCTCCATTTGTATTTAACGCGGGGTCGGGTGGTTAAGGCGCGCCTAAAGTCGCGCTGAAACGCGATCCAGGTATACATCGTTCCGTAGTTCCGGCGTTCCGGACGTTCCGTTTCGTCGTTCCAAGGTTCGAGCGCGAGAGTAGGCAGTTGCGTGTGTCGTGTCAGTTATATCTCGGCAGCGAGTGCCGTCAGGCGCACGGGTGGTTCTATGCGCGTCGTGAGTTTAAAAATCCTCGTGCATCCTGCGGAGTATATAAAACGGATAGAAATTGTTTTGGAGTGATGCTCGACGATTATCGACATTGTCTCGATCGGTGTGCTCCGTAGTCAGTGCGATCTCTCGTGAACGACGATCGAGAGGGTCTCGTTGCTCGAATTTTTACACTTGTTTCTCTTTCAAGTCTCGCAGCCACGGCGCGTCCCAAGGTTAAGTTCATTCTTTGACACGTGACCGTCTCTGTTTACTTTTTCGCAGAGACCGGATGCAGGACTGCAGTTGCATTTGTATACACGCGGGCGATTGCAATCCATCGAACGACCGTCAGCCTCGATGTTTATCGGTTACATTGCGCGCGTCGGTAGCATCCGAGTGGCGTGCACGTCGGTAGAGGGAGACGCAATTACCGGCAGAACATTATAATGAATTATGCAATAGATCGAATCACGCCTGTGCGAGGATCATCGACTCCGTACAGTTTATTTCACTCTGTTAACGCGCGAACGGTGTTCATTGATTTCGAGCGATGCTCGCTCTGAACGGGAGTGCTGTCGCGAAATTATAGTTTTCAGTGGCGCGAGGTTATATCGAGATCGAAAACGTACGTTGCTCCGACAACAGGTGTCCCGTAGCCTGGTATAATTTGTTAACAATACGCGAAAGAATACAAAGAGAATAAAGTAGAAAATTGTCTGCTAAGGACAGAAGTCCTCTGTCAATGGAAGTAAATTTGTGCAGTGTTTCTGTAGAAGTGGTGAGTGCATTTAATCTCCTGTCATCGAAACGCTGTGAAGTTCTTCGAGTCGATTTTCATTTCGAATCGAGGTGCATTGTCGGTAACCTGTAGCTCTCGTGAAACCATACGAGACACGTGTTGCTGTCTCTCTAATCGACGATCGTTGGCTTCGACTAGCAGTGACAGTTTATCGAACATCGTTCAATAACCGTTAGCAGGAATTTCGTATCGTACTTTTTTCCCGCGAAAACCGTGTTCGCGCTGTCCTTGTCTCGAGCGCGCTCGCGATCGAGATGCCGAGTTATTTCGATAATCGAACGGTCGTAATGGCGTGGACAGTGAAACGTGCGTTCGAACGTTGAAGGGTTAAACCAACGAAGCTGCTGCGGGAAAAGGGAAACGCGAGTGCCAGGAAGCTTCGAGGCAACCACTGGGAAACGAAAACGCGGATAATAGTCATGGCTTACGTGCTGTGGCGGGTCTTCATGAAGAAATACTCCAAGGTGCGGCTTGGTATCAGGAATCTGCCGGTGAGTGCTGTATGACATAGACGAAAGTTTATTTTGACTTGCCTCGTTTGTAATAATTAGACCGTGGATCTTTATGCAAAATAAAATCTTCGCAAACGTGCCTACAAAAATTTAACCTGAATAGGAATTTATTTTATTCTGCAAATGTTACAACGTGAACTTTACTTTCAATCTTTTTTATATTCTTGCGTATTGTTTGCATTTCGTAGGTTCTTGCACATTAAAATTTCCATAAAATTTCACAAAATAAATGCATAAAGATCCGTAGTCTAGTAATAACATTTCGTATTATTCTTGATAAATATCAAAAATTTGAATGGGTTCAAGAGTTATTTATTGGGGAATGTACGTATTTCTTTATAAAATAGAGGGAAAAATTTATTCTGTATTTGTACGAAGGAAAATGGGAAGGTGGGATGATGACGTAGGGATGAATTTCGATTAAGAATTCATTAAAAATAATAGTCTCAGAATCAATATATACATGATGAATAAAGTAGTATTATATAATATTAGATAAACAAATTTCGAAAAATTGGCTTACTATAAATAATCTTCAACAATATGCAATAAGAAAACACGCTTTTCGAGTAATTAATAAGAAGTAACAATTAATATTTACTTACAAGTTTACACTTTAAAATATTTTAGTATCATTAGTTAACAATTTTAACCCTTTCGATCCTGGTGGTACATATGTCCTAGTGAATATATCTGGTCGTCGTTGGCCAAACTACAATTGAGACTCACAGGACCATACGTTAAAAAAATGAATATCATTTGCGTTGAGGCCAATCGTTCGTTCCTATCTAGCTACTACCTCTGATCTATAGCCAATCCTAGTTTAATACAATTAACTTTTAAAAGAGAAACGAATAGAATTCGTACAGAAAAGGGTTAACATGAATTCGTATAATACACGCAATTTCAAATACCACTCCAAATAGGAAAGGGTTAATACGAGCCCAAGAAAGGAAATAATTGCAGGTGGTGAGAAATTTTTGTAGACTCGCTGATGAGTCGTGGCAACGGTTTCAAGACGAAACCCCATAACATTTTTACTCTCGGAAACGAAGGGTATTACTTCTCGTGCACGTAGGTTTAAGTGTTGCACGAGGCCTTCGTAATTTGGCGCCGTATGCGTGCACTTTATGCGCGTGCGTGCGTGCGTGAGGTTGTTGCGCGATGCAAATGCTCATCTCGCGAGCAGAGGCGAAACCACACAGCTAGGGGCGAGTTTCCATCGCGGAGATAAAACGTTGCATCGTAATTCTCAAGGTCAGAATTTTACGGTCGAACTTCGCCGGGGCTTGGCGTCAAACGGCCACTGTAATTGTGGTAGCCAATGAATAGATTATGCAACGAGCCGACCGGAAAGCTGCGCTCGGAATGAAAATTGCGCACGGTTCGGCCATAATGATTCCCTCCGCGACTCGCGCTTCTCGAACAATCGAGTCTGGTCTTACGCTGCGAAATAATCGTCGGAATAACAGCCTACGTGAAACTATGCTAATCGTCCACCCAAATTTATTCCTTCATCGATGACCTTGGCCTTGGAACATTCTATGGAGGGGAGATTTAAAATTTTGGGACTTTGAATCGCGGAGGAGTGAGCGATTGCTAGTGATTGTTGAGCTCTACTGGTTTGATGTTGTTGAATTCTTTAACTTAGTTTAATTTAACTGTTATTTAGATCGAACTGCAGAGGGGAGGTGGATTTTAGTAGCAAATTGTGTGGAATTTTTGAAATGACATTCCATTACGTCGTATCGAAAATATCGTTACGATATTAGTCCCTCGGCTATTATGTTAAGGCGGCATCTTGGTATATTCGAAAGATGAAACACGGGATATGTAGCAATTAGGAGAAATTTGTAGTCGTAGATAAAGCGGAGGGTGGCGAGCCATATTGACATTTACGAAGTATAGGAGACGAGGATAGATAAAGTATCGTATTTCAGTGCTATAGCAATTAGGAGAATTCTGCAGGTATCGATAAAGCGGTAGATGGCGCGCCATATTGGAATTTACGAAGTACGCGATACAGGGATAAATGGGATATTTTATTTCAATCCTGTGGCAATTAGGTTATTTTCTAGGCTTCGTCGGTACAGAAATAGAGGAACGAAAGAAACATTGCTGAGATAAATGATATATTTTATTGCTTATAAAATGAATGTATGGAAAAAAATGTAACGGATAATTGATTTTAATTTACGTTACTAGCAAAATAAGTAATGCGTTCAAGTATCTATCTAATTCAGGATCGAAGGGATGATTTCCAAATTGAAATTCGCCAAGATCCACCAGAGTCGATCTCCTCGTTCACGATCGACCGGATCTAAATTGATGGCTGCGTCGCGCCTCGCAGAAAGGTCGCTGCGTTGCAGCGTCGGTGCAATTATTAGACTGCAACCGAAGCTAATACGGGCACGGTAATTGGATAATTGCCGTCCAGCTCGCGTACCGATTCTTTTTGTATCGTCTCACAGCCTGTCGATTTATATCAGGGTACCATGATCGATCGGATGTGTGCACGGTTCATTGATTTTCCATCGAACAAGGATTCCTCTACGGGCTGTTTTCATCGTTGAATACGTCCAATGATAGCCAGTAATAGTCTAATGATAATCAATTCGTGTTTGCACTGTTCTTTTTCGATTTGGTACGATTACCCCCAAATTGAAGCGTCTAATAAACTCCCTCTGGAAAGCGTAATTAATAACTCATACAGCTCTGAAACAAATCATATACAAAAATTCATGTAAAGTTTTCGTTTAAAAAAATTTCTTTTGGCTCCTTACTGCTGTACCTCTCGATAGGGGATGAAAATTCCAAGACTACGAAACTAAGAAGCAAATATTAAAGAATATATTCATTTAATATCTTTCCAACTTTCCTACTCCCTAAATCTAATTGATCATTTTCTTTGGAATCCAAACGTTGAAGATTTATTCTTACAAAGGGGCGAACAATCGATTCGAAAACGCCTTTCATCGCGTATAATCGAGGCTCCATTACCGATACGAGCGCGCCTACTTACGGATTAATGTCCACCAGGTAACCGTCGACGAATGGCCGCGTCTAATTTGTCGATAGATCCTGTTATTAAATTTTCCTGGTGAACGGGTCGGCCGGTCGCGGTGAACACGCCGTCGACAGGCCTCGCGAGGCGTGTTTAATCAATCAAGGAAAAGAGGTTCCCCGATGGCCGGTCTGTGTACCCAAAGGCACACCCTGCTAATAAATTTCGTACACCAGAGCGGAAGGGAAATATAACGGGTGGGGAAGGGTGCAATGCAATTTACGACGTGTCGGATTGGATTACTTTGATCCGTCCGGTAGACGATCCACTCCGCAGCGATGCAAACGATTGTTTTATGTTAAAATAACGGGAGCACTATGTTCGAGCTACGAAATGAAAGGAAGCAGAGGTCTAAAAATGGCCGAACTAGACTGTTTTCGTTGGGGATTTAATTATAAACTGATCTATGGATTTTTGGTATTTCTAGATTTAGTAGATTTTATGCAATATTAAATTTTTATTTTAGGACATGAATGTCGACTATTTTTCACCGAATCCCTAGTTGGTGTTTTCTACGTTAATTTTTCATCTGTGCGTATAATTCCTTACTGTTTAAGGTGGAGTGATATCCAACTTTTATTTCTTAAAACTAATTTAACCATCTAGGTTGCTGCTTTTAATATTTTACAACCATAGAATAAAAATCAGAACAAAGAATAGAAATACCTTTGAAGTCCTATATTTTTGTAAACGAATTTAATACCACCAATGTGATGATTTAAACCTCCCACAATTCTGCATACGACGATGTATCCATAGTCGCGGCATTCAAGTTAAAATCAGGAAGTAGAGTGATTTCTTCTCTGATAGGCGGTGATTTTCCACGTTGAATATAACATTGTTTCGACCTCTATTTTAGGTTCTTCCACGCGACCTTCCCACGTTCATCACGACTCTTATTATTCCATCTTAGTTTCCTCGCTTAAGCCTTTGTTACATTAGTTTTTTCATTCTTTTCACTATTTTATCATCCACTTTACACATCGCGCTTATTAAATTACAGTTTCACATGATAACCTAGACGTAGTAACAGATTCAATTATCGCTCCATGGTTCGCATGTATGAATTCATAATTGGTTTCGGTTTACTGTTGTCGACGAGATTTCGCCGTTCTTGCTACCAAATAGTTTCTATTTATAATTATCGCCCCTTTGTTTATACACAAGATACACCACGATATTTCACGAATTGATTCAGCGTCTGAAAACAATGAAAAAAGTTGAATAAATAAATCTCGTCGGATCTCGTAAGCAAGATCACCGAACACACAAATATGTCTCCACTTCATTCTTTTTTAACCGACTTCGTTTCAGAAATCTAGTTCGAAATATTCTAGCGTTGTGCTACTAATTTTATATTTCAATGAATCGCTCAATTAAAATAATGTTCAATTAAATTAAAAAACATGTAGAAACGTAATACACATAACGTAAGCGTAAACAATTACAATCCACAAGGAAAGCTATTTCTTTTCTTGTTTACGTTCGGATACCTTTAAACATTTATAGAAAAATTTCGGCCTAAATATGGCGGTCCACAATTGCTCTATAGAAGCTCCGTAACTTATGGAGCGTCATCCTACGCATAGTCTTTCGTCGTCCTTGCGGAGCAGACCTTCACGCGATGTGACCAAGGTTGGCGGTCCTTCCTCCAATGCCAACTTTGAGCTATTAATTGCTTGTTACGGAACTTATCAGGGTAGGGATAAGGATAGGGTGTGTAGTTTGCCAAATATTTGAATGGGATTAGGCAACTTTCAAGCTAATACATCGTCTAGTATTTATCAGAAAAGATGAACATTCATCTTTTACAATTCCTCATTTACATTCTTTTCGAATAAAACGAATGTTATTTATTAAACGAAAGTCATTTATTATACAAGGAAAAGTCCGGGCATAGATGCTGTTTTCTTCTAATTAATTCACCAAATCTCCGTTGTGGAGCATTTCTCTAGTCTCTAATTCGCTTCGATGACTCCAACATCGCTGTTTCCTTTAAAAATTCTAAATAAAAATAATTCTTTTTACCACTCAGTACATGTGTAATAAACACCAGTAAACAGACCTTCTATTAAGTAAATTCTTTCCCCAAAAAAAAAAAAAAACAAATCGTTCAGTATAACTACGATTTTCGCGCGTTTAAGGTGGTTTCACCCCTTAAATCTCGCCGTGGCGTCGATCTCCGCCAATAGTTAAGAGCGATAACGGCCCCCGTTGTCGCGGAACGTACGACGAAGAAGATCGAAATAGATCAGCACGCCCACGCGTCGATGTCTCCGCTCGGGGTTCGAGTCGCCGTTAAGAACGATAAAACCGGAAAACGGTTTCGCGCTAGCGTGGTTTCGAGGTGGACAAATACCGCGATAGAGTGAAACGGGCAGGAGGGGGTGGCCAGCGCGTATTTATCACTCGAGGATCCCGAAGAGCGCACAATGCGAGACGAGAGTGGAGCCGAGGCGGTTTTCGCTCGTGGAACGAGACGCGATGTAGTGCAGGTAGATTTATGGAAGGTGGGAGTAAAGCGAGAGAGCCGGGGAGAGCCGGGATGAGAGAGAGGCGGTGTTTGTGTCGCAGGTCAGCCGCGGTTCACGGTCACGGGGACCAACCGCTGGACTAACCTAACGTAACCTGACTCGACGACCGCAAACTGAATTGCACCCCCGCCGCCAGCCTCCCCCGCACCCCTCGCCGGGGATTCTGACCGCCTACCGCTCCTTTCTTGCCGACTGGGTCTATCTCTCGGTTAAATGTCCCCCTCTCTTGGCTTTCTGCCCTCGTACCCCATCGGGGGAACCGGTGCACTTAATTTATTAAGATGCTGAGCCCTGTGGGACGGCGATCTCCAGGCCCTTTCTCTCATTGGCGATTATTGGGGATTATAGTTCGATATAGGACTAAGTGGATATGTGTAATACAGAACTGAGAGGATCACCGTGTACAGAGCTTGGCTACTATGTTGTAGCTAAGTTTCAAGGACTTGGGTTCGGTCTTGTGCGGAGTGGTTGTTGCATACGTTGTGTTTGAGGGAGAATTCATGTAAAGGGATCTTAAAGGATGAATGTGCTGCGCTGATCATCTTTTGTGATAGATACTAGATAATGTATTAGCTTGTTCCATACGAAATATCTGATTTTATAAGGATAGATACAGTCAATCCCATAAATATTCGTGCCATCTATGTCTATTCAAGAAGTTTCACTAAATTAAATAATATTACAGTTATGTACTTGAAAAAACCAATCAAGCAAGCGTCCTCCTACAAGAAGATGGTCTCTGGCGCCATCTCGAAGGACCATCTCCTTTCTGGACGTAGTCCCAGGCTACAGTCTCTCTCTAATCACTCTTTCCCACGGCAAACTTCTCTTAAATGCTCCCAGAAGAAGACCCGCCAACGCAGGTCTTGAACTCTTCATCTATCACTCGACAATTGTAATAGTCAACAGCATTCGTCATCGATAAGTATGCTACGCCAGCTCGTTCCTGGAGAAGTCGAACACAATAGCGCCACGTTTTTTCACGGTTCGCGATGTTTTGCGCCGTTCGCTATCGTTCTCCCGCGGCGAAGGGTTAAGAATTATCGTCTCCGTTGTTTATTTTATTGGCCGATCTCGGCGCTAATTTAATTGCCCCCTCGATATCGGCTATGCCCACGATTAGGGGTGCTTCCTCGCGTATCTGGAATAATTTGTTCCGTTATCGGGGGCGCTCTCGAATCGAACGTGGAAACACACCGAGAAAGAATGTTTCCTTTGAACGAATGTAGGCGGACAGATTGATCGATGGCTGTTTAATCGCTATTGTTAACGTTCATGGCCGTTGCAAATCGGATCAGCCATGTGAGATGAGTCTCGCAGTTGAACGAACGAGCTTCGCATTCTGTCCACCGTTTCAGCGCACGTTGCACCGTGCCATTTGTCGGCATTATTCGGTTCAGAGTGTTACGAAAATGATAGATAAGCGGTGGGTAACCTCTGTGACGAAGAACAATAACTTGTGATCTTGATTTTTTTTTTTAATGTTTCTGAATATCGTTTCTGAATATCATGCTTCGTTTGGGGCGATGTTTTGTGGAAAAACACAAGTTTACACATCCGTTTAATCGTCGATACAATTTACCCTGCCGTCAACTTGGATTATTCGTTCGCTCTTCGCAAACTCGCGACTGATTGGCACAGCCTGTTGCTTAATATGCACAGTTTCTTATGAAACCGTTCGCAACAACCATAGAAGTTAATTTTCTTGCTCCATAAAGGCGATCTTTGTTGTAAGCATGTGGCGTGGACTTCAGACAGTGTTTATCGAACGTCACGCATGCGGTTAACGTTGACACAGATATATTGCCTGGCACATATTTGCCCTTGCTCCTTTTCTAACGCGAGCCTCTAAAATTCTGTACTCTGAAAGATATCTTGAGTTACGACTTTACACGTTGCCCTGCTACTGTCTAGTCATCGTTGCCCAAGGTAGAGAGGACACGGGGAAAGAGCAACACTCGTAAAAGACTTGTTAAACAAGACTGCCTATGAGCGTTTCGTTGGGGCACGTTTCAAACTATTTATTTTGGTTCTCCTTGGCAGTGAAATATAATGGCAATCTACCACGACAGGATAAAATATTGATCCAAGTTACTCTTGTACTACAGGCTAGATAATTTTATTTAATCTGTGTATGACGAATTAAAGGGATAAATATTTTAGCTTATATTTTTATGTGTGACACATTCAAACGTAATCTTGTTAATTGAGAAATGAAAATTTTTTAGTAAAGGTTCTGCTTTGAATATAGATAAACAATTTTTAATACGAAACATGTAGTACACTCTAAGTCTTAAAATAATTTCAACTTTATTCATGTTAGAATTTTAGATTGTAAACAAATTATTTTATAACGCACCTCTCTTTATACTTAAATTTTCTATAATATACATTAACATTGCATACCACTACCGAGGAATACAAAAATAATTAGTTGAAACCGTAAATAAAAAAAATTCTCTCCCAGAGAAGTATTTGTTGAACGAATTCGTTTCCAGCAAACAACTCCAATTGTTGTTCGCGAGAGACATTACCGTGTCGTCGATAATGAAGCAGCTGCTCGGTTGAATCACAATGAAACAACAGAGTTTGATCTGAGAACGAAGGCTCCAAATAGAGCAAAGAATGCGGGTTAAATGGCGGACTCGTTTCATTTTTCTCGCGGCCTACATGAACGATTACGATTAACCGAGAAAAAAAAAAGAATAATACATACACGATGGGCATGGCATTTAGTCTGGTCGACGGCGGAAACGGTGGGATGCATCGATTCGAGTTCGTGTGTACAGGGATGCTCCTGTCGTAATGCACCGCGCCGCGTGCAATTTCACTTACTTTCGCCGCTAATTAATCGAGCGCACTCCTAGACGGCCGACTTCCCCCGTTCGTGCGGACCAGAGAAAGGTGGTATGCAAATTTCGTCGAAAAAAGCCTGACTACGTCGTTCGTGCAACTTTCCCGGTATTAGTTTGTGAACGTACAGGAATTTCTTTGCGTTTAGTGGTTTACGAACTTTTAGTACAAAAAAAAAATACGGTATTTCGTATGCTGATATCAGCCATTGCAAAATAAATCAAGAATTTAATGGGAGAAATCCCTTACGAGTACGAGTTGTATTAAATTTCATGATTTTCTGTCGAGTCTCTCCTTGGATGCAAATGATCACAGAGAGGACATGCAAACACACGTTCAAACGTACAGAATTTGTTCAATTTAATTTGTTCACTGAATGGTTTATTGAATGGTCTTGATGTTCCATACATTAGATGCCTCTGCATCAAATTTCATGATTATTTAAGTGACCATTCCTAAAATAGAGATATGATGGATAGTAGAGACCAACACGTTTTCAGGGATCTTTCATTTTTCCACTCTGAGAGACTGGAGCATAAAATATAAAAGTTGCTGTAATTCGGAAACCAGGTCAAGTAGGGTACATGTCAATAAGGATCTTTTTCATTGCTATAGCGTCTCCAATCTACTATCGAAGTTGGCCCCCACAGGTTACGATACATTCTGTATGGTAATGCATCTTTTCTTTTTATGAGAACGAAGGGATCCTAAATGGACACGTTAGAGGAGTATGAAATTGCCATAACTCAGGGTCCACGTGATAGGATCCCTTGCAAAGAACATATACGTACAATAACACAAAGAAAAAATAATATCATTATACTTCATTCAGTACAGTCACTTACAGAAAAGCTTCTAAGAGCACGTGCCAATTAAATTCTTACACTCCAATTAAAAACAAGCACACTTTCAAGAACTGTTCACGTAATCACTCCGATACAAAACATCTACCTCGCATAACATTCACTCGCAATTTGCCATAACATCATTAATTAAACAAATCTACCTTCCAAAAAGTCTCCCAAATGCACGTAACGTTCCACACGAATTCGTTCTCTTAACCTGGGACCTATCTCCTCGTCTATCGCCAAGCGCAAGGTCTAAATCGATCACCATAAGCTACCGGGCCCTATCCAGTCCCTCTTTCTATTTTCTGGAAGAATAGAGGCTCCTGTCGATACGTTTGAGAGACACTGATCCCACGTCGTCGTATCTAGCGCTGCCTTTGTGCGTCTAGCGTCGAGGGAAACCGTACCAGGACTTCCTGCCCAACGCGGCAAAAACTTTAATCGCAATTAAGAGAATTTCACGGCAGGAATGGGCATTGTCTCGAGTCCATATCGCGACGACGCCGGTCGCCGCGATGCCTTTGGTCTCTCTTCTCGGTTCGCTAGTCGGGGTGAACGATCCAGCGAAGGATGGAACGAGGCGCGTCTCTCGAACGAGATCTTGCCCGACTGTGGCCGCAATGTCGGAAGATAATTGATGATAGTTGCTTAGCAGTCGACGCACAAAAGGTTCCCGGGTTCTCCTTCTCGCCCTGGCCGCGTTAGGCATAACAATTTAAATTAACACAATGAAAGAGCATTCAGTTACGTTCGTACCTCGAATACCGCCGCGACCGTGGAACGTTATTGTTGCGACGAATTGTATTACAAGCCGCGGGCCTGTATAATGAGTTCGAGACGAGCTAACCACGGCTGTGGGAGATGTCTGCTTTCGATCTTATTCTTCTATCTTTTTTTTTTTTTGGCGGAGGAGGAACGACGAGGTAGGGGGGAAGTTCGAAGACCGACTTTAGCACGCGGTTGACCCTTCTATTGTGTTCGGAGAAACTGTGACGCTACTTGGGTCATGCAGACTCGGTGGAGGAATGCGTACATAGTTGGCGAGCAGTAGGTGGTTGAACTGAAGCTTCCATGCTGAGGATAGGGTGGAGAGTGGGTGATCAAGTGGAGGTTGTTTTGGAGGAAATTGTAGGAGAATGGGGACGAAGCTTCAGGACTGATATCAAATAGAGTAACTTTTGATCCAGTGGGAACGATCGAAATATCTTGCAGGGAATTTACGGAAGAAGCCGAATTTCTCTTGGACATTTATTTTTAACATCACTTTCGCGACTACGTTTTCCGTACAAGCTCAGACTAATAACCTCTACTACGTTTTACTTTTAACGGACACATACCCATAAGAAAAGAAAGTCGACTGAAATTATCGCGTCATCCCCCTTTAATTTCCGAGGAATCGTCGTTCCTTTCTTCTTTCACTTGGCGCACCGAAGCATGAATTCCGTCATACGGAGGTAGAGGAATAAATCAGCTCGGTAAACAGAAGATCTCTCGATAAAATACCGTGGCTCTCTCGGAAACGATCGCGAACCGCGATCGCGGATTATCTCTCGTCTAGACCGCGTTGTTCTTCGTTTGCGTAAGAAGGTTGCGCCACACGCGCGCTAAGCGATGAATTTCGACCACGCGTCGCAATCTCCATCCGTTTCCCGTGGAGAACGCTCCTCGAGTAACTCGAGCGTCCATTCCAGTGGTTCTTATATTCTAAACTAACTTATATTCTAACGGAACTTAGAACTAAGGCTCTCACGGCAGAAACGATGTCTTTGTTCGATGTAATACCTAGCTACGATAATCAACGATATGTTAAAGTTAGACACAGAAATAAATATGACGATCACGAGACACGGACGCGCGATCGCGAGATCCGTACCGACCGAAGGATCATTGAAGAATGCGTGCTTGCTCCTCGCATACCTGTCGCGATCGCGCGTTGCTTGTGCCTCTCGAAGAGAAATGGTAGGGTAAATAATAACCGTGTGACGGTCGATTTGAGAACTCGTTGGATTTGTCGAGAAAATAATTCGCGAAAATAATTAATTTTAATTCGCCTTTTTATCAGTTACAATAATAAATTAATGAAAATGATCCACCCTTTCGAAAATGAACATGGCACTTAGAAAGAGCAGACTCTTGGGATTTATCAAAGATTGAAAAATATCCTGAGCTTATGGGGTTAAGTTGACAAATCGACGCCAACTCGAAGAAGTACACCTCCACCCACGCATCCTTCATCATTTTTCGTTTCAGTAGACACTCCACGAACCCACGAGATTCCCAAACGTTGGCTCATGAACACCACCTGCCCGTAATAAATATTCATCTCGCGCAAACGATCGCTCGCTCGCCTAACCTCTGGAACATTTGCATACTCTCGGCCATACACCTTGCTGTCCACAATTCCGTTCACAGTCACGAGTTTCACGCGAAAAGAGAATTCAGGCCAGTCTTCGTCTACGATATTTACCGTTTTTTCTTTTTTTTTTTTAAAGAACGCTAGGTAAACGGTACAAGGCAACGAGGAAGCACGCGTACCGCGCATTATTTATTGCTATTGCTCAGGAAGTTGTTAGCCAAAGTTATGAGGCATTGCGCGTTCCAAACGTCGTTTCTACCGTGTCGAGGAGCACTTGCGAAAGTCCCCGCGATTGTGTCCAGTCCGTTGATTAAGGGTTATCTCGCTGGAAAAATTCCCAATGTTCCATCGATCATCCACCAACGGCTAATATCACCTGGGTGTCTCTTCCGGCAGGGTGGTTCCATCGTTCATCGCGAAACAACGCTCTGGAGTTGTTATTCCACAGCGAGAAGTGCGTGTCGCTTTCACTGGTATATTCGAGTGCCAGTTAGGCGAGGTCAGTTTAGTGCGTGCATGATCGATCGCCATTAAATTCGTACCTGTTGGGCACCGGCGGTTAATGCTAGATGATAACAGCTGTGAGCGTTCGATCTGGGCTTCGAGCTTACTAGCGACTGGAAACTCGGAGGGAATATGTTGAATATTTTCAATTTTCAATTGAAAAAGGGAGAAAAAGGAGTCAGGGGACTGAAGATACTGATTTATTTCAAAACTTAGGCTTGACTGAGGAAGTTCTTGTAATTTGTAGGATCTAGGAGGTCAGAGCTCTCAAAGTTTCCAAGTATCCCACTTTTAATACCCCAGAACTCTCTGGTAACACACCTGTGGAATCCATAGTCTTCTCTATGTGGTCTATCTAGCCAAGAGTGCTCTATCTCTAAATCTATACTCCTCTTCACCAACTCGATCGAGTCCAGGATCGAGTCCCACGGATCTGGTGTCGTATGTATCTCATTCGACAGGTTCAACTTCATCGCGTTCCATGAACCCAGTGTTTATCTTCATTTAGCCTCTGGCGTTCAGAGTCGTCCATCTCGCATTAAACTTAGTGCCTCCGGGATTGCTACAAGGCGGGGTTGTTGGTTTCGAGTCCCACGGATCGGAGTCGTTTATATTGAACCATTGGTTCGTCCATCAGCCATGGGAAACGCTGCACTCGCTAGGTCCTCTTAATCGCAGGTAGATTAAGTGTCCTTCCTTGCAACAGAGTGTAGCAATGCTTGTTACAGCTGTGCAAAGATGTAATCGCTGCTCTTCTATTGGCATTTTTGAGATTGAAGTAGAAAACAGTATTTTAGATTCACTTTTTTTTTGCATAATCATCAGCAGGATACTTTCCTAATCCATGACGTAGATTGCAAGGATGGCATGATCCTACTTGAGACCTTTGAGACTTCTGGGACTCCTCAAAGTCCTAGAGGCTCCTGAATCCATCGCAATCTTCTGGATCTCTCCGGATCTGTGAGAGCTCTGAGATCTCTATTTTGGACATTTTGTGATTAGATGGCTCCAAGTGCAAAGGGTTAAGCAAAACGAATCAAACTCTCCAAGAGATGTTCCACCCGTTTTTTGTTGATACCGTGAACCGCTTCCCTATTGATGTACCAAAGCAAACACGACAGAACTTCCGTTCCCGGCGTGACAGTTCAATCTCACCTCCGAGATCCCCATTCAGATATAGAGCTGGAAGAATGGCCATTAGCTTGTCGGTAGGAAGCTAGCGGCTCTAACGTTAATGAAGAATGCGTTTCATAAGCGTTTCAAAGAGGAGGGGGCCACTTAATTGTCAGTTGATCGCGCCATGGAGGGCGGACCAGCCACGGGGTCTATGGTAAACAGACACCAACGGTAGAAACGGCATAGGGCGAAGAAGCGCACACGTAGATTCGTATCTTTATTTATAATGTTATTAGAGTCGGCGTTCACACGAGTAACTGTACACAGAGTCCTGGCAGGGACGATAAATTGAAACACTTCGTTCCCTTAGTTGGCTTCTGTGTACATACGTCGCGAGACGTCCCGTAGTAAAGTATCAGACCCCGGTCGGGTATCTACGCGTTTGATTACGATCTTAGGTTTGTCGTGCGACCGCCACCACGCGACTGCCACTGTTTTTGGTGCAAACTCGTAAAGTCGGAGAACAGCCGGGCGATGGGGAGGCTGGTTCGATCTTCGATCGATAACGTTCCGTCGAACGGGATCTGTTCGATTTTGCGTGCATGCGCAGGGAACGTACGCGGTAGCAAGCTCGTGTCTTCGATCCCATTCGCGTCTCCTGCGTGACGTCCCACGCTTCCTATTTGAGTTTTTTCATCTCCCAGCGTGGTTCATTAGTTTTACCCGTTGTCGATTTAACTCCAGGGCGGTTTCTCACCACGGCGTGGTCCCCGGTGGCACTAAATCAATCGGATGATAAACGCGATAGCGTATCGGAACAATGTACAATGGAGGTTTCTCGCCTATTGTTACGAATTATCGCCGGTGATCGTTCGTTTCTTTAATAAGCAACACACGCCTTTTGTTTAACGCGTATCACGGGCGCGCTGCTTCACTTTCCGCAAATACGGAAACGTGGTTGAAATCAGGGTGTTGCTCCGGTCCCTGGTCCCCGCCGTCGCCGGTATCGCCGGGACGACGACGACACACAATGAATGGCGAAGTCCAGGTCGCGCGTTAAACCCGACTGTACGATTTATCGCGGCAGGAAGGAGTTTACCTACATAATTATTTATCTCGCCCCGATAGGAGTGCTCGGTAGACACACACCGGGTCGTTTCTCACCGATGCGAACCCTATTTATTTTTTATTTTAACGGGAATCTAGCGGACAAGCTATATTACGTACAGGGTGTTCAATCAAAGGTGGGTAGTGCTCTTAAGAGCGGATTCGAGGCCAAAGTGCAGCAAAGATGAGGAGTGGAGGAAATTGTGGTGAAGGTTTTGTAGGTGAATTATTAAATAATTAGTTGTACTGTTTGCGAGCGGGAAGAATGACTCTGGTTACGAGGTATCAAATCTGTAAATACCTGAATAGTTGCGGAATCAAATATCGAAGGAACCTGTGCAAACTTATGCATTATTACGAAGTTTAGTACTTGAACGTGACAAAATTGCGGGTAAATGTTTCTGTTTAACTAAGAGTTACAAATAATTACATGCAGAATTCATTTCTACACCTACCATTTTATGCGCGAGGAAAATATTTTATTTACTCAATTATCTGTAACTTCAGTATGATTTCATTCATGTTCCTCAAACATATCTGCTCCAACTTGTTTAAATTTAATCAGAGAATTTTTTAATTAAACATAAGTCTTCGTTTCATGAATTGTGTAATTGTTTTGTGGCGACAGAGGTGTCCCGCATTCCAGAACATTTTTCCGCAGGACAAGGAAGCGCATGAGCCGCGATAAGCGCGGGCTTCTAATTAGATACGCAATTACCCGAGGTATTAATTCGCGAGTTCTTTAGATCGCGGAGATATCGCTCGGCTGATCCTCGTTAGAGAATGATCCGTTTGACGGAACGGGTCCTGGCTTTATCGGGACGAATTATGCGCTTTCGTCGCATTGTTAGCTCGGGAGAAGAATCTCGATCGCGATTCAGTTCACGCTGCAACGATTATAACTGTGAGATTGGTTAAACTCTGATTCGTTTCCTGTGATCGAGGAGCGATTGTTGAGGAATCGTGGATCATTACGAGGCGTCAAGGTGTTCTTTATTGCGTTTGCGATCTGTGATTCAGTCGTTAACTCTTCGCAGCGCTGTGTATGATCAGTTTCATCGTCTAAGAAATGTCCATTTAAGTGGTTGGTATCGGCGATCGTTTGCTTTGGCTGTTTACTGTCTATGTTTGCATTCCAACTATTTAGTTTCCTTATTTGCACTTCAACTATTTACTTTCTGTATTTGTAACATATTCTGAGAGTACCTTTGTGGTGGTTATCGTTGCTAACCATTGTCTTTTCTTCGAAGATTTATTTTTTTAAATGTCCTTCTCTCAAAATGCAAGTCTCTTAAAATATATCTTAATTTCTATGCAGTTTTAAAAAGTACAAAACAAAATTTTGAAACAGTAAAACTTTAACAGTGCAAAAGACTTTTTAATACAATTTGGTAGAAATATTTTAAAGGCCTTAACAAACAAACATATCTATTTTTCAACCCAGAAAAAAGAGTATATGGAATGTAATTCGTTTGAATTAAGAAGAAAATTATGTCACGAATCTTATCTTTCATCTCGATTTCCATTTGTTAGGAGAATAATATTTAAATCCTAATAATCATGATTATGTCAATTAGCAAACGCATTTTAAATATTGAGGGCGATCCTTGTTAGACAACCTGTTTAATGAAACATGCCTACGATAATTATGCGCTTTCGCGTCGTATTTTTAATTTCAAAGCGTCACCTTAATTGCCATACGGATATTCAATTTCATATTCTACGATATTTTTATTAGCGAGTATGAGACCAGGCCAGGCTTCATTCATACTTTGAACAGTAATTTTTCTTATCTTCGAATCTCAAGAAATCGCGAGGCGTGAAGTTTATCTTGCGTTTTCATCCTGAGTCGTTGAATGAAGCTGAATTTTTTATCGATTAAACTGTGTTATATTTGGGCCATACTGTTTAAATCTTTGAAATGAAAATATTGGATGCATAAGTTAGGAGAAGCATATAACATTAAAAGGCATGAATTTTCATGTATTTTAAATCATCATACTGATCTGCTTTTAATATTCCTTTCTAATGCCTTCTATGTTTAGAAAGTCCCAGATTCATGGACGTTTAAAATAGAGATGGTTTTATAATAGGTGGATCTGAAATGGAAATTTCAGACATTTTTAGAGATTATTGATCCTTAATGTATAGAATGTGATTTATTTGGAGATTTTAAAATTAGGATAGTTTGGCGAATGGTTGGAATTGATATAGGAACTATATTCATTTCATAATTTTTTCACTAATATTAAATGCTAATTTATTATACAAGCAGACTTTCAATTTGAGCTCAATGATTTACTATTCTATTTGCATTTATTCCTCTGAAATAAATTCTTGATATTTTATTGATATTTAAATTGACAACCAATAGAAAAATCGCAGTTTAAGAAGATGAAAAGCGTGAGAAATCTGAACTTAGGAATTTCGATTTCCCATTTTCCTTAAAGCAAAAGTCAGAAATTCTTTCTCATTTACATATTCACTTAAATCCCACCAAAATGGCGTCGATCGGCGTTTGCGAGAAGCGCATATAAAATTTCACGCTGACATTGATTACGTGCGTTAATCATTCGCGTTCGCGCACCTTTATACCTCTTAAATCGACTGGAAAAATAACGATGCGCGTGCGTGCATAGGACGGAAAGAGAAAGAGCGGGAGCGAGAGCGCACATTACGCTGACTGACGCAAATCAATTGCGAAAGAAGCTTCCTCGGCTCATTAAGATCCTCGACGCAATCAGCCGCGCAGCCACAATAACACTCGCGGAGGAAACTTTAACACTGTTACTCGCGTCACTGCTGTGGCTTCTGGTCTAAGTCTTTATCACAGATCTAAATAACGAATGCTTCAATTTATTCAACATGATTTGCTCTTATTTCATTGCACATTTCCTCTCTTGGTTCGCTTCATTAAATATCTTTAATTCTATTTCGAGTCTACATGGATTGCTTCAGTTGAGAAATATTTTTTGCAAACTGTCTAGAATAAAATAATATTCTTATTTATTTTCAATGGGTTGCCATAGGTATTTTTTAGAATCTATTTTAATAAAGGTCTATCTTTACTGAATGATACTTAAGGGTAGCATAATTTTTCAAATAGATCAGGTTCAACTCAGCCACATTTGCTCCATAGTCACTTAGACTTAGTCTGATACCTTCAGTTTGTAATTGGTCGAGTTTCCACTTGAATTTTTTTGTAGAAGTACCAGATGAGTCCATAGTTAACTATAGCCCTACAAAGGATTTTCACACGAGGGATGATCCTTTATTAAATCCGCATTATCCACATCTGGTGTCAATTGGTTCCTGGCAACAAAGGATCCCCATCTAATGGTCGATTCGCGACGATGGCGATGGTTCACGTACATTTAGAGCAAGCGAAGGAGCGGGATTCGCACTCAGAGCGTCTGACAATTTGATTGCTATCCGGCAGCGGTATCGCAACATCGTCGAACCGGGCCAGCCGGTACAACAGCGATTTATCTTGATTTACACGTGATCGTGATGCCGGTTACCCCGTAATTGAATCATAGCGCTACGCTCGGCCGTACACATTCTTTACGTCGGTCCTCGACTCGTGGCGATCCCCGTTGCGATGAATCGCTCACGTGCCTCCCCCCATTGCGGTCCTCCGCTGTTGTAATTTGCGGTTTTAGAGACAAGACTTACTGCTGAACTCGATCCCTCGAAACTCTTTACGCGGTGCTCCATTTTCAGGCGCAAACATGAGCAATTTTATGCGAACGGCGCATGTTTTGCTGCAGGGATGCAGGTTCTCAAAATCTTTGATAATCGTTGATTTTACAGGTGTGTTAGCGTTTGAGGTACATTGAGGTCTTCTTTTTTCTGGACCACACTGTACATTTTTTGATTTCTGAATATTCCTATTTCTTTTGTATCCGATTTCCGACGTGTTTCGATGTTTTTTCAATCTAGTACTTGTGCAACTTCCATTATTGCATTGCGTACCCCTTATTATTTTCAGATAATCTTTGATCAAAACTCATACGTGTCTCAAATCGACCAATTTTATCTCTCCTCGAATTATAAACCAAACTGAATTATTTCTCAAGCATCCTCTACATCTAAATCGTTTTTCCCCATTCGCTACGTCGCTTATGTTCACACGTCCTCGCGTCCATCTTGAATTTTTGTCAAACTTCGTCGAAACAATTTTTAAGCTCTCTGCAGCGGAATATATTCCTACGATATCCAACTGTTTCATAAATATCTAAAATATACTTGCATATTTCAGGGTGAATTTTCAAAATTAAAATATAATAGCCATAAAGTACTCCTTCGCGTGATATTGTAAGAATTAGTAGAGCTTCTCTTGGGCTGTTTTATTACAATTCAGAGATGGTAGGTTTGTTATGTGTACAGGAAGTAGGAACGGTCGAATTGTTCGCGATAATGTTGAGTGGAAGGCGGATAACGTGGCTCGATTAGCATGCAAATTCGCGATGACTCTCTCGTTAGCGGCCCAGCATTCCGGGGACCGCTTGCTCTATCACGACCGAGTCTGCATTGTTGATGAAACGCGGAAGAAGCGTGCCTGGTGCAGACCTGCTGCGACAGATGGCGCCACTCAGTCTGGCGAGTATACTCGCTTCTCAATTTTATGCGCGCGCATTCGCTCGAATCCGTGTCGAATAACGGGAAAAGAATTTTGTTGCATTTTCAAATATAACGATTATCTGACGCTCGAGCAAATTATTTTTCGAATTTTTCTGACTATGCTATGTTGGATCCAAATTTGGAGAGGTAGCTATTCTTATTAAATAAGGTATAGGATTAAAAAATTGTAGATTAACTGCAGATTAAAAACGGGAACTCGTATAAGGTGATAATTACTATCGACAGCATCGCCTCTTAGACTTGCGAACTCGTTGATCATCGAGTAACTGTTTCCTTTTAACCACCCATTATAAAGTAACAGAAACAGACAGGTTAATAACGTTTTTTATTTTCCAATGCCGTGGCTTCGTCGCTCAACAAAAGTGAGCGAAATTTATCGGGTGCCGTGTTCCTCGTACTTATCTCGCGGATCCGCAGCGACTACTCATTTCTCGTACTTTCATCTCACGCGAATTGCTTCGCGTGATCGCCCGACAAGTGAAAATCCTACACATCACAAGCATCGTCCATTTTCACCTTTGCGAGGTCCTTAAATATTCAGTGATCAGTGTTCTCGATAATAAATTCACGCGAAGAAAGCCACGACGTCCATTTCTATAAGCGTTTTTAATCTGTCGAGTGATACTAGGAAGTAATCATAAATTTCATTTAAGGTAAACGGAGGGAAGGCATGTGTCAGAAATTGTTTATATAATGTTTACTTCAAAATCCAGCATTTCGTTTATTATTTTGGATCTTTCGTGTTCTCATTCGTGTGTTTTGGTCAAGCAAACAATTTTTAGGTATACGATATTTATTCAAATTTTATTCAGGGAAATAGGGAACTCTGGATTCTCCTGCCTTGTTTCTTATATGAGATGTTACGACTGAAAGGGTTGCTAGTAAATTGAAAAAGTAATAATTTTATATCATTTCTATAAACTATTGGTGTTCCTTTCTTAGAGAAAAATCCAAAATGACAAATCTTACAGTGATCAACTTCATCAGCAATTCAAGGTACTGTTCTTTTGCAAAAATTCTTTCAGAATATAACAAACTAAATCCGTGCTATACAAAATGAGCACTTTCATAATCACCAGCAAGAATATGAAGAATCCATCATTGCCATTACATCACTGCTCTTATTTCTTTAATGCACACGTGACAATTCATTTATTCGAAATGCAATCTATAAACTGGCCAAAGTATATCTTTCTCCCAAATTATTTTAAATACTCACGCTTTAAAATGTCTGCCACAGGGGGTTAAATTGCCCAGGTAGGAAGCGATAGGAGCCACGAGGCTCGGCGAGGGGAGGGCATAATGGACGCGGTCTGGAGAACAGGAGATTGAAGTCTGATTTGCACTGAAAGGAGTATGAATTAATCTCCATTGTTGAAATGTGAGTTTGAGGAAGCTATCGGAATAGCTTTCGCGAGCACGAGTATGAATACGGTCGGTGCGCAGTTGCACACCGGTGCGCGGAGATTGAATTCGATAGCGCGATTGAAATAAGAATTAATCGCTGTGTGTTTTCGGTATGGCAACGTGACTGGGAACGGTCACGACATGCTTCCACTGCGAATTAGGCTCGAGGAGACGCGCTATCGGGGCCTGGAAAAGTCCCTTGAGGGAATGGATCGAAATGGAACGGAGGGATTTAGACAGAGGCGAGATCTAGAAGATCTTGGAAAGTTAAGAAAACAAAAGAAAATTGTCTCTGTTGTGTTATCTGCGGAGAAATCTCTGTCGAAAGTAACAAAACTGATACTTCGATCTTTGGGGGGTTGGAATATAAATTGTAAAATTTGGAGCAAAATGGTTTTAGTACAGCTCAAGGTTGTAGTTATTTCTATATTTTCATTTTTCAAGTATAGTTACTATCTGGTGAGATATATAAATTAATTACTCACTTTGTCAAATGTCACAATTTATCATTGGCTATAATGGTGAAAATTGCAACGACAGTGGTGTCAATTCTAACATAAATTAAAAAACACGTCAACGATAGTAAAAAAACAAACTATTATGATTTAAGAAATATGATATAGTACCATACCATTTCATATCTATCATATCCATATTTTATATCGTATATATTATTAAAGTACACATAAACGATAGTGAAGGAAGTGAAAAACCATTATGGTTTAAAAAATATGATAGAATGTACACGTTTGTTAAATTTTCTACACGCCTACGCCTCAAAAAATATGAAACATGTTACAGCAGGAAGCGTTAAAACAATTCTCGCGCACAAACAATGGCGTCCTTTCCCGAATCGGCTATCACCTCGGTCAGCTCGACGCGAGAAATTTCGCGGAAATAACGGAGAACGTAACATCGAGTATAACGTCGAGCAAACTCGACGAAAGCCACGCTGTCGGCGGTGATACGGCAATTTGATCGTCCGTGAAAGAGTCATTCAATTAACCGTGAGTCCAAGAATGACGAGTCGCGAAGCGATGAGCCCGAACAAGGGATCTAACGAAACACGAGTCCCCGACGACGTTCCGCCTTCCATCGCGGTTTGAACGACGACATTAAAGAGCCGTGATTTCATAGTCACGCGAGCATCGCGAAGCAGAAGAGTCGTAACCTTTGTGTTCGCCGATGACAATCGTCGCTTTAAATCCGACAAAATGTATTTTCCTCGCCGATATACAACGCAGATACGTTTCGCCGGCTCGCGGGGACGTACAATGGCGCCATTAAACCGTAAAATCTTCTCGACATTGATAAACAATATCGTGGCCTTTTGCCTGATACTTTACGCCGTGGGAAAGCGTATCGTGCGATTACACGGACTCTCCAAGATCGTTTGCCTCTATGACCCCTCGGACTTATGCATCCAGGCGCGATTATTATTCCCATTCGACTCACAAAACTTTCCGTGACCAACTTCGGAAATTGGATTCCGTGGAATATTGATCTCGAGGTCACATAATTATCACCACCACATGGATTCTATCATATCATACAATATTTGTCTAAAACATTTTTTTATATTTACAATCGTTTAGGAAATAACTGCTATATCTGTCATGACCATTAGGTTGAGACTCAAGTTATATATTCAGATCCATTGCAATGGAGATTAGATTGAGGATTTACAAGGTTTTTATCGTAATAAAATGTCGCGAAAATATGTCTACTTAACCAAGAAAACCATAAATGTGTGAATATCAAGGCAGGTAATACAGTCTTACACCTAATGCTCCCAGCAACCTATGCTAATCACATCTTCTGTCATTGTCACTACGAAATCCTACACAATCGCAATCAAAATGAAAAAAAAAACAGATCTTATGACTAAACTACAATACCTCCATCAAAGTCCAAGGCTGCTATCACCCCACAACCCTCACCTTGCACCATTTTACTCCATGCAGACCATGCCCATACCTCCTCGAAAATAAAATAACGCGTGCCACGCAGACCCCCAGTCGCCTGTCACCCCCTCGCGCGTTACGTTCATTCACTGGGGCAGCGGTCGAGAGTCGACGGGAGTCGGTTCGATTATCCCCGCGTCGGGACGGCGAGCGTCATCACGCATGCCCGTGCTGTGCGCCGCTGGTAGAGGCCCTGCACGTCGTGGTCTCCCATCGAGACGGGAGATATTTTGACAGTACGCCGCCCTGCATCCACCGGTTCATGACACCTTCGTTCGCGACGCCCTTTCGTCCCTCGAACCATCCACCGCGATTCGCGAATTCTTCGTCGCGAATCGCGAACCAGCGTCCCTGGACGCGTTTCTTAACGGGGTCAGTCGATAATCGACCGTTCCGAAGTGTTTGTACGCGAACGGAGTGATCGTCTCGCGAAAGGGCATCAGGAGGGCCGAGTGAGTGGCTCGCGAAGGCTTATGCCCTTCCGTGGCCGCGAGACTGACTTTTCGACGTACGCGAAAGGTGTCACTCGAGTTGCTGCTCGGCGCAAGGGTGTGCGACCCGTCGCGTTGATCATTTTCCCGGCTCGGGCATCGATCGTTCGCGATAAAGGCGAGTGTCGGGGCCTCCGTTACGCGTTTGGGGAAGTGTCGTCCAGTCACGGTAGGGGTTGGTTTGGTGAGCGCAGTTAGTTGTGTCTATCATCACGCTACGGTGCATCGCCATGGATATTTCGTCGGGCGGTCGCGAGAGCTTCCGCTCCCGTGCGACGAAGCTTGAAAGCTGCCAGAGCTTTCGAGTCAGAGTCGAAGGGGAAACCAGGGGATAAAGGATGCTACGGATGGTAGAATTAGCCTCCCAACCTTGTGAAAGCTCGACAAGAGGAGCAGCGAGAGGAGGCTCCGCGTAGACTCGACGTCGCAATTTATTTTTTATTATTATAATCCTGCCCCCCGAAGATCCTCGTAAAAAGGACTCTGGGGATCGCCTTGGCGAGACGGACAGTTCATAAACCAGGCGTTTTCCCCGTCTCGAGGGTCTGGATGCGTTCCAAGCGGTTGAAAGGTTAACGTGGACTGTTCCGCGCGTCAGAGGCGAACGCCAGCGCCCTGGAAAAAGGAGAAACGTAGACTCGAGTTTACTGAGTAAAAATCGGAGGAGGCCTTGGCGAGTGGCTTCTCCGAGCGACTTGACGGTGCCAGGATTCGCGGTGGATCCCAGCTCGCGTGCATCCCGAGTGGGCGGATGCCGCTGTCCATGCCAAGGACACGTATCCTCGGGCGCGAGAGCGGAGAACAATGAGGATTTCAACGTGGTGGCTCGCGGGGACGCCGTGTCGGGAATGCAGCGTCCATAGCGTCTCGTGTCGGTCGTGTTCCTCGTCGTGGTCGTTGTTGAGCCGCGTCAACGAAACCTAGCCCACGTTGGTTGCCCGTTGGTCGACGAGACGACGCCGTTCCGACGTCGTGGTGCACACCGTGGGAATAAATCTAGAGACCGGGTGACACGAGAGAGAGAACCTGGAACAGGACGAAAGGAGCCGCGGTATCCGAACGAGGCGAACGAACCGACGATAAAAGAGAGGCTAACGAGCCGAACAGGATGAGTCACTTCGACTGGAAGCTGCTGCGCCGGAAGAAGGTACACACAACCGTGTCCACGAACGCCAGAACACACTTTCCGTGCTCCTATTCCGAACTCCTGACCCCTCGCATGCCCCGTCTCTCACCGTTACTCGAACCTTATCGACCCAGGGAAAAATCACCCCGTGGTCCTGGGGAGGATGTCTCGCACAGCTAAATCGGGGATGCTAAACCTAACTCATCCAACGATTCAAAGGTCGGACTTTATTAAAATTGAATTGAACATAGTTACAAGTGACGTATTGATCGCAAAGAACGACTCTTAGAGGAAGAACACACGACAGATATTATAACAGCTATGTATTATAAATTGAAACTGTGGTTTTGGATTATGTGTAGAATTAGTAACGATGGGTACACTAATCTTTTTGCTCCTTGATTAACATGTAGACCATTGTGGGGACTTTTGTGTGAGGTCGCTTTTATCGTGGGGGTAGTATGAGTTTTATTTTTTTCATATGGACAGAAAATTTATTATGGGATGAGTAATGCAATAGTTCTATTTAAAATGGGGACATTAAACGATTGGAAGTGGCTTCCTGATTTAAATGAAACAGGAGACTTTTTCAACCCCAGCATGGGCCACGAATTTTCTATCTATCAAATAAAATATGCAGTGGTTCAAGTTCATTCTCCATCTGAAACCATTTATTATTACAACAATCAAATAAAAATATTCTGTACATCAAAATACTTCTCAAAATAGGAGCTTTTATTAATGCTTTTACAATAACTTCTTTGACTCTGTAATTCACAGTTGAAATTCATATAACATGCAATGATAAAATAATAAACAATGTTAATCGTGGAACTTTAAATACTCTCCAAAATAGGAGTAACATTTAAATTGTGCAAGCTCAAGGTAAATAGACGCTGTCGTCCAAAAGGGGCGTCGTTAACGTTTGGGATCCATTTGTCAATGGTGTCGACGAAGTCGTCGGCGTCGGATGGCTCGTTTTTTCCCCCCGATGTCACGACGGTGATAGGTCGAGCGACGAATGAACGATTTCACTGCAATTTCCGTGGATTGCTTTTTGGTCGAATGGCGTTGCTTCCGACGATGATGTTGTGACTTTTTAGGGGTTGTTCGAGGAGAATAGCCTACATTGTAGCATCTCGGGGTCGATGAAGTGTGAGATGGAGTTGGGTAGAAAATTGCTGTGTGATGATCGAGCCATTCGTTACGAAATTAGTCCTTACTTTTTCACGATGACATTATTGCGGTCAATATTGTGAATTTTATCGTTATTTTTTTAATAGAATTTTTTAAAGTAACAGGTTTTGTTGATATATTGGAGTAAGTTAAAAGTTAAACTTAAGCAGCGGTAGCTATACTTTGACCACTACTATGTGCGTACTTGTATCATATTTGTTTACATCATCACTAAATCATCGCTCAAATTTAGAAATAATAAAATTAGGAAGATATACATTAAAACACCTATCATTAAATTAATTAATGTTCATATTCGCTAATATTCTATCCATTCAACAAGCAATAGCATACTTTCTGAAAAACACATAACAAACACAATTCCATTATGTCTAAGAGACGATGTATTTAATTTAATATTTTCTGGGTCCCCTTACCACCTATTTGATAATAATATATCAAGTATCTTATTTTATTTTTCAAGACTATCATTTCAAATTTCAACTTAATACTCCAGAAAATCATTTTTAAAACAATCGAGTGGTCAAAACTGCGAAGGTGGACACCCCTTTAAGGTGTACTCAACAGCGATTAGGTAGAACGTTTCCCTTCCGGTTTCCCGAAGATTCCTGTTCGGTAATAACGTTCCCCGGATCCAGGGCACCGGGATTTCATCGGTTTTCTAGAAAGTTCCAGCGCGTTGTAATCGTGAGACGTTGCTGCATTCTTCGTCGAATCGTGGAAGCTGCGGTCTCCTTCGTCACGGTTGCTTTCGAAGTTTGCCAGATTGCTGGTACGCTCTCTTTATTGGCGTGCATCAGGTACAGGTTACTCTGCTCGGTTGCATTGGTCGTATTCACCCAGGTGTTGCTGCGACTAGGATGTTAGGAGGATTAGTACCTTAGAATTCGACGGTCTTATATGTAAAGCAATCCAAACCAATTTCTGTAAAGAGGTACATAAATCCACTATTGTTATTTGCTTTCGGTTTACATAACTCATGACAACGATTTGTTGTGTTTGAATTTATTTTCTATATTGAAAATTGTTGTATCGGTGTGTGTTTCTAGTAGAGAATATTTTATTATGTTCTTTTATGTTCTTTTATGTTCTACAATCTTTTCTTAACATTCAATGCTTGAATTTCAATTCCACCCATGGGGCAATGTCTCCCATGCTTCCCAGTATAAGTTCCTCAATAGTTTCTTCATCGACCACGCGATTGCACGATACCTAACGTTTGAACATCGCGGAAAAACCGACCGCTGGAGATCCCAACGAGTCTTAGTTAATTAATAACCGAGCTAGGAGACACGCTGCGCTCGTTTCAGGCTTTCGACACGAATCTAATATACCTTGTCTCTCATCGTGTTCTACGCCTCTCTGCTCGTTGGTCTCCTGTGGCCTGTCGTCGTGTAAAGTATGTAACAAACTCATTTCCAATTAACGTTTAAAAGTTGGGCAATTGCTCCACGTTGCATGGTCGATGGAACGAAGCGAGACGATGTATAGGGTGATGTGGAAATTGGGACTTTGCATCAGGATCGAAGCTTGTGCTCTTAGCTTTTGTTAGGATGCCTAATAAAATGTAATATATTAATCACGAGGGATGGAATATCTCACAAGTTTATGCCACTTATGTTTCTGCTATTCAAAGTAGTTCGTGAAATACATCTTTAAGTGTTATGAAAAAATGTGAACACTCTTTTTCCACTTTTCTGGAAATCATTACATCGTCACTATAAAATTTCTATAGCTTTTTTTTTGTTAAATATAAGAACAATTTGCGGCAAGAACCTGATATATTCCACGCCACTCACGCTTTATTAAAAAACAAAGTCCCAGAGAAATCTTTTAATTTCGAACGCTATTTCGTCTCAAATTCAACGACCCGAAAATTCACCAAGCCGAAGGACCTTCTCCTCGAAATTTCATTTCGAGGCTCGTCGCGTCAGTTTCGCAGCAGTTGTTCGTTTCGTCGGCGACGTTCGACGTTAATTGCCACTTCGTTACTCCGTCGTCGACGCATTCGCGAAGGGGTGAATCCGGCAGCTCTTGCTTTTCAGACTCGTGTAGTTTTCTGCTTGACCGCATCAATCAGGCTTCTCTCGACTGGTGACGCGTACCCTTCGACGATTCATTGCTTTATTAAGTGGAAAATTGCGTTAGGGCACAGGGATTAGGACGATACCACCGATGGGGCGGCATTAATTTCAATTGCTTTCGAGCAGAAGGGTTGCGGAGGGAAATCTGAAAATTTCTGATGCATTCGTGGGGTTTTTTTGCGAGTGGTGGTAGGCAGATTTTTTTTATTTATTATTATCGTTCCATCATGTATAATATGTCGTGTACATTTCAACGTTATACTATAGAATATCGTATAGAGTCAAATTGTAGATGTAAGAAAGAAATAATTGAATAAGACTCAGGAAGAGTCGAGAGTCTTGTTTAGAGTTTCTGTGTATAATGCATGCGCCTATTGTAATATTTTACAATACAAAACTTTATGACTTTTCTTATTATTTTCAAAAGCTTCTTCAATCTAATGAGTCTTCTGCTATCATTAATTATTAATACATACCATATTCGACATACTTTCTTGTACGGTTATTCTTGCCCTATTAGGGCATTCCCTTGAACCTGGCGATTTTCATTACTACAGTCCTCTATTCATCCTCAAGCATAATCCAAAACTGCTCCAAATCGCAAAAGCGTTGCCCTCCGCGATAGACGATATCCTCCTCGAGCCTGCCGCGGCGATGCAACGTACGGTAATTAGAAACGGTAAATGAATTAAGCTGTAAGTGGCTTTCTCCGTTCGCGTCTGGCGATAATTTATGCAGGAAAGTTTGCATTATGCCGCTAATAGGGCTGTTTCGATGATATTTATAGAGCCGTTTCATAATACGTTGTACGTTATACTGGAGCGATAATTAGAAGCACGCTGGGGCACCGCGTGTGCACAAACAAACGCTTACAAACGCGAATCGACGCAGACACAGCCGCGCGGCGGGAGTTACATATCGTTCCAGCTAACTTTTCCCATCCGTTTTTCAACGCGATAAAGCTGCTAACCGTACCGAGCATAAACGTCCGCGTATCGCGAGTTACGAGCGGCTCCGCTTTCAGGTGAATCGGTTCAAACCTGGGGTGGGTGTCTTTGAGGCCCGCCGATTGTTGCATCGGCGCACGTGTGCCAGCGCTGATCCGCGCACAATGCCCGAACGATAATCGTGTTTCATTAAGACGAATCGCGAGCCGTTTCGCGGCTGGGACGGGCCAGGCAAATTTGAGAAAGCGGGAATGATCGGTGTAATCGCGTCCCAGCCGTCGTAACTTCGCCTCTTGTCTTCGCGCGGAGCGATAGATAAACCTTGGGACGATTGTTAACAGGGTAACGGCCGCACGATTGTGTTCACAGGCCTCGTTGGATTCCACGGGTGTGTTCTATTGATATCGTTAAATCGGGAATCGTGTGTCTTGTTAATGCATGCCAGGGAATAATGAAGCGGATAAACATGCTTATTTACTTCGGTTACCTCGGGGCTTTTCATTATGTATCTTGCGGGGGTGGAGGCGTTAAGTCTTGGGAATTAATTGTGGAGGAAATGAGAGTTGGAAGAGGTTTGGGTTTGTGGTGTGTGAAGGAGTAGTGTTTGGGGAGAGTGAAAATATTTTTGTGTTTTTGGGGGATGTAGATTTTCATTCAAGATGGCAACCTTATCTGGGGGAGTATTTTCATGCTGATGACTGGTGGCTCTGCAACTATTAGAAGTTTTAAGCCTTTGCACTCGAGAGGTGACTCTCAGTCACCACTAGGTTTTCTTTAGGTTTAATTTCTTTGGAACTCGAAGTGCCAATAAAATGATTGTCGTTGAGGCAAAGGTGATCTGATTCTCAAATCTGAAATTAGAGATCTCATTTTCGAAGTCAGTATAATCGTAGCATTCGTGGCAATAGAATGCTAAGAAAGCATCACGAGTTGCTGGTAGATACCAGAAAAAAAGGCCTCGAATGCAAAGGGTTAATTTGATGAATTATACTTGTTTTGGACTGCCTACTCACTTGGTTGACGATCTCAACGCATGGGAAAATACAACGGTGCAACAATTTTCATCGCGAATTTCCCACCGGTTGCTGTCGCTATTTCCCCGACTCGATGGCACAGCTTTTCGACGCGCAACGTCACGTATTCCTTTGTAAACTGGGGAATCGATCGCGTTCCAGTGCATTGTCAGACCTCGAATTGTCGTCTGTCGCGTGCGAAACTGTTCACAGTGTTTCCACTTGCCAGCATCGGGGCATGGCAGTTCGCGTTCGCATGTTAGTCAAAGTAGGCCAACAGAACCGTGCATTGGCCAGCACCGTGAGGGTAGAAGGAGGGTCGATGCAGTTTCGAATCAATAATCGTGTCTGCAGTTGGCTATTTAAGTTTCGTCGGGAGAACACTTGCTCCAGGAATAGCCGCGCAAACGTTAACAGTATATTCGTTCGTCAATATTTTCATACGTAACATCGTTCGCGAAACATCCAGAGGTTTGTATACCTCGCGTGAGTGTAATAATAAACGACAAAGGAATTATCGACCGGAAGACTGCTGAGAACTGTGGGAGACGCGTTTCGTTAAAGTTTGTTAAAGTTAACAGGAAGGTTGAATATGAAGATTAAATGTGATGTGGATTGATTGGTTAATTCTTATTCTTTTGTTATTCGATGCGCAGAATGTGTCATTGTATATTGAGGTGGGCCAGAGATAAGAAAGCGGTAGTAAAGGGGATTCGATGCTGTAGGAATTCCATCTTCAAAGCACAGGTAGCACTTATGTAAGGGTAGCTTGCTTAAGAGGCGAGGGGTACTTACAAATTTTAGAAACTGGTATTCCCAGGTATTTGCTCGAAGTAGAACATTTCAAGAATATCCCCAGAAAATTTCAAATTGATCCGGCCAAAACATGCTTGAGTTATTCAAGTACCCCTTAAGTTAAGTGTAAATAGGGTGTAGTGGATTTAGGATTTGGAAAATATTTGTGGACAAGCTTCTGTGCACATGAATTATAGGCTGATTGTTTTGTAGTCGCAAAAACTCTTATTTATTTTATCCTTCAACTATTTACTTAGAGCGGTGATTGATTGAAATAAATTGAGCTTATTCATTCACAAGTCGGAAGATGTCTTTTTGAATCGAAAGAGTGTGATCGATTTTTCATGTACACGTTTCTACACTTTAAATGTGGTTCGTACATCTCATTCAAAGGTCGTCTGTAATTGTATATTCATTGAATGTATTAAAAATAATTTTAGGAATACATGCGGTAGCTTCCTCTGGAATTAGAATTAGCTCCACTTTTATTTTAACAAACTTACAATATCTTTTACAATTTATAATTAACACAGGCTCGATAGTGACTGTCTATAGTGCAAGGAGTAGTCCTTTCCTTAAAGTCAAAATTAACCACCCTTACTCGCAAAAAGACCTTCGACTTCCACGCCTACAACTTCCTTCAAAGAAAGCTGGTTGCTGCAGGCAGATGATATACTTCTCAATTTTATATCCGTCGCGTCGTCGATAAAGTATCTTATTATAAAGCACGCTACCCCGAGTGTACCCTCCGCCTCGTCTAGCAGCGCGAGAGGATCGAGGGCACTGCCTCCTCTACTCTGTCTATTCCATCCGGGTGGGGCTAAAATCGATCCTACACCCCCTGAGTCCCCTCGCCGCCCCCAACCTCCAGGAATTGTGGTCGCTTCGGGGAACTCCAACCCCGTAGCAAAAAGCTTTTTCTCCCTTGAAGCGTCCGTCGCTTTGTGAACCCTGGTCCCCGTCCTCCTAGTTTCTTCCAACCCCTTTCGACCCTCCAGCCTCACCTTGCCCTTGGACTGCGCGTTTCGACGAGCCAACCGTAACCCGCTCTTTTATCGAGCTGCCAGCGGAAGGCGACTTCCGCTCCCGTGAATCTCCGTACCCGGTGGCGAATATTTGGGATACTGGTTCGCGCTCGCTCTAGGACGCCGGTGGTTTACCCACCCAGGCGAGTGTTTTCGCCTTCACTTTTCAACCCTGGGGGTTATTGAGGTTCAGACAGCTCGCAGTTCGCAGTCCTAGCTCTGTTTGTAGATTGTGCGCTTTTTGGCCTTTCGCGGTTGTTAAATAATGTGTTTGAAGGGAATATTAGTTCAGTTTGTACCGGAATGTGTACAATTAGGTGGAATGTACTTATAACCATTGGTGTTTCCAAAGGCGCAATCTTTATTATACACATCTTTTCAGTGGTCGATTTAATTTTATTATCGACGCATTTTTCCTTTTATTAAATGATATGGTTAATGATGAATCTGTTTATAAAGACTATGAGTCATGATTTTTTCCTGCAGGATTGGATACAACCGAAGGGGTGTGTTTATAAATCCATGTGCCTTTGAGTCACAGTGCCCATTTTCTTTATTTTCTAGGAAATTATTTCTACCAATTGCATTCCAAAATAAAATAACATTCATCCCATAAAGGGTGTAGAGAGTATCATGAAGCTTAGAGAATGCAAGCTTCGAAAAATCCAAAAAATTTCAATTCAACCCCAATTTAAATTCCTCTTGAAATTCCTTCGAACTTGTCTATAAACTATTACCTAAATTCAATTATCGCCTTATCGGTTTTATCGGTGCTCCCAACGTGTCTACGGCAGGGTAGATAAATCAGCCACGATTTATCCAATGCCTCGTATTATGGTGATCACGTACACTCGTTACCAGCGTAGCGTGCACGACGAATCTGTACGTGGTTCGTGAATGAAATTCCGCTTCGTCCGCGGCGCGCTATAATGGAAACTTCATTGGAACCGAGCCAAACTTCGCTTCCCTCTGTCCACGAATCGCGGATAGCTACAAAGAGCAGACCAATGGGCGCTGGGCTTGGCAGATTCAATTTGCCTCGGGAGAGTCCATAGCAATTTTCGCGCTATTTCCAGACAAATTTTTCCAGTTTTACGTCGTAGACAGCGAACGCTTCGGAAATACAATTTCAGTGTTTACGAATAACGCGGACTCGTCTGGTTCTGGTGATTGGAATTGAATCGGAGTAGAATTTTTAGAAACTAGACGAATGGCACTACTGCCGATGAATAGTATTATTTGATAAAATATTTAATAGAATAATTTGTCGATGACCAAATACACTTTTCTACTGTATGACATCTATCTCTTAAAAAATAAGCTACCCCTACAGAACTGCCCAAACTGAACACTAACAAGGATTTAAACTTACTTCACAAAGATATTTATTAACAAAAAAAAATATTGTTCCTCAAATTACTCATCCTCGCTATTGTTTGCACATCTGTGCTCTCGATTCTCCAGAACTGAATTCGCTTATTTACGTACAGAGTTACTTTCATCCCAATCCAGAAACTTTTAAATCCCCCATCTTCTTCCAGTATATTCCAACATCATTGTGTACAAAAAGCACATGCTGGAGGATGACGTAGCGTTATCAGAAAGTTGGGGAACCGCCTGATCCGAGACTTGCAACTCTTGCAAGAACGTCGAAGGCTCTCCTCGTGGGTTTCGCAGGCCACCCGCGCTCGCTTCTTTTCCCAGCGAAATTTCTCTCTACTTTTGAACGTGATACGTCGCCACAGGACCCGGTGTGCCTGTTACTCGGTGATCATCGGTGTCTACCTGAGAAGAGATTCTCTATATTCGCTTTAGCTGACCGCGATTGTATCTCAATAACCTTATTTCGCGACGATCGGCCACGGACACGTCAATGGTTCCTCGGTGAAATTTAAGCTCGAATTTCACGAGGTTTCACGCTCGACTTGTTCGAGAGAGCATCGAACGTGCGGCGAATCGACGGGCGGTAAAGCCGAGGTCGTTGGTAATTGCGGGAACCTTGTCCCTCGATTAAGATAATTAGCGAAACGGTGGAAACGAATCGTTCCGAACGGTGTTGTTTCGTTCATTTCGATCGGTGGCTACCGATAACGCCGCCATTATGGTACTCGCCTGAGCGTATACGTTTAAGAACATTTGGGAAGTTTTGGGAACGAGGATCCATGAAGAATGCAGAATGGAAGATTTTAATGCTGGAATTTGCAAAACTCTCTAATATTGGCGTGTTTACACACTGACAAAATTACACTGGAAAAGTTTGGTAACTTCGACCTTCTGTTTGAAATTACTCATCGTTGATCGAAAACAGTGTCGTACATTTTTCATAATTTGATAAAATATTTAATAGAATAATTTTTTGAAGTCTAAATACACTATAACTTTTCTACTATATGATATCTAGTTTTTTAAAAATAAGCTTTCCCTATAAAGCTACCCCTTGAATACTAATAAAGATTTACAAGTGTCATAAACTCCCGATAAATACCAAATTTTTATATGTATATTTATTGTCTTCTCCAAAACTGAACTACACTTGCTCAATTAGTTTTCTTCACTTTTTCTAGAAAAATTACAAATGTAGATTTCATTTCTTCCTTGCCAATCTTACATACAACACAAGGAGGTCCATAAAGTAGTAGTCAAAACATCCTTATTCGACCAGGAAAATAAAAATGGTCCTTATTGCCTTTGCCAGCCTCACAAATATGAATTATTTATTCCCCAAAAGCCATAAGAATTTCTCGACAAATTGGCCATTATAAACCTTGAAATTTAATACTCTCATTGATACAACGCAATTCCCGTTATTCCACGGGTAATTATGAGGCCCCTTGACGAAAATGTCTCCCACGTATCGCCTCGATCTGAAATCTGCAGAAAATCGCTTCGTAATTGCGCGTGACAGTGCAAGAATATTAGGTTCTCGCGCGGAGGCTTAATTCTGATTAACGATCCTCCGTTAAGGAGCCGTTTTTACGCTCCTGGGTATTTACATTCCATCGTGTCTGTTATTAAGCCGAAATCAAACAGAAATCGATTGGCCTTTTGTAGAAAGTGGAGGTCGAGCGACGACGCTGTATCGCTAAATCATCGGGTTTAATATTTTTCAATGTTCGATCGTGTTATCGAGTGTATTAGCGATTGGTTCGATCGATGGAGAGAAAACAAAAAACTTTCTTATATTTGCGTTTTTTATAAGAAAAAAAAGGACCGTTTTCTCGTCAAGCAGCTTCTGCGATTAAATGCTACGAAAGAGGAACCATTCGCGTTTCGATTAATCTCGTCCCTTTTGTTTTAGTGAGTAGGAGGTATCTTTTTAGGTAATCGTAGTTAAACATGGTTGGCTTTGTAGTAAGTAAATTAATAACAATAAATTTCTGTCGGACTGATTTTGGCATTCATTGATGATAACAATAGCATTGTGTTATATTATTATGTTGTTGTGTTAATATAGAAGTGTTTTTTAGTGTGTAGCTAAACTGGTGCTACTAATATTGCGAATTACTGCGTTATTACCAGTACTGGGAACTCTAAATCGCTTGAGCTAACAATTAAGATCAACAAAACTGGGACTCAGGGCGTGTCGCTTTCAAGTCGTATCGGTCCGCAGAAAAAGTTCTCTCCTATCATAAATCAAACTGTACCTTCGACTGCCTATCGTCTTTTAAACCACATACCTATGAAACCACTCGACTATGATCGTTTTCAATTATTTTAACTGGTCAGACACATTTCCCCTCCAGCCAAGACTGGCCCAATTTTGATCCCCTGTTCTGCTGTTGCTCAGCATACTTCTGCCAAACGTATAAATATATTTAGGTTAAATGGAGTGGAGTCTAATCTTTATCGACTTTTCTTATGAACAATGATATCTGCATCGACAGATGTTTAATTTTCCTTTATTTCCTTGGAAGGCCTAAAAATTTAGTTCCATCAGTCAATAGACAACATTCTCTCCAATATTCAACTTCAAATAAATTCAGTCGTCTATCATCTTCCAGACTATTTCTGTATTACACTCCCACCCTACAATCTATCCCTATTAACCCGAGAATTAATTCCAACTTTCGAATCCAACGAACCGTGAAATCGCCAGCATTTTATTCGCGTCCACGTACCGTAAAAATTCCCTTCCCCATCAGGAGTCATTCAGCCCAAGAAGACGAAGCTCCGGATGGCTCATGGCAACTCACCAAACGCGAGGACCACGGTTCGACCGATCTAACCGCAAACTCACGCGACTGAAAACATACTTGCATCGCTCGTCTCGCTCCAGAGCAGTCGTGGTTTCTTCATACGTTCTGTGATTTACGAACAAGTCGTCCACGACGCTCCTCGCCGTTTCCTAATGCAATTCATTCTGCTTCGACAGGCTCCGGGCGACACGCGGGGCACCGATGTATAAATTACGCGTTGGACGAATTAACATTGTCGCCGAACGAGTGGACGCCTCGCGATACCGGACTGGCCACCTAAGCGCGGGGGTGGGCATGAAAGATTAATTGAGACCTTTTCCCCCCGGCGTAGTTATGTCGAAAGCATCGCGGGAACCCGTTGCGCCTGCGAGGAATTAATTTCAACACGTAAATTGCGCGATCGTCGCCAACCTGGTATCCTGGACGTCTATTTGCTCTTTGGGACCAGCTGCGGTGGAAACAGCACACCCTTGGTCCGGTTATGCGAGAGAGATATTTTCAAACGGGAGGTGAACATTCAGGGAAAATTTAATTTAGTTCTACTGAGCTGATATTAGATTATCGACATTGATCATATTAGAATTTCAAAATGGACAGGAACTTAACCCTAAATCTACCACGACCGGTAAAATGATCGTTTTCAAACTTTTGCGACATGTTCTTATATACAATTCAAATTTGGTACCACGTGCAATATTTTTACATACAATTGAAAAAAGTGTCTCCCATCCCAAAGTTCCCACGAAACGAAATTCTGAAATTTAATACCTTTTTCTCATCTCTAAAAGTATCTAGCGGTTCCGTAGAGTCCCCGTAGGTTTCTCTGAAACCGTTGTGGATGCAAACTCGCGTATTCCACTTGCCATGCGTCCTGTAGGTTCAGGAAATGCCTAGCGCCGAGGACACGGTGGAAAGATGATCCCGGGGTACGCAGTACCGGCAGCTCCTCTCCGCGTTCGCTATTACACGATATTTCATTGTCTCGTTGAGCATTGTTGCGCAATTATCCGCGACCGTACACCCTTTTAGCGAGAGTGGTTGCGCAATGGCCGTGTACACAGTTACCGGTGTACCCATTTATAAACCCCCGTTGCGGGGCCGCATTGACGATCGGTAACTTCTCGTTACCGCGACTACCGTGGCCTACGAGCAGCCGTTTCTTAACGGGTTTCCGTACACAGAGAGCTGCGCACTTATGTCGCGTACATACGCATCTCTCACCCACGGTTCCGGCGGTGCGGTGATTTAGCGGCCGTAGTTACGGAATCGCCTTAACGTATCCGCCAACGGGAACGCGTCGATTTCACGTATCGCATTGTCCACAGAAAGAAGATATCCCTGTGACGTGTACGCCAGGGATGATTGGTACGCTGTCCTCTCGCGACATTTCAATTCTGTACTCTGATGCTAGGACAGATGGTAGTCGTGTGATAAACGAAGCTTGAGCTGGATGTCGAGGATTCTGTTGGAATAAATGTATAATGGAGTCAGGTTTGGAAACAGGGCGAGGGTTAAGTCATTTTCGTGTTTTAAAAATTATGTGATATAGCAGAGTATGGAAATCGGGACGTCGCGAGCTTTGGGGATCGTTAAGTTTGATTTTTAGGTAGAATTAGATCAGGTCGGACAGGAATCAACTATGTCTTGCTTCAGAAAGCCACGAACCTAAAATATTTAGTGTTCTCGTGGAAGAAGCTTTCTTATATTTTTAATAAACACTCCGAGTCGTCATAATTCGATAGAGATCCGACTTCAGCATTGCATCCAAGATTCGTTAATCTTCATATTTACTTAGAATTAACCGAAGAGCCCTAAGAAAGCCAAGAACTTACAATATCGACGTCCTCGTGGAAGAATCTCGTTTCATTTTTAATAAATGCTTCCAGTGGTCGTAATTTCGGTAAACGGGGAAAGCAAACCTAATGCGCGGAGTCATCCCGGCGGCGCATGCCATCTTCTTCTCGAAGAGAAAGGGCACACCAGCGCGTTCCGAGCGTTTTCTTCTCACAATAAACTGCCACAGTCGTTTAATATTCTTTCGTGAATTTTTTCCCCGCGAGCAAAGCGGGAGGAAAGGCGAAAACGGTGCTCGAACTTTCCCTCTTGATGGGTTCGGAGAAGAGGGAACCGGCCCGAAGAGACACGCGCTTTGAATGAGCTGCTCGCCTCGAAAGATTAGCTTCGACTCGCTCCCACGCCTCGTCCCGCTATCGCATCATCGCGGAGATTCAATCTCGTCGCTTCCAGACTCCTCCGAACGATAAAACCTAGCCTTGGTCGCGCTGTCGATCCGCGAATGCTCGCCGCGAAAACATGCAAACTCTGTTAGGCAGACTTATTAAGGAAGGAAAGATACCCGGTGCCTGGTTTCCGCGTTTACATTGAATACTCACCGCCACGCTCGGGGAATTGATGTCCCCGTGGACGAGGCGCTTATCGATTCCAAACAGAAGACGCGTAAATCAGGCGAACGATGATGACGTTAGGGAGATACCTTTTTTATTGTTTCGAGGCAGTGTTTATCATTTTTTGGCAGGCGAAGTACTTGAGTTAAATTTTTGAAACTTGGTACGTTTAGTCGTCCATGTATCCAGAAGGCTTTGCTAAATTTGCAAATGTCCTGGTGAATGTATTTATAAATTACGAACAATATGTTATGTTATAGTAAGAGGATACTCTTCTTTTTTGTACTACATTCGAGGCAATCTACATGTATACTCAAGATTCTCCAAAATTTTCAACCGTTTTGGTCGATTTGTTTACAAGTTACATAAAATATTCCACGACACAATTAAAACAGGCTCGAAATGTTAACGTGAGTCTGTCCTGGTGGTCCAAACCAACGAAAAATTATTTTCTTCCACTCGTTATAAACATGGTTACATCTTAAACCTGGGAAAGAGGTATTAAAAGAAAATTGACAAAATTGCGTTCCTCTAAACTTGACCACTACAATGACTCCTCGTGTTCGTCTCACGGTGTCACAGACGAATTTTTCTCCCTCATACCCATTCATCCGCCAACTCCCCTATAAACTGTTTTCAACCTGCCCACGTGCAGGTCCTGGCCGGGCCCCAGCCTTCCTAGGTACACACAGTCCCCAGAGCCATCCTTCGGAGAGCTCCACGTCCATCTCGAGCATTTCCCATCCGCCATGGACCATTCGCAGCGCGGATTCACGACAGAAGTAAATAGCATTGTTACTCCTCGGTAACAGTAACAACGGCCAACTCTGTGGACTCCCGCGGGTCCGTGCGACGCTAATCCTCGCGTGCGAAGAGGACGGCGAACCAGCGCGGATGCACGGGTCCGTAACTCAGCCGGCGTGACTCAACGTTCCTTGGATCAGAGCATCGTTGTATTTCAGAATGCAGGAAACCAGGAAGTCGGCGTGCATTATGAAATCGGAGATATTACGGGAGGAAGTTGTATTCACGTGGATCTTATGGGCACGGTTCGAGAAGGTGCCGCTGAAGCGTAGCGTAAAATATCATCGTTATGCACCGCTCGAGGTTAATATTAGCCGCGGCGCCGTCCGCGATATTTACTATAAGCCCCATTGTTTTATGCGGCGCTGAACCGCGCTGGACAGACCGCTGATACAGTTGTAAGCGGCGCACCTCGCCGGCTACTTACCGCGGAACTCGACTCTTGCGAAACGGAATCGAATGAACCCTCGCCACGCTGTTCGCGCTCGCCGATGACCACCGAGCGTTTTAAGCGCCGCGAGGCTGCCGATTGTCCCATCGTGGATCATAGAAAGGGCTCAGGATAAGGGAAAGGGGTATTTGTTGATGCTGACTCGACTAACTATGGTGGTAATGCCTCTAGGAGGAATTAAAAGAGTCTCAGATTTGGGATGGGAAAAGGAAAGGTCCTCTTGATAAGGATGATTTATTAGAGGATGAGTTAAACATGGCCGTGTTGAGGGTGTTGGGAGTAGAAGAGTAAGAATCGTGGAATATATCAAGGTTCAAATTCACTTACACCCTTAGTTTCATCACCATTTCGTCACCATATAGCGAATACAATATCACTTATTCAACAAATATTCCAAAAGTCCATCCATCCCCCAAATACCACACCTTGCTAACGCTCCACCTCTTTATGTCGCAGGTGATACCGGCGGAGCGTCGTGTGCCAGAGAAAGAAGAGACCTGGACGCTGGCCCCAGACCAGCAGGACCCCTGCTCTTTCTTCGATGACTTACCCAAGCCCAAAGGCTCCCAGGACGTCGACACCGCGAAGATCCTCTCTGAGCCAAGTCCAGCTGAGACCAGCGAGGCTCCCGAGTGCAGTACTTTACCTCGCAGTCAGGAGACCAGAAAAAGCAAGACGAAGAAGGTGAAGAGTTACCTGAGGAAGTGCAAGGGCGCTCTGTCCAAAGGCGACGAGAGCGTCTCCGAGAAGAAACGTCAGGAGCAATGCACATCCTGGTACCTAGAGGGGTCCAGAGCCTCGGTTTATCAAGAGGACACGGAAGTTCTTCTGGAGAAGCAGGACGAGCTTCTGGACGAGAGGATCGTCGATGCCGAAGAACTGTCACCCCCAGAGTTACAGGAGGTCGAGGACGATGCTACCACTCGAGTGGACGATCCTCTGGAGAATCCTGCGAAGGGCGAGACTTGCGACGAGACCCCTGATGAGGCTCTCGCCAGGTTGCTCGACGAGGATCGCAGAAACGACCTGAAAAGGAGTCGTACGTCCCTGTACGAGGACGCCAGGGACTCCACGAATGAGCAATGCCCGGTAGAGGAAAGCTGTGACACGGGGAAGACGGTGGCCGAGCGGAACGACGCGGTTTCACTCGAGACGTTGGTCACGGAAGACACGAACCTGAACAAGTGTGACTCCAACGACACCCTGATTGCGGAAGCAGCGGAGAACTTGGGGCGCGTGCCTGATGGTTTGTTGGTCGTCGATGGCGAAGAGTCAGAGGAGGATGAGTGTCCCTTCGAAACCCTGCGGACCGTGCCGTTTGTAGGCGTGAGTAGATTCATCTTTTTTTAGAGCCAAGTATTTACCTGGTGAAATTAAATTAGATTCCAGCAGCGAATGCGGATACACTTCTTTTTCAGACCAGTTTTCAGGAAATTTTTTTGATTTTTTTTCGCAGGCGAAGTTCTTGACATACAGTCAACCCCATAAATAGTCGTACCCTTTATGTCTAATGAAGAAATTTGTTTGAATTAAATGGCAGATTTGATGTTTCCAATAATATATATAATATTAATACGTGCATGTATAAGCTCATTCATACTTTTTCCAATAAATATAGAGGGTACACTAATGGTACTGATTGTATATATTTATAATGAAAAATTCATTCGGTAATATCGAAACTATTATTTAATTTAGTCAAACTTGTTCAATAGAAATAGAGGGTACGAATATTTATGAGATTGACTGTAAACTTTTGAATTGAGAGAGGGTAGGGTGTTCTTTCTTATTTTCTTGATATTCAGGGTTGGTTATACGCGCAAGGCTCGGCTTATTATGATTCGAAGCTTCAGGAATTATAATTAGGCCACTGATTTTCCTTCGAGCGAAAGTTTGGTCGAAGATTGCTCTTTTAACGAAGTGGCGCGGTGTTTTATGGGAGTGTGCATATTTATATCCGACGAATATAGTGGTTCGCGTAAGCGCAGCGGGAAGCCAAGACTATACAGCCATGAATCATTACTTCGGATCTACGCCTAGAAAGTCTTTTCACACCCGAGGAAATTTTGTATAGATGCTTGCAAAGAAGTTTTACTTTAAACGGTCGAGACCATGCTGCAATATTTCCTACAGAATCACATAATTTTTTAAGCAAAGACCTACTGAACTGTGTAGTTGGTTGATTTCAGCTGAAGATCAAAATTGGTACCAAACGTGGCATAAAGTATCAAAATTGCGACTGCATTCGAATTAACAATAAAAAGACTGGCTTTTATTATCTAAACTAGGAAGAAAAATCGATCTATTTAAATAAACAAGGTATCATCGTATCGCTATCATCTCTAACGCCATTCAACACACTTCTCAACAATTTTGATCAAATTAGGATCCTCGTATCTCACGTCTTATAAACGTATCCTCATAGAAATGAAACGTCGCGGTTCGTCTACGCGGAGCGTGAAACAACTGGATGCGGAATGGGTTAAATATCGCGCGGTTCTACGACACATCTAAATTTCCAAAGAATCCTGGAAGTTACTCCATAATGTGTCGTGCACGGGAATGACCCTGCTCATAACGCGAGATTTTCCCTCGATAGCAGTCCACCGATAACATCGATCTCCACGCCGCCGTCTGTGCCAGTGGTATTGAATGTAACGGTACCCACGAGGAAGGTGTATAAAAGGAGCGTGCAGCGGCCATTTGAATACAAACCACAAACGGTTACCGCGCGCGCACGGTAGTAAAGCAAATTGCAACACACACACGTACACACGCTGTTGCATTAGGACATTCATCGTTCAGCTCCGCGGTTAGTAATTTATGCCACCGGTCTTAATGCACTTGTACCGATGATTAAAACGTAATTTCCACGGATAGGAAGAAACGTAACCGGTGTCCGGTTTTTTCCGCGTTTTCCCGCCAATGTGATTCACGACGCTCACGTTCCCGTTGCTCCGTGATTTACGGGCGTCGCTGCCGCAACATGGCGTACCCGTCGCTCCTATTCGCATTTGAATGCATGAAAAATGGTCAGGATTGGTCGGAATGATCCTAGATAATTTTTAAGAAATTTGAATTATATCGTTAACGTTGCTGCAGGAAACATTGTGTACTTGTGATTGATATAAATTGAGACCTGGCATCTTATCGTAGGGAAACAATTTACGAGACGTTGTTGCAACACCTGTGGCATGAATTCTTTTTTTGATTTTTAAAAAAATTTATTACCTTATTGTTTACGTTTAGGTGTGTGTGTAATGTATGCGCCTGTTACGTGAATTTTATTATCGCTACGAAAAAAGAAATTATTTCTGTCTTTTATGTTTATGTATGCAAGAATGTAACAATGTATATGAATTAATAGTAGAGGAGGTTATCGTCTTGTTGGCTAGAAACAAATACTTTACCTAGACAAATATCTTCATGGCCCACATTAGACTCGCTAGAAAAAGACATGTTGAGTTTTGTAGAAATTATCGAACTTCATTTTGACGCATTCTTAAAATATGTGTTCTCATCTGTAAGGAAGGTTGAAAAGTTCCTGTACGATAGAAAAGCTATGTCTAAATTAGAAATGAGATTTTAGTATGCCAATATTTCACGAATGTAAGCATGCCACGAATAGCCTTTCAATATTCAAGTAAATATCATTACCTTAGTGCAAATTCGTCCCGCACAGTAGTTTCCACGATACCGATCCTACCAATCTCAAGTAAATAGGATCGCAATCACGTTCGTACCCCCAGAATTTCTCCACCTCGAATACAAATTTCCCGATTTCCGTCCATTCCCATCGTTCGTGCGCCAAAGTGAAACTCGAGGTACGCCCGTGGTCGGAACAGGGAAAAAGAAGTCTCGTCCGTTATCAGTGAATTTATAAGGGCCGCGTGGCGCACGGGACACGCGAGGTCGTCCCCGTGTTCCCTCGATCGTTGTCTCACCCGATGAAATTCGCGTGGGCGTAACGCGGGTGAGATTGCCGTGAATTTGTCTCGTTTATCGATCATGCCTTATCGATGACAGTCCGCGAGGGAACATGACTCGTGGGATTCGAGGCTCGCGTGTACATACACGGCGTAGTTTACCCGCGGGCCAACGTGACAAACGACGTCTGGTCGGTTCCGTTGAACGTTTATTCGACGCCTGTGCCGAAAGGCGATACACGGTCCGTGTACTTGCCGCGAATGTTGTTTCACGCTGTACCAGAATTGCCCAGCCACCTTTCGGTCATGATAGGAGAGAACAGTTGTACGCCCCGCGGCCATGCATTCCCCCCAACTGTAACTGAAATCGTGGTTAATTATCGCACTTGAACCCTGCACGACGAAAATTGAAAACGTACGGTTACCGTGTATAACTCGTAAATCGCCTGCACTCGTGATGCTCGTGTGTCACGGTTTGTTTAATCGTTCGAGGAGGATTTATAGATTGAGCATGTTAAGGGGGCTCCTTGTGAGAGGATGCATCGGCGATGACAGGGAAAGTTCAGGCGGATGTGAACGGGCATTACTCTCCTCATTCAGAACTCCTACGACATCTGCATCGAATCTCACTATTTCAGGATCACCTGCATTACGTTTCATCAGTTTAGGCATTTTAGATTCTAGATAGTTCCGATAGTGGTATCAGTATCGAAGCTACCTAGCTAGCTAGCCCAGAAGATGTAGATTGTAATGTTTGCGAAACATCGGCAACAAGCTGAAACCAGACGCTGGAACCTTTTTGAAGCCACGAATATTGTTGTTTGTTTTATAGTACTTATAGAGCTACTTTCTATTCGTCCATAGTACTGCACTTATCTGATTATTTTTCTCTTATTCTCTTTTCCATTACTTTATCCTACGCCACAGGGTTTCGATACTTAATATTTACTAGCTATACTTTGAAAACCTGTGGCGGACGCCCGGGATTCGAACCCAGGCTCTCTGCGTGGTAGTCAGCCCCAAACCACGAATATTACAAGTTCGGCTATCACTATCGACTTTCACCTACGATCAACCCTATCCTCTAAGTCCAACGTCGCTCTATCACGTTCCACAACCATCCTCATATTTGCATGCTACACCTCCAACTCAGTCGCAACTCTACCAACACCACAAGTCCAACATCGCCCCAATACTAGCTCCCTTGACTCTCGAAGCATCGAGAAATCCCATGTCCTCTTCCAGTCGTTGACTTCCAAGCGGAAGCACTCGAGGTAGCACGCGTACGTTCTCGAATCGTATGATCCAAGAGTACGAAGAGAAGACGGAGCGCGCAACCTGGCAAGCTTGTTTAACGACGACGGTGGCAGCCGCGGCGTAAAACCATCATTACCGCCAATTACAATAAATCCCGCGCCGTATTCCGCTTATCGTTTTCCGCGCGGAGGCGCGGCTTAATCTATAATCCGACGCGCGGCTAACGGGCTCGCGCTGGTATGCGTGAGCGGCTAAAAAGCGACCAGGACGGAAAAGAGAGCCGTGCGTGGCCAGCTGCCGGGATCGCCTGATCATTTTCCCTGGCCGCACTTTCACGACTGATGATCGGGTAGCGTTTCAGCGGCGATCGGCACTGTCCGCCGGGCTAGATTTACGCCACCCCGTGCGTGAACGAATGCGTGGCTACGCGGGCCTATAAAGATCGCCTCTGAGTGATGTTTATGATGTGAGAGAAATCCGACAATTCCCGCGCGAAACGCGCTCGCATGATACCGGTAATGCTATCAATCAGCGGCGCACGTGATGCGGAATCTTTACCAATGGGGATCCTCGAGTAATCTTTGCATCTGAATCCCGTATAGGGTGCTATAGGAAGCAATGTTTTTTCAGAGCGAGCAACTGCGATACATGAAATCACTCCCACTATTCTTCGGAATTCACCTTTTACGTGGCATATCATGTGATTAGATATTTTTTCGCGATAGCAGTGCTATTAACTCTTTGAGAACGATATATCGCTCCTTCATACACTTGCAAAAAGGACTGAGAGTGGTATACCGCTGTTCGAACCTGTAAGTGCTATAATTCATTAAATAATTAATTTTGCAACAGGTGTTCCTTTAGACTTCATTCGTTCAAGATCAATATAGAAGTGGATTCGAAGAGCCTTGAACTACATTCATTCCAACACGCGAATTACACATTTTACTTACACTTATTTTTAATTGCACATTAATAAATTTCATGTCCTAAGAAATGGAGTCGTTCGTCTCCGTAGAATTTGCCAAACCCGTTCTAACGTCGATGCGCAACTCGAGTGCACGTGGGGGACTCGTACAACCGACTGTGGTCCAGATAGATCACGTCCGATATAATTAATGAGCACGACCTGCAATTCCCATACACACCTCTGGGCTCCACGGGTCCGCCTTAACAAGTACCTCGGCGAACCCACTCTAACCCGAGCCAACCGGGGTAGTCGTGCCTGCAACGGAACTGTTCTACTCGCGGAGAGACATTATGTAGGTATCTGGGTGAGAGGGTATGTTTTCCTACGCGGGCCACGAGCCAGCTCGTGTTCCCTCGAAGAAACCTTCCGTTCGTCTAATAATAGAGGAAACTAGCCGAAGCGCCATACTATTTCCTTGCTAATTGCACGTTGGTTTGGCCACTGCACCGTGCGCGGGTAGTATTAACCCTGTGAGGCATGAATTTCATTATTGCGTGGGAAGAATAGTTTCGTGGATAATTGCATGGTCTTTAATTAATTCACAATTTAAGAGCATAGTAAACAGCTGAGTTTGCAGGAATAGAGTCCAATACGTCATTTTATAGCAAAGGGTTAACAATGTTCTTTACAATTAATTTGTCTTGAGGACACCTTCAAAAAGGACACGATCTCTGGTTCATGGAACCTGATAAAAACGATTTTAAACTCGCGATTGATTTTGGTGTCGAAGTTTAGGGTGGATAAAGTTTTGGTTAAATTGCAAGCAAGTACTCAACTTTCATTTCTTACTTGGAAGACGTTTCACATTATTAATACTAACAGCAAACATCGCCAACAGTATCGATCATCTCCCAGACCCAGTTTGAAGTTCGCGGCGTTAACCTCGTCCCAGATCGGTCCATCGAGCCGCGTCTTTGTCGAGGGACACGGAGAACAAATCCAGCGCTCGGTTGTTTGGGTTCGCACGAGCATAACCCGGAAATCGTCTTGACACGGGCACACGGGGTCTCGTGAACGTTGACACCTTATTATCGCGGTGCCTGGGGGCCGCGATCATCGGCAAGAAATTGCTCGGCGCGCTCTCCGCGCCGGCGAAAGTCGCCCGGTGAAAAGAATGCCCCGCTAAACTATATTCCGATCGGAAGTCACGCGGAATAATCCCGCAGCGGGTCGTTGCGCGATTCGATCGGCGACTCGCGATCGACCGGACCCGCCACGGTTCGATGAAGAAACGATCCTTTATCGGGACACTCGACCACGTAACCGGGCTTATTCAATAACTTCCATATTTAAGCGGAGAGCGTCGAATGCTAATAAAGATAGTAGAAAGGTGGACTGCTGGGGCTGAATGATGCAAGGTGGGTTAGGTGGGTTCCTGTTAGGTTCGTGGATTCGACTTGGTAGCTATGAATTCGTAAGAAATGCCGAGGTCGTTTAGAAAAATGAAAAGGGCAGATGGAAGGAAGTTACGAAGGAAATGGAACACGAATTGGTAGATTTCCAAGGTTTTGGGAGCTGTGGAGGTGGCTTATGTGAACCACATGTTCACCTGTACCAATTGTGGCAATGGTAATTATTAAATATAGAATAGCAGACACCGCATCAAATAAATATTCACACTGGCCCTTGCATGCAAAAAAAGATAAAAAATGAAAATGCAAACAATGCTCTTATAGATAAAGAAGAATTACCATCCTCGAACAATCATTCCGTCTCTTCCTACCAACCTTCTTCGCTCCTATCGTACCAAAAAGAACTATCACACGTGAAACATTAGACAAATTTCAGAATAAATACTTCTACCGTTCCCAAGGTTGTATACTGCCCCCTGAAAAATTTCCAGTCGAGCAACCAGCTCGATACAATGAGCGCTTAATCGCGCGATAAGTAGTCCATTATCTCGCCTTAATTATCATCGAGTAGCTCGTATCGGCTCGAGGATCGAGCAGAACAGTTGCAGGTCCCGAGGGCGATTTTTCTGGCGCGCGCCAGAGGCTCGCCTCGGGGATCTCTCGAAAACGGCTCGTCATTAATATTAGCCCGAGTTCGGAACAGCAACACCCGATACCCACCACTTGGAACGTATAAGATTACAATCCTCTCGCTACGGTACCTGACTACCGTTAAATATATGTTTTACAGCATGTTCGGAACGCAAGAGCCCCACTCTTGAGGTATCGTCCTATCGGGCTCGTCGATTGAACGTGTTACCTGTTGAACGACGACGATAACGCATCGATCTGGGTATCCAGATCGACTTTCAAGGCCACCTGGCCTCCATGGGATCGAATAGTGACCCGACGTGTTACACCGATGCGACCAATGAGCAATTTTCGCGGTTTTCCCACCAACGCCAACCGCGATTTATCGATCCTCTGCGATTGACTCCTTTACGGGAATATTTCAATTATTCATTATTTCGGCATACTAGGTCGTTTGTTCTTCGTGTTGTAAATTGTGGTTATATTTAATAATAATTCACAGAATCGGTAACGATCTTGCCAGAAAGGTGAGAAATGGTCGTAGAAAGAGAGGGTGCTGAATAATAAGTGGCAGGAACTAATATTATGGATGTTTAAATATTTCAAGTATTGGAGTATGCGAATAGCGTTGCAAGATTTACATTAAAATTCCTGGCGAAGCCTGTATTGAAGATTAGCCAACATGAACAACAGTGTTTACGTTTTCTCAAATCTGGAGTGACCGATTCAACTACAGCAACCAACAAGTCTGAACAAATGAAATGAAACATTATGGTCAACAATTTGTGTACCAATTTGAACATATTTCGAGGATTCAACATCTCCCGAAGCAGACCATCCATCCGACCATCTTCATCGGCTCTGGTTTTGCTAGATGTGAACAGTCCTGACACGTCGAGAGAAAGTGATTGGTCGTAGAGACTCTAAGCTCCAAGTCTGACAATGAGTTGAGACGCTCAGCTTGAGTCGACGTTCTCTCGTGATGTTCGTGATGTGCGCTCGTCGAACGTCTTTGAAGAATCTACCAAACCACGTCAAACATCGTTGAAACACCGAACCACATTTAACATCTTTGAAACGTCTATTGAACCGCATCGATCGTTCACGAGATGTCTACTAAACCAAATGTCGTTGGAACGTCTATGTTTCAAGGTATTGAATGTGGCTTTGACGTACGTTCAAACGCACGATAGATATTACCTATCTTTAGACCATTTTCCTTCTTTCACACCAAACATCCGCTTATCATCTCTGAAACATCGACAAAATTCCATTCAAACATCACTCAAACCTAACCGAACCTCCACGAATGAAATCGCGACGGATTCCTCGGATTTCTCGTCAATTTAATTAACGTCCGCGTAATTAGATTATCAGGAAATCTAAATCGAGAGGCTTCTCGGAAGTCGAAGAGGAACAAAGGCAAGGTTCGAAGCGGCGTTCCCGCTGCCACGAGCAGTTACGGGTTGTACACGTTTGAAGGATTAAAGGATACGGTCGATTAATGGCCGAGCACGGCGCTCATTGCTTTACCCACCGTGCACTGTGGCTTTCGTGCGGCTCGCAGTGAAGAACGACATGCTCGGGATTTAGGACAAGCGTTTGCGTGATTCTATTTCCACGGCTCGATCGCACGGGTGTATGTAACCCATATTCGTTCCCCGAACCGTAGATGAATCATAGCGATCGATCACGAATGCACGCGCGGACGCAACCGTTCCACGCTAACGTGTTTGTGGATCCAAAGCTGAGGCTGTTGCGTCATCGTAATTTTTCGTTGTTCGTCGAGTTCTTCAACTAGCTTTATCGCGACAATTTTTTTTAGTTATTATGCATAGTTACTGTTTTATAATTCTTTCGATGCGAAGAGACAGAGTGAGTATTTGTAGAATTTTTATGTAATTGATGGGAATGGAGGTATTTGTCGATGAAAATGCTACTTTCGGCGCTACTTTCGGAGACACTTTTGGTTGAACTGACGGGAATAAAAACATCTGAAGGATAAAACAGATTTCTATAGAAGTGCCATTTTTGTAACTGTATTTGATCAAAGTATGCGTTTGTAAAAACAGTTTCATTTTTGTTAGTATATCGTCCATGACGTCTCTTTTTTTCGTAATGATTTTTTGCCCATTTTCACTGTTAAACCTTTTTGTTGAAGTTAGCAAAAAAAGAAAAATACTTTCAACTAATGTAATATAATTTAACAAGTTCATTTATAGTTGCCCATTTGGTTGCACTATTAATTCATTTGAGCTCACCACGGTTGGCTTCAAGGTTAACATTTCGCAATTTCGATCGATTTGGTAGCATCGGAAGTTATCTTTAGTTGCTGGTTCCCACGTGACATTAACCACATCGCTTTTGCACGGGGTGGGATTCCTGCAATTAAAAAACAGTCGATTCGTCAAATGTACCAAATCAAATCGCGTATTTTACGTTATAAAACAATTGATATCGAATAGGATATCTGAAGTGCTACGACTTACCCTGTTTTGATAAAGTTGGTCCACAAGGTGGTCATACGTTCTATCATAGCTCTGTCATCGGTGCCAATAGCTGGTGGTGAAGGATTATCCACTTTGCAAAGTGGCCAATAGAACAGGTAGACCAGTTCGTCCATGTGCGAGGAGGCTGGAATTGATTTTTATGGATACTCGAACCCTTCAACATTCGACTACCAATCTTATCTTCTAAACGTGTACATTGTTCATATTCTACATACTTCTCCATTTGCCAACATTCTTGTACATTTAACCACATTTCGACTTGTCACGAATGCATAAACATTCCCAGTCTAGTGACAATTGTGTGAAAATGTTAGACAATCTGCTATCAAGAATGTGACATTCTTCTCAATGCTTAATAAAAATGGTAAAGCATTTTCTTTTCTTATTCAGTTGAAGATCGGTCTGTACTATAAATCGTATTAAGAATTAGAAAGAAAAAAAATATCTCACCTTTTATTTTACGGCAGTTCAAGATATCCGTGTACGTCTTCTCGTTTCCGAGATACGTGAACCAGTAATAGTAAGTAGCCGCGGTCGCCCTTTTCAGACGATCCTCGACGTACAACCTCAGGGGGATAGTGAAGTAGGCATCCGAGCCGAAATGCAGGTACCTTTCGAGTATGTTCGAGAGGGATGGATTAGGAAAGTACACTTTCTTGACAGTCTCGTGTAGTTGGTCCACTTCCGCGGGCCCTAAGTTTTTCAACGAACCTAAGGTTTGCACCATATCGAATAGGTGCGTTTCGTAAGCATCCATCGCGCTCTTGTCGTCGTCTGAAAAGATCGACAAATCGTATAAAAAACTGTACGAACACGAATGGTTTTGTTGCTTTAGTCGTTTGAAATATTCTTTGGAAAGTTACCATAGCACAGCATGAGGCCTTCGTATGTCACCTGCCCAGCCATGATGGGGATGTTCCCGTCGTTGGAACATAATTGCGACAATGGTAGAGGCAGTACAGGGTCCTCAGCGAATTCGTCGTAATTCACTCCGAAGGGGATATCGTAAAGGTCTATCTCCTGCGGCAATAGGAACTTATGTTCGTTACGCGTGAAGGGCTTCGCGATAGCCGCGATAACAGAAAATATTTTGCCTTTTGCGTTAGAACGGAAGTCTCTAACTTGACGATGTCTTTGTCGGGTAGCTGTCTGAGCAAATCGACGACCTCCTCAGGATCGGTGGAGTTTATCCCTAAGAGCGACGCTAGTTTGAAACCTCGTTTTGGACGGCTCTGACCTATTCCCCAAGGGCTCAGCATGGTTCCACTTTGCATAATCGCTTTGTGAATGAGTCCTGTAGAAAGGATTTTACATTGTTCATATTTTCATAAAATCGGGATGATTTTTATTTTCAATTGTGCACGAGGTGTTTGGGGGTGGCAAGGGTGGACTGTCAACAGTTTGTTGACAATTGTTTGTGTTTAACGAATTGATTCAGTACAGTAGGTATCGCTACGGCAACAAAGGGTTAACTTCCCCGAAGGGTAATCTTCATTTTTAAGTATGGAACGCTAAATGTACCTTTCGCTTTCGGCGATATCGCTGAGGCATGAGTTAACAATGCCCCTGCGCTTTGACCACAGAGCGTGACATTATTAGGATCTCCTCCAAATTTGGCAATATTTTCCTGGGTCCATCGCAAGGCTGCAATTATGTCCTTCAGTCCTTGATTCCCGGGTGCAGCTGGATGACCCAGATTTAGGAAACCTTTACGTCAACAAACACCACGATTAATTGGCAACGTGTTACATACGCCAATGATGGCTGATATAATTCGTTTGACAGAAAGTTCTCAACACTTTAAATCATACACGTTCAGCTACATTCGTCTTGAACTCGTACGACTCAATTAAAAGTAATATGAAACTTCTAAATTCTTTCAAAATTTACACATTTTACTCGCGACGAATCGTAAGAAAGATTTATGAGAGAGACGATGTCAGTAGTTAGTAATTTCCAATATTAAATTTCATAATTCCTTCCAAATGCTTGATAAAACTTTCTTTTTTTATTTAGTGGATGACAGATAGTTCAACTAACCCAATGCACCCAGTCTGTAATTAATTGCAACAACGACGACGTCTTTTTCGACTAGGTAATCAGGCTTCATGAACCTGTAACTTCCACTGCCCCTCTGTAATGCGCCGCCATGGACCCAAACCATGACTGGCCTCGTTTCGGTGATGGATTTGGTGTAAACATTGAGGTACAAACAATCTTCAGTTCCGACAATATGGTTTGATTCTTGTTCTAGTTTCTGTGTGCAGACTATGCCTTTACAGACGGCGCAGTTTCTGATACCTTTCCATGGAACGGGTGGTTGTGGATCCTATTTTTCGCGTAGAAAAACATTAATGTATATAATCTTTAATATTAAAGAATGTGACGTCTACTATATTCGTTTAATAATAGTATGCTCAATACTTGTTAGAATCTTATCCCTGGTATATGTGATATGAAAAGAGACAACGTTGTGAAATTGAGGAAGTATACGTACGTGCTTTATCTACAATTTTACTAGAATTTAATGTGTACATAGTTCGTGTAACTCACGCAGAAAAGAATAGTTGATCACGTTCTAACAAACATTAAGCAATCTACGTAACTAGGTTAATCTACAAATTATGGCTGCTACATATGTATGCCATAGATTTAAAGACTGAAAATAAAGGACATATTATTAAACAAGAGTGTACAATACGTCTTGCCAAGAAATTCACAAGAAATGGTTTGTGTCTGGTTTGTAGAAAAGCTAAAATAAAACACCGTACAAAGTTCAACGCCCATCGTGCCAACTTGGAAACAATTAAAGACAAAAAGAAAATGCTTTGACAAAAATTAAATGTTCAAATTAAAACGTGAAGGATTTCGATATTTTTGGTTACCAACAAATTTGTAAAAATGTTGAACAACAAAATTCAGCAATTTTTCGTATAAAATGGTACAATATTTAGTTTAGTACATATAGTTTCGGAAATTTTACTGAAACCCACTATAGACGAACCAGCGAACTCGACATTTCTTATCGCTTTAAATGATAAACACAGCTCTTATCAACACGAGCAAAAAACGAAACTGATGAAAGGAACATTTTTTTTCTTTGAAAAATAACTTCTTGCCGCAGCGTATCTGTCATGGTAATGACTATGTAGTTATGCACCACGTTATATTTCTAGAATCCACATCGTACCTTCTTTTTGAATTTATTTCACTTCAATCGGTTCGAATTAGTGTTACAAAGTGTTTTTCTTTTTCTACTTAAAGTTGATACAGTTTCCTTTCATTTGTTTTTGGCGTGATTTCTTCAATTCCCAGCGTTGCAAATATAATTCTTGAGTAGTGTTTAAAATTGGAGAAGTTATGGCTGAAAGACCTAGTGTATAATCGCTGTGTTTTTCATTTATGTGTCAGTTTTTTATAACTTCGATGTACTTGTTGCACTCGTGGCAGACACGCTGTGAAAAAAAGAGATAATTAATATTATCGTATTAACACTTCGAGAGATAAATTTTCGATGACCTTTTAAATTGAGGACATCGCAGCTAAAAAAAAAAATAGGTGTGCATCATTATACAGGGTGTCCCAAAACTCTCGTAGGAGCTGGAAATGAGAGGTAGCTGAGACGATTCTGAACAACAATTTCCTTTGCAAAATTGTCGATGGGGGTTTCATTTTTGAATTCTTCACGAAAATCACCGAGCAATCACAGCGGCCGATTAGCGCGCGCTTAGCTGACTACGCAGCGACCTGACGCAACTATGTCTGTATTAGGCAATATTTTAACATAAAGATTTAACAAGTAAACTTAGCGTATCAGTTACCTTGAATCTGAGTTTTCCAACAGGAGGCGCTGCGTAAGGTATCTCGAAAAAGGCGATGTAATTGGAGCCCAGGACACTCGGCACGACACTACCTCGTATTTTACCTTCCTTTAGCGAAACTTTCGGCTTATACATTATCGTTAACAGTCTCTTTCCAACTTAACACTATTACACTCGACACGAGGACTGTGCTTCCGGCGCGAATACGTAATCCTCTATCACTGCCTTAACTAAACACGATCCAGAAATGTCCCGACGTCATTACGTTATGCACGAAACGAGATGTACATCGAAATTGCGTCTTATAAATGTTTCGTTTATAAGGAATCTCTTTTCTATCACAAGTAAGTTGAAGCAAAATTGAAGTGTCTGTCTGTTTGTTTCGGGTAGTCTCCGGAACTGCTGAACCGATTTTAAAAATGTTGTCAGTAACAAAAAGCTACACTATCACTGAGTAACATACGCTATGTTTTATTTTGATAAAAACACGTTCACAATTTGAAATCTAAAAATTTGTAAATAAAGTTGTGACATCGTGGCACTCACAACGAGAAATATCGATCGAAACATCTGAGTTACGGAAAACGAAGAAGAGTCACCCACTGATTCACGAAGGAACACGCAGTTGAACAGTCAGTGGAACTCGAACGACATAAAATAAATATGTAGTATTCCACGCGGGTGAAACCGTGGGGCGCAGCTAGTCTTATATAAGAGCTGAATGCTATGTATTTAGTATAGAATACACTCATCGTCAAAAAGATAGCCCTAGGTGTACTATCGTTAGTTTCTCAACGACACACGTACACATTTTTTTTATTTTCGTCGTTGAAAAATTGAATATGAATATAACACCCCCGGAGTATCTTTTTGAGGAGGTGCGTAACTGCCAGAAATAATCGATTACAACTTCTTTACGTTGGTAGCCAAATCAATTACATCAGTAATTATAAAGTACGATGAAGATCGCGAATTACGATTTTTCGTTTAATGAAACGCAGATATAATTACCGAGCTTTTGAAGAGACGCGTTAGTTGCGAAACGCTCTTTGGAAACTTCGATAAAAGAAGTTCGATAAAAGTAATTCGATTATTTACTTCGTGGGTGACTCTGCTTCTATTGACGGACTTGCCTAGAGTGACTAATCTAACCGTAGTTTAGGCGCGACTAAACGTGCTCGATGTGAAGATTCATAATATATAAGAATCGTTAACGTAGGTTCACTGCGAAAAGGGAAATCAAACGAACGCCATCTGGCTGATGTTGCTCGGAGATAGAAGAGGTCAATGGTTAAATCGAAATTAAAAAAAAAAAAAAACTTAATATTTAGGTTGATATCAAAGGTTTAAGATAAGGAGGTCAATTAGCGACACGACATAGTCCATGGTTTTTAAAAATCTGGACAACATTTGCTCCGTGAGGAAGTATGGTCAACCAGTTAGAAAGCGTTTCGTTTTAGGCTTCGACGGAGTTATCAGTGACCCTGATTTAATGGATTGTTGCTTAGACCCGATAAGATTTTGCCCAATACTGTGACAGAGAAGGACAATGTCATTTTTACAGCAAAAGTCAAACATGAGGCAAAACAATTTCGTAATGTTTATTTAATTAATTTTTAAGAGAACTATATAAGTTCATACCGTGACAACCGTAATTTAAAATGTGAAGGTTAATTAGTGGAACTATACAGCAAATAGATTTATAGAAAACTCTACAAGACTTTCTTTAAACTTTGTGTAAAATTGCGTGACCATATCGTGTCGCTAATGAACTTCTTCTGTTTATGTTATGTTATGAGACTTTGACAAAAATCTAAATACAATCGAAAGATTGGTAAGTGTATACGATGATTGAATTTATGAATCATTATATAGGTCAATTTACGACTTGAATTAGACATTTGATCAGTTCTAACCAAACCCTACACTTACAATAGTACCAACTTGTTCCATCCAAAGAGAACGACTCATTCTTCGATAGATTATGGTTTCGCATTACTGTTATAATAGTAGAATTAAGTAGGAAATACACAAACCGTATTTGTACGCGGCACATTTAACAAGAGATATATTAAGACGTATAGACACGTTTCGTCAACAGCTCCAGGTTACATATTAATCTGTGACCGTGGCAGACATACGAAGACACACGCTGGTCTACGCGATGTTTACATGATTTGCGTAGTACATACAATGATCCTTTACGAGTCACAATAAGCGCGAAATATAAATTGCGTATCTCAACACTCGTCCTGAAAAAGTTTCTTTAAGAGCCACTGAGATCGATCAATTTACTAATCCTAACCAGAGGACATACACTCACAGAAATACCAACTTGGTCCACCTAAAGAGGAGAAGAATCCTTCGACATCTTACGGTTCCCCATCCTGAAGAAGTTTCTCTGTGAGTCACAGTTCCGATGAACGACAGGACCAGTTACGTAAACACTGAACATTTCATTAATCCCAAGCAGACCCTACACACACAAAAATGCCAGCTAGTTCCATCCGAAGAGAACTCCTTCTTCGACTCCTTACGGTTCTTCGAGGTTTCTCTGGGAGCCGCTACGTGATCGAGTGCCGGCGCCGGGTACCGTATCAACGGCAACGCGACGCCCGTGCGCGTCCGGAAATCACAGAGTGGCCCGTGCACGGGCATTAGGTAATGGCCGGTCATCACGATCGTGACGCGAGTCCGGTCTGTGCGTCCCATCTTAGGATTCTCAGCTCGCGTCCACGTCCCCCAATCCCGAGGTTCGATTCTTCGGGACGATCACACCCGTGGCGCCCTGTGACCCACATCCCACGGTCGCGACTCCTCTTCCGCCACGAGGATGACATTTTCCACGTCGTTGTCCACGGACTCCGCAAGCCCATGTCTTGTCTCGACGGGGCCACGACGATCGTGCTACGTGTACCGTGAGCCACTATCTTTTCCGACAAATTTATGGAGCCGGTTCCGCCGTTATGATTGAAGTCCCTGGGACGACGGCGTTACCCGGGAAAGTGGGACGCCGTGTTTACCTTCGCAACAAAGGGTTACCGCGCGTTCGAGCCTCTTGCTGGAGATGTTTGGCGTAGGAGAATGGCGCTGGAGTGCTGCAAAAAGATGGCCTCTGCACGAAATTTTCGCGATATTAGTCGCGAACAGAGTGGACACTGAGACTATTATTGAGGCACGAATTGGTTTAGTGGTATAGAAGTAGCAGGAGCCATCATCTTGGAGCTGGGAAGCACTATGCCTAGGGAGACTAGGGACACTTGTTATGTGGATTCATAGAGATTGGAGAGATTGGAGTTTTCGACTATATTATGGGATAAAAGGAGTCAGTGGTGTAGAAGAGTTTGGAAGAGTAATGCAAGCTAGGGAAGTAGCAGAGGCCATTTTCTTAACTCCTATTGCTGATGGACTCCGATACGACTACAGACTAATCTACTAAGGATTTTACTACACTTTAATACAATTCCATCTGACTATCAGGGATGAACTCTACATTCGCTACCCTTCGTGGTGCTTAGTAGGATGAAAAGCATTTGGTGTCGAATCCTCGACGAACAAACGATCCTCAGCCAGTGTAGATGAAGGAATTACCCCCATAAGTAGCGGATCTCTCGGAGCCAACTCCTTCGTCGTCCCCGATTTCAGATCTCGGAAGCACTTCATCCTTTAAACTCTCGAGTGTCTCCTCTCGGACCTTTCGAGGAAACCTCCAACGAAGACGCGCCGTTTCGGACCACAAGAAACGAAGGGGAAGTCGGTTAATAAAGACAACTCCCGAGGATTGTAAAAGTTGATTGAATCTGGCCCGAGCGGAGACAGTTTTCGTCAACGACGGTTTTACTCTCGCGCGTAATAAGATACGCTTTTTACCCAGGCTCCTCTCGTTCTTTGTTTCAATGTCGACGGTAGAAAGCATTTAGCGACCGGTCGATCGCACCTCGGCGGTTTCCGTGGCAAAGAGAAGCCGCGAGCGAGTCGAGCAGGGCTCGAACGGTCTCTGGAAAGTCCGCGGAGAGGAGCTGGGATGCAAGGGAAGATGAAGAGGACGATGGTAGTGAAACAAGAAGACGGGGAGTTGGAAGGAGGAGGATCAGCGGCGCGTTAGCAACGCTTGTAGTCCGTCAGCCACCACGACACTGGATGTCTTTCTTCATTAAAGACCGTTCAGACGTCCCGGTGTGTTGGGACGTCCACCTGGACGGCTCAATCGGGGCCCAGCAACGACGGGAGGATACCCCCCTGGTGCGAACAGGCCCGTTTCCAGGTGTAAAACATCCCGATAGTTCGCACTTCTTGCGGGTCACGATCGTATCTGGCATCGCAATTAAAGGTCACCCTTGTCTCGGGACTTCTGAGGAGAAACCGAGTTTCCATTCGACTACTCTGGTTTGTTTCGCGTCCTGGAAGGTCCTTGATGTGGTGTACCGCGAGACTCTCTACCTTACTATCGTGGTTATTAGTCATTTTATTAATTGGGTACAGGTATATCTAGAATGTGTCTAAAATCTGGTTTAATTTCGTTTCAATGTGGCCTTTAAGTGACCTCTTTGAAAACGATCTGTTCCAAGATCAGATGGTTTAGATTCACTGTTGTGAACGTAGAGCTTGAAAATGTCACACATAAGGTGGATTATTAGTGACTATCAACCTTTTCGTATATTTTGTATATCATTCACAGTATGTTGGTACCTTAATGAGCACCTAACTATGTAGGGATAATTAATCTAAAAATAATCTTTACTTTCTTATCAATATCTTCATAACATCTCTATAAGAGACTCTGTACTTTGGTATTTAGAACCGCTCTGCAATCAACTCACATTAGTACCTTCCACCGAAGAGTATTCATCCACCGAAAACCATCATCTTCAAAATACTTGTCCCAATGAAGAGTCCACTCGTCATAAAGATCAAAGTCACGCAAATCACTTTGCAATAGTCTTCTCCAGACCCAAGATCTTCTCGATTTCTTTCAGATGCATCGCGCAAACCTCATCCATTTCTTTTCAAGAAGTGGAGAGGATGACACTGATTTCAGAGCCGGTCTAATCAGTGTGCTCAATGGAGAGTTGTATGTTTGCAAAACTTCTCGAGACACGCGAGTGAGACCAGCCGAACCGTATCGAAGTGTTTGAACGAGGCTGGAATCGATTAAGGCCCACACAGTGTTCGTTCTGTCTTCGTGGTGGAAGCGCCTTCGAACGCACAGTTCCGTGCTCGATTCCGTTCTGAAAAGCTACACGATACGCAGGTTAGATGTTTCTCAGGACCGAACCGAGGAATTTTTCCGTGGAGGAAACTCGAAGTCTTTGGAGTTGAAGTGACTGAAGGATCAATATTTGTCGTCCTGTCTAGCGCAGACGTTCTCGAGAGCATTCATAGCGGTTCGAGTAATGTGGTCTCGGTCTTTCTTTACTAATGCTCTAACGCGATTGAAATATTCAGAAACATTGGGCTTTTGAATGATGTTCAGATTGTACGGGTACTCTACCAGGAAACCCGATTTTCTAGCTTGTTTGTTAGGAAAGTACAACGTTCGATGTAATAAAAATTTCAAGATATAGAAAAAGTATAACAAACTAGGAAAATATGGGAGAAATTCTACGTTTTTCAAAGATAGTGGATATAATATTAATTTCAAAAGAAGTATTGAAATCAACATTTTAATAAGTTTGAGATAACGTAACAAGAAAGCATAAAACTTCTCATTTTGAAGCAGATCAAAGCTTTGTGACTCTTTGGTTTTCGCTTTGCACGTGATTTTCCTACTCTTACGAAACACAAATATTCTTAAGCTCCAGTTAAAATTCTCAATAAACGAGAATGAATATCAAGTGGCTTCTTTAGAATTCCTCGAATTCTTGTCGAAATTGTGTACGTTGCTTTTCACGCCAATGGTCTCGTCTAAGCTTCGCGTAAAAATGAAAATGAAAGTTTCCGCCGCTAGTTAAGAAGTCAGGGCATCGAGCCGATGGTGTTTGCGCACGGAAGCGTGTGTTTGCGTTCGCGCCGCGATAGAAGTGTGTCGTGTAACGTCGACAGGTACCGGCTTGATCGTCGGTCGCGACGTTAATACTCCCCATAACCTGGGAGCGGATAACCTCACGATGTGCACCAGCGATGGGAATGATATCGAATCAACGCTGTCAACACGTAAATTTATAATCCAGCACTCGACGGTATGAAACGCGCGGTCAACGAAATGAAATCGGTGTTTATCCCATACTTCTACGAGAAACATCGATGCACATGATGTTGCTCGAAGCTTTGGAGCACCCTTTGGATTAAACGTAATTTATTAGTGGAGGGTGAAATCATTTTTTGGCGAGATACTTTACTGGGCGCATTATTAGATATCAATTGGATAAAATGAAATTTATTACTGGAAATGAGGTACATTTTTACTGAGATACTTGATTGACAGGGGCCTGCTAGATAGCTTTACTGACGAGTTCACTAGCAGGCTCAGGACGAAACGCTCTCTCCCTCTACAGGCACACGAGAAAGCAGTATTATTAATAGATAGATTATTAACAGATCTATTATTAATAGATTGCTGATGTTTATGCAAATTTATGTTTTTGTAGATACAGAAAAAGAATTGGAAGTTGAATGAAAATGTGTTTTATATTCTAAACGGTGTAATACCTCAATTGTGTATATAACCCTCAATTAAAATGAGCAAAATATCTAATCTGATTCAAATAAACCATTTCACCGTTTGCTAAAACCAATCAGCGAATGCTTCCCACACCCACACCGGTCGAACGGTACTCAAAGGGTGAAGAAACGTGAACGCGGCCGGAATCCGATCCGCGTCAGGACAGGTCGGCTAGATAAGCGACTAGGCTGGTACATAGGCCGTAGATTAGAGTGATAAAGACTGCAGAAGCGTGGTCAGGGGCGCATTGTGCGTGTCGCGGCTGCGGACAGCACAGTAAGCGCGTTCTGTCACTCGAAGCGCGTTTAGGAGCCGGGGAACGCGCGGTGCCTTTTGCAACGATACCCTGCGCCCGAGTATCAGCCACTGGCGCACGCTGGCCTGCTCTCTGCGTGGGTGGAAACGCGTCGGTGCTCCTTCTGCTCCTTCGCCCGGCGTCCCGTAACAGGCTAACTTCATGCAAATCAGAGGAACACGATGGAAAGGACTTGTAACTCGGCGTCGTCCAGCGCGCTGCTCTGGAGCTGTGGCTTTCCTCGTTTGCGCCTAACCGCGAGAGATACGACGCGAGAGTGCCTCGAATGCTCCCTTTTCGTCGTGGTATTCGTTTCTTTTTTTCATTTCCAGACCGCCTATCGAGACGTTATCTGGCTTTCTTTTACTTTATCGAACACTGGCGGAGATTTGTGGACAGTGCGGGAGGCTACTTTCGAATGTTACTTAGTTAGCTCGATGTAGCCTGGTCTCGGGAGAAAAATTCATCCACGCGTCAGGCAAGCGTTCGTTTAACTTCAAATAGGTTGAAATTTACAGAAAACAAAGCATAGACGTTGGACCAAAAATCAAAACGTATTAGGTCTATCGGAAAGTTCTGTCCATTTTTAGAATAAAACAAAATAATAAATTTCTCATAGCTTGAATAAATTCGATTGAATATTATCATTTTTATCATTACTTACGACATCTTGCCAGCGTGATTGCAATTTGTATATCATTTTTGACGAATATGCGCATACTCGTTGAAACTTGTAACCGTAATGGACAGAATTTTCCGCTAGACCTAATACAATAAAGTTCCTGTGAGAGCTTCACCTCTAAATCCAGCATCTACAAATCTACCACATCTCGAACCATACTCTACGATTCTCCGATACCGCCGACAGAATAATTCTATTTTCTCTAGGTTATGGTTACCGCGAATGTAGCTCCTCGGGTTTCTATTCCTGGCAGTGTTCAGGTGTCATCCCTCCCCCTTTGGCGGTCGAACAGTTAATTCGCGTGGGTGGCGTGCGAACTTCTCGCCGTATCGGACGCAGCACGCCGCTTATCGTTCCCCCTGTTCCGTTGATAGCAAGCGTGGAATTGTGTTATCGGGATGCTGACGGGATGCTGATAATTCCGCCTTTCTACTCCGCGGAGGTGGGCACGTTCGCGAATCCTCTCGCCGTGGCCATTGCCCGACGAACGTTTGTCGGATGAACTCGTCGTGAAAGCGAGCCGAAAAGTAACGAAATCAATCGCCGTTTGCATTGCTAATGGCTGCTGTAAATTTCGAGTTAATTACGTGCGTACTAATCGGTGCCTCCACGATTCGCTTTCACGCGCGGGTAGGGAATTTATGGCGTTTTCCAATTTCATTGGGAATCTTAATGCTCGCGACAATGGGATGGAATTGATCGTTAAGAACGAAAGAGGTATTGTTCGATAGTTCAATTATTTTGGCCTGAATATAACGTATAATAGTTGGTGATTAAGCAACATACACTACTAAACTACTATTAATTATATACTACTGCCAATTCGAAAATCGTACTTGGTGACAGTGACAATGATTTCCTAAACAACTCTACAGTGAAATCTACACACTATTGCTCACAACTAAATTATTTATTACAGTATGTGTTACCATAAAAATGTATTACACCCTCCCTAAGAACTTCTCACACAGTTGCATCGATGATGGAATAAACGTCTCGAAGTAACCACGGTGAATAATGTTTCCGACACTCCTACTGTCTCGGCATGCGTGTTTCCCACTCGATCAATCACTTTCCGCGTCTCAATTTCGTACCACCGTTCTCCACTAATCAGCGCGAAGCTTAATTACCTTACACGATCCTGAAGGTTCAGCTGGACGAGTCGCGCATATTTCCACGCTAGGTTCGCGAGCGTGGTCGGGAACGGTCGCGTTCCTGTAGGAACTATTCCAATTATCCTCTTATCGCGACGAATTCCAGAGTACGATACTGTTAACGTGGTCAGCTGAAATATGGAACATGAAAACAATTAGTCGCGGCAATTAGCGCCATGAGAAGAATATTTCACGTATTAGACGGTAGCAAGCAACGTGGTGTTAACCTAATGTAGATACTTCAATTTAGTTTGAACTTTTCCATTTAAATTCGGCGACCATTTTATAACCTTGTCTTGGTCCTATTGTTACTCTTTATATTTTATAATTCATAATTAATTATCATCCATCATCCATCTATTCCAAAACTTACCCTATTTCATTTATACCACCTAGAGCTACCAAATACTTCCCTCGCAAATAATCGTTATTAATTTTCCACGTGTCTCTCACTCGAAGCTCCATGTTGACTCGAAGAAGTTCACGTTTCGAAAACAGTGGTGCAATTAAAGAGCCACCCGGTTCAATCAGAAGTAACGTTGCGTTATTACGCTCGCACTCGTGCCACTTTAACAAAACACTAATCCATCTTGCGATACGAAACCGCGATTTCCTTTAAATTATAATCTCCGAGAATGGGAATCACCGGTGCAATTACGGGACAATTAATAGCCGTCGTTGTTACAATCTCCTCGGGCGCTGCTTCTTCCAAGCGTCGACCGTCACGTTCCGTAATCCTAACTGAAAACTCGAATCACAGCTATTGTCATAACTGTCCGCGGATATTATGTCGGCGGTTTAATTCGACGTTCGAGTTGATAGGGTTTTGCGGCGAAGCCTGGTTAATCCAGCCGGTTCGAAGAACAAAACCGAAGTGGTTCGTTACAAAATAGTCGCTTCGCGTTCGAGCCCTCCTTTTCACTCGGGTAACGCGAACGCTTAATGCGACTGCAAATAGAGAATCAGCTGCTCGCAAAATTGCGCTCGGCTTTCCCTGTATTCGAGAAAATAAATCGCGGAGACTCGGCAGATTAGATTTTTCCTCGCGAGAAGCAGTCGCGCGTTTAATCTGCCGGAGAGAGTTGAGCGAGTATTGGATTTTCAAAGAGTGGAATTCAGCTTATCGAGTTGTCACTTGTGTAATACTAGGTGAGAAAATTGGACAATTAAACTTGAATAAATATTGTGTTAGGTTTTTCGTATGACACTCTCGAGGAGTGACATGGCAATTCACTTTCAGTTGGAGTGATTCTTTTGGTACATTTAGTGTCTTTGATTGGGGATAGTAGCTTGATTTGTAAAAATCACATAGCAACTTGATTGATCTTGTTATCCTGAATCGGAGGCTATAGTTATTGGACACTAGAAGCCTTGATTTGAGGGTTGTATAGTTCAAGAAATACAGTAATGGAAAAGTTGCCTTATAGAGTTGCTTGTTAATTTTCTGAGCGACCCACTTGACTGATCTTGCTATCTTCACTCGAAGGAATAACTTGAAACTTAACCACTTGCCAACTCTAAGGAGTTGCACATTCCTCCAAGTTGACAAATACAAATACCTCGCACACCCGTTAAACGTACTACCACAAATCAATTTATTAATATAATTACCTCGCAATCCCACTTTCATAATAATCATTAAAAATTCTATCAAAAAGCTTCAAACTTCAAAAACGAAGTTCCACATACAAGGGACTTAACTTGCTGAGTAATTCTAGTGTCGATCGCTTGGCACTTTGTGTCGAAACCGATTCCTTTCCCAGATCTTGCCATCTCCAATAGAAAACCACAATCCCATTCCCCCCAAGGAACATTAATCCCTCGCTCTGGCGAGTTCACCGTGAAAGAAGTGCGTGGAGAACGCAAGAAGAAGTCCGCGTCGTGCGTTTACTCGCCTCGATAGAACACGGATGCCAAGACAATTCCTGTCACGGCGTCGAATGTTTATAAAGGGCAGCGACCCGCTTCCACGACGTTTACGAACGGCGTAAAGTCGCCGGGTAAATATTTGCGGTATCGTCGTTGTCGGGAGTACACGGTCGGCGCAGGGTTAATAAAAGCACCCGCGGGGTACGAGTGCTGCGAAGAAGGATAAAGGAACGAGATAAAGGGAGAGAGAGACCGAGAGAAAAAGAGGCAGTCGAGTGCACGTCGCGGTCGAACCACTCGAGAGGTGGTTGCTCCTGTGGTCGATCGGTGCCGAGCATCGAGATTCGAGTTTCCACCTACGAGTCGCCGGAAGGGACGTTTCCGCGCTCGAAAGCAAGAGGGATTTCATTTGCCGTCGCGATTCCCGCTTCGAGAGCCGTGGGGATCCTCCGGGCTTCATCTATCCTACTCCCGCGCATGCGCGCACTCGTGACTCCGCAATTCACACGTACGCGTCAGCTGGAACGAAGGATTTTTCCGGTTTGTCGGGTCGCGTGGTGCAATTGGAGCCATTTATCGTAATCTGGAGGGAACGACGTTTCAAGAGTAGTCGGTGCTAGGTGTTTACACATATTTGTGTTTGTATGTTTTCTATGTATATATTCTCTGTAATATGGAAGGGAATTCTTGGACACCTTTCTTATTATTCGAAATATTTCAAACACATAATACTAACTTGAATTTCTTAATCTTCTTTCATCTTACCTTCTTAATCGTTTAATTTAGACATGCAAACTTAAATCTTTTAACCCTTTTCTATCTGAGTTTCTAAAATCTCTCAATTCGTTCAAAAAAACTCCTTCAGTCTATACACATATATCCAATCTCAAACCTCCCCAATGGTCTGTCAACCTTAAATTCTGCAAATTCATATACGTACAATCATCCCTAGAAAACTAAAAATCTCCCTTTCTTCCCTTATAATAAAGAAGTGCTCTTTTAGAATCAAGAATAGCACTCGAAGTTGCGATTCTGCTCGGAAGAGCGTCCGCGGGGATTCCCGGACGTCGTCGACCCTTTCTTTCGCGCCTGCACGGTGGTTGCCTCGTGATGGTCGTGTCGAGAGCTCGGGCCAGGTGAAAGTCTATCTCCTCTGTTCTTTAGCATCGCGTCTCTGCTTTCTTCCTCGTCCTGTCCCTCGATTTTTCTCCCCGGTTCTCAGCGTCGGTTTCGTTCCCATCTTTTATTTCGGATCAACAGGCCGCTGCGGCGGGAGCGTATGCATCTTGCGCGCGGAAAATCGCGTTTCGCCGAGGAAATCCGACTCCTCGGAGGCTGGTGTACTCGTTCATCACTCCCGTGGACTCTGTTACCGGAGGGACGCACAGGGCATTGCACAACAACCGCGCTCGGATCTCGGCGGTGTTTCGCGCGAGGTGATTTACTGGTCGCGCGGACGCGTTTCCTAGCGTCTTGGGGAACATTGTAGAGGAATGATGCGAGATGTTCGCGGGAAACGTGGATTAAGCATGTTCTGTACGCGTCTGACGAGAGTGGTTCCTTTGGGTTGGATATCGGCGAAGGTGGAGGGATTTGGAAGGGATTAGATTAGTGGAAATGATAATGTTGATGAAAAGGTTGGAGTAAGAGCTGGAACAGAAAGTTAATTTAAATCCTGTTGGTGAATTTCTTTTGAAGATTATTTAATTATTAACGATACTCATTGGCCCTCTGTTTTTTAAGATATCACGGTGTGACGAAAATAGTCGTTTCGTGGATGATGTGTGCATACTTATCTTTATCAATAGCATTAGTTCTTGACTTTTTGGTATTTGTTATTCAGAGATCAGTCAATCCTCTAGCCACATCTTTTGAATAAACCTTTTTTTGCACAGAACTGCGTATTAAAACTGCCAAAAATTGTTCTCAGCGTTAGCTTAATACTCTGTTGAACCCTCCACGATGAACGTAAACAATCCAACAGCAATGTGCCTACATTCTGAGTTTACTTTGACTTTGCATATCAGCGTAACCACGTGTACCCAGGCTTCGTGTACCAAACCATCCCTCAGTCTAACACACTGGCTTATCTTTCTCGTTCTACTTCACACCCCAACCTTACCTCAATTTCCAATCAAGAAATTAACCTACACACCAAAGGAATTTGCATTCCTACCTTTGTTCCTGATTCATTGAGTTTACAAAGCGATCAAGCATAGGGGAAGACGAGAATCCAGTCGCGTTTAACGACGGAGCAATTTCAGACACCGATTCCAGCTGGATCTCTCGCGAGGTATCCTTGTTGCAATTAAATTCGCGTTGCGTGCACGGTCAAACTTAATTGCCCCGCGGTATAACGATTGCCTGTAAGGAAGTCGTGGAAGTAGTTTAATTCTGACGAACGAGGTACACGCGGGCACTGCCCTCACGTTGTTCCCAATGGGACAATAACGCCCCGGTTTTCTTGAGTTACGTCGCACCGCAAATCGTACCGATTAGCTGGAAACTTACCAGCGCCGATTGCCGTTGCGCAACTCTTACGGAAATCTCCGGCATGGGAATTTAAAGGTGTCGTTAACTCAGGGAAAATTGTGGTGCACGGGGTTGCGTAACGTTGGGCTTCTATTTGATCGAAAAAGAAACATTGCGCGATGGCTTCGCGTGGTAATGGCGGAGAGAAGAATTAAAATAATTGATACTCGATTTTTGGAAGCTGTTGCGCTGGGTCAATATTGACCCATGTTTTTTATTTAGTATTGCGATGGAAATACTGTTAAATAACTGATAGGACTGTTTTGCGACGATTTGAATTTTCTTCATTTTGTTATTTTCTACTTTTTCTTAGTAATTTATGTTAGATGCATGAAGGAATTTTACGTCAGACTTGAGATTATTACTTCTTAAAGTTGGTATAGCCAACCCTTCTTCTCATCACTGGTTAGTTTAACGATGACATACGTAGCTGCTCCGGCAGGTACTAATTTAGAGATCACAATCCTTCTCATGGTTTCTTTTGCTCAACCACAGGTTCGCGTTTGGAATTTTGTGAGAATATTCTTTTTTATGAAATGCTACTTATCGGTACTCAAAATATTTGTCTTATTGAGAAGAACATCTGAGAGCTCTGTCTTAGTTACGGTACAAAACAGCGTTTTGGAGATTTCAATGCGTGGAATCTAATAGGTCCCATCACTGTCTTGATGATTCAAATGCGTGACAACGACACTCATCGCCAAACCTAAAATCTAAACATCGTTTCCACTAAGAATAAAGCCTTTATGCAATAACCAATGATAACACAAATTTCATGTTAATAATTACTCACAATTATTCTCGGCAAAAATATATTGCAGTCATTACTTCATGTGCTCATACGTTTACGATTAAGTCCCCTATAAATTACGCATCTTACAATTTCAGATGTTAAACATATATTACGAGACCCCGCCGCGAGCAGTCCCTCCATCGTTGTTAATTTCGTTAATGTTAACGTAGATTTAATGGACGAAAGTGATCGAGCCTCGGCGCACGGAAACGGCGGATCGACCTTGTTGGTGAGCGATTTTAAAAGCATAATTGGCAATGTCGTTGATACCGTGAAACGCGTTGCTGGAATTACAGTCATTACGGAGCCGCTTTTCCCTACTCCCCGTTCGTGTTTTCTACGCGCGGTTGTCAGCCTGCTCGGGCACCGTGCAACTCGATTTTTCGACTCGGTGGAGAGAGCTGAACGATATTAGCCGGTAAATAGGTGTCTCGTATGATCTGTCGCAGTTTCCATTATTATACTCGTTCTGCGTTCGACATTATTGGACTTTCCCCTATTTGTTTCGATGCACGATTAATGCGATAGATCTCAGCCGCGGCATTGAGAGAATTTAATACAAAATAATGCACTGGGACAGAAATGGGGACAGTAACAGATCTGGAAGAACATAGAAGATTGAAGGTTTCGAGGATTGGAAAATCATTATCACTAGGTTTTTTTATAACATTTCTATCACCGAAGTAATGCTTCAATAAGTGAAGTCAAGTTACTAAAATTAATTAGGAAGCTTAGACAAAAATAAATTTATGTTTGTCTTTTTACATGGATAAGAGTTAGCGTCGTTGACGAAAGATGTAAAGGGTTACTGTGAAATAACCGTACTCTGAAACCTAGCGTTAATAAAGTTGTAAAAGAAAATTAGAGCAATAATAACATTCAATCAAGTGTACTATTTAATTCTTTATTATTCTAGCAATCTGTAGTATCCTTTGCTTCTAAATTAAGTAGCAAAATTCTCCTCTATTCTCAAGAGGACAAAAAGGTCTAAAATCTACACCGGCACGTGCAGCACCCCCTACGCATAAAATTCTTCCACCCATAAATCGTTTAACGCGCCATATAAAGAATTCAATCATTCCCACCAAAAATGTCAGTCGCAGAAATTCCTTCCTATTCCAGAGTGGCGCCGTTCGAAACGTTTACTTACCTTGCCCACCCCGCGGGTGCGGAATTCCTCCACGAATCGTTTATTACGGTACGGAAAAAGTGTTGTAGCTGACAAAATGGGGCCTGACACGATCACCTTCCCTTTCGTGGCCAGTCGTTCGCGTCGCGGTTAAACACAGCGGTGCTTGTAACAGAGGCCTCGTCGCTCCTAGCGCCAGTCGGAGTCACAAAGGGTATGGGAGCGACACACCCACCGGATGCATTTTATACACTCTGCACTCGTAGGTAACCCGCTCGCGGGGTGACGTCACCGTCCTATATACAGGGTGCCGCAACCGTGACCCGTCGCTGTGACCCGGGCAGACACCGATTCTTTGCTCGCGCGAAAGTCGCTACGTTCTACCTCTTAGCGCGGATTCTTGATACCACCACCGATAACACCACCCGGCATTCCAACGGTGCATGACGCCATTTGTCGGCGCTTTTCTTCCACTGGGGGGACTCTTTTCCCTCCAGCCGCGCGGAAACGTACCGTGGAACCTCCGTTAACGGGAGTGTTCGTGTCATTGCTGCTCGAACATTCCTTTATCTGGATCACGTGTTGGTTGCTGGGTTCGAGACAATTTAATCGACACTTATTGGTGGTTCGTGGTATAGAAGTTGTTTATCAAAATAGATTATCGATATTTGTGGTGATAATGACGTAAAGGGATACATTGCTACTGAGTTTTCTGTAAAGTTCGTTTCGTGGAGGTCTCGTGGTTGTTGGGGCATTAAGTATGGTCCTGAGAAAGGTCTCCCTTTTTTAATGGAGAATTCTGTTAAGAAAGTGGAATTTGGTTTGGGAGGAATGGTGTTAGGAAAATAGTTTTGGGGAAAATCGAGGTGGCTATGGATAGAGGAAAGCTTTATTTTGTGGGACCATGGGAGTTGTGACTTTAATATAGGTACGTTCTGCAACACGATTAAAGGAACATGTGATCATTTTAATGGCTACTTTGAATTTTTTTAAATTTTGCGTTAAATACCTTTGTAACAATGTCAAGAGAATATAAGTCTCGGATATTGAAGCCTCTGGTTCTAAATCCAACAGAGCCATGCCTTTCCAGTCGTGTCAAAGTATTTGACATCACATCTATTTTTATTCTCACTTCCACATTGTATTTATGTATTTGTATATCTATATTTCCCTCCACACCATACCGAACTACCTTAGCCTCCATTCTGTAATTAGATACAAACGTTGCGCATCAACTCCATCAACGTCGATTCAACCAGCGTTCGTTGTATGGAAGTCAACGATTCGAGGTTGAAAATGAGATAGCAAACGCAATCGCCGGGTCACGTGGTCCAGCTGGCTATAGCAAAGCTGCAGATTTTTCGTGGGATCCGCGGGGTTCGCGAACCCAAAGTTACAATGCGGTTTCGAGCACTTCTGCGAAGCGGAACGAATTAATTGCCCGATCGCAATTAAATCCGGACAGGGACAAGATTGATACATCGGCTGCGAAAGGTGTAATAATAGGCGCATGGCGGTATTCTTTTCATCGACGGCTTATTAATCCGTCTTACGCAATTGTTCTCGTCGGGCTTGATCTCTGCTCGATGCAACTGGCGTGGAAAGATAACCTAACGAGTGTTAGCTCGCCAATAAAAGGTCTTCGACCGTCGAACGAACCTTGGCTACGTAATTGCGAGTAGTCGAGCTTTTAAGAGATTAAAATCCATTCTATTCGGTGTCAGTTCCAGGTCGATGATCGCTGGTTGAATTCTGTTGGCTAATTGCAAACCTTACGTTATGCGTCTTACATTCGATCGAATCTTCATAGTAATGAAACACATAGCTTCGACATTTCCTATTTATTATTATATGTGCTCTTTTAGAATGGTTTTTTTTTTAAATGAATGGTAAGTTTATTCTAGAAACACACAGAATTCATTTCCACACTTAATATTTAGCATAGAGTCCTAGATGAGGCCCATCAGACCTTAACCATCACTACTATGTAATATTCATATTTGTTTATTACATCTGTGGCATACGATCTTATTAAAGGTTCTTTTTTCTTTTATTATTTTGTATTACAAAATAGGGTTCAAAAGCTACTGTATTCCTTCTACTAACAATCTATTTCTAAAAATAATTTCTACAAACTCCAACATGCAAATCAAAGAAAGCTCATCACTTCTATTCGACAAAAGTTACCTTCAAGTGCCCCTCCAGAGCAGCCAGGCCACGCTTCTTTTATCGTCCAGTATCGAAAGGGTTAACAGGTCCGCTTACTCTCCCACAGTTCCATTTTTAAACGGTCGAGAAAGCAGTCAACCGACTATGACGAATCAAGGTAATTCCCACCTCGAAAAATCGTCGAGTCTTCGAGCAGCCCGTCACTGACCTTTTCTCGTACGTAAAAACTAAAAACGTGTCCCGTCTATCCGAGTCACGCAACGTTTCTAATGTCTCCACGTTTTTGCGTTACCTCTCCTACGTCCGAGCCAGGGTTATTAATGAGGTCTCCTAGCGTAAACATCCGCAACAAATAAATATCGCGAAATATTTGACCTTTGTTCCCTTTAAACTTTCTCGAACGCCGGAGTCTCGAACCGACGGAGTCATTTGTCTCTCGACAGAGTACCGTGACTAGTGATGAGATCAAGCACCTTTGCAGGCTCTAACACTGACTGGGGAGTTTCGAGCCCTCTGCGAGCGTTTAGAGCAACGAGACAAGCATATTCGAGCAGGTTCAAATCTGGAGATTTATTTAGAAATGAGAGAAGAGTTTGCTGTTGAAGTCAGAACCAAGTTCATTGGAAGGTTCTATTATAAAAGTGATGGAATATTGTAGTTAGCAAAGTCTGTGGGCGATGAGTCCTTTTTGGAAAGTAATGTTAGGTTGAGTAGGATTTGCAATGTCTACGTAACACGAAATAAAGGCGTTCACGATTTTAATCGAGTTATGTTTTACCTGGAATATCCCATCGATCATTCCAACATCTACAACTGGAACAGTCACCTTGTGATACCTAAAAACGTAAATAAATGGAGCAAGACCTAGAGACATTCGAGGATATGATCAAAGTTGAAAAAAAGATTACATTAATAATGTAATCATCACCTCAACAAATTTATCCCAAATTTCCAAGTCTCGGATTCAACAAATATTAAACAATCCCAACCCTCCCACTATGCTCACCCTAAAATCTTCAATCCATTAACACCAACCTACCTTTTATCCAACCTGATCCCCCGCTACCCACGACACGCTGCAGTTGGATTTTTTCGCCCGATCGCACGCGCACTCGTCGCGTGTGACAGCGCGCGGAGCCCGGCTGAATTAACGGCGCCCATTGGTGGTCGTTTCTAACATGAAATATCGGCTGGTTGTCGCTGATATCTGCCGTTGTAATCTGAGTGGAAACAAATCCTTGGAATGCACCGCGGCCGGATTAAGTCGTCGTTGCGCGATTGCGCAGCTCGTCTGGGATCGAACGGCCGTCGTCTCCTCGCATTCTCGAAGCACCGTAGCATTGTTCTCGTCTGCGGAAGACCCGATGCCGTGGCAGCGAGATAAGGGATCAATTTTCGATACTAACGTCACGGTGACACATGGATCCAGCCGGAGATCCGTGGATTAGTCCGATGACCACCGTCGACAGGCTAACGGAAGTCAGAGTGCATTTGACACGGAGGCATTCGAAAACATGAAAGAGATTCAACTGTCGGGCTTTCTAGACCAGCTTTATCGAGACCACTTCATCGCGAGGATGTGTGTACTGGAAGGTATGCCTAGAGAGCACCCGAAGGCATTGGTGGCATTATCCTTTCTCTCGATGCGATGGCAGTCGAGTTTCAGCATACTTTCGCCTTTCCCCGAAATTCTATCGCGCCTTTGGACCTGTTGAACACTGGACGGTGGACATGCACAGTCAGTCATGCGGAATATTAGGTCTTGGACGATGGAATCCGAGGATTGTCTGGGCACCTCGATCGATCACCCAGTGGAGAGATATTCGGCCATGGATCCGGGATCCTGGAGTCCGAATTCGATCGATCTTTCTGTCAGGAGTCAGGAACTCGATCGCCTCGAGTCGTGCTTTTGTGATACTGATCGTTTGGAGTCGCGGAGATCACCCTGCGATGAATTGATTGATCAGCTGGATATTAAAGGGAAAAACATGCGTAAAGTTTATTCATATTCGTATTTATAATGAAAGATTTATTTGGAAAGATCAAACGTATCATTCAATTTAAGTAAATTACTTCAATAAACATAAAGGGTACGAATACTTGCGACTGAATAATGGGACTGACTGTATGTGTCGCGAAAGATTGCAATTCAATATCTTCGAATAGGCAACATTAAGATTCTTGTGTCTCACCACCTCGAAAGCTCCAACCCAAACTTAAAGTCGATTTTCTTCACGTAATCTCATCCCATAGAAACGTCAACCACCTCCAGGACGCTATCTAAAATCGCCTTTATTCGAAATATCGTTAGAAGGGCGTACCCTAACGGTCGTTCATCGCGAATCACGAGCAACTTCTGTTTGGCTATCGCTGCACGCTTTCGCTGATATTTCCTCCCGATGGCGCTCGTCTCGTTAGTCGGTGACGTCGGCTCTATGGGGGTAATTATCGAAAAATCCCTCGATGGGAAGGATCGACGTCGTTAATTAAATCGCCGCACGAACCGAGAAAAGCCTTCGGAAGCGAGCCAGCGGACCGGTTACACAATAAACCAGAAGCGCTCGCGGTATCCATCAATGCTGCGTTGTTTAGGTGCACGATAATGCAACGGACCACCGAGTCGCGAGTCAAAGGAGAGAGTTTCTCGAGCGCGACGGACCGAGCACCGCTTGGGAGAAAGAGGAGACAGCATGGAAACGCGCATTAATCAATCTCCCGCACGTGGAAACCCGTGATTACCTGATGAAGTGCCTCTCGCGTGCACGCGTGGACTCCCGATAAACTTAGTAAATTGTTGCCCGCGACACGTGAAACTTTGTGCGTCGTTAGGCGAAAGACTCTTTCCTCTACCTCTCCCTGGAGGTAGTCCTGGCTGCTAGAAGTCTTTTGGTGGGAATCTGGGGCTCCTTTAGATTTGTCTATTTTGGCAGAAGAAGGTTGATGCTTGCTTGAGTGGATCTTGGTGTTTAGGGCAACTTAGATACGTGGGAACCTAGTAGTAGGTAGATAACCTAGTGGATACCGAGTTTTACCGTCAAACATGGTCATATGTCTATTTGCTGACGAGGAGTTGCCCTTCTGATTTAACTTCGTGTCTCATAGCGTCCATCTCTGAACGCATACTGTACTTTTTGAGGGAGTGCTTCCGGTCTAGGTGGTAGTATCCCCCCGAAATCTCATCATAGGAGCAATCCTTATCATCTGTGACCCAGTAGAGCGCTGGCTACAGAGTCTCACAATCAAACACGCCTCTGTGTCCAATTTCTGCCAACTAGACGTCTCTCTGCCCCCACCTTAATCTCGCACAACCCCTCAGTGGCTAAAAGTTGCATAAATGATTCCAACTAGTCCAACGCAATCTTCTCGAAAAGTTTGTGGCTCTTCGATCAGAGATTCTCCGTCAGTTGTCTGTCCACAGATGAATTTCCCACCGCCGAGAGTCGTGTCGGCAACAAAAGGGCGTGACAGTTCGGCCGGCATTTTCGCGAACTATAGCGAGTCGAATCGGCAACGAAAGCCTAAGTGACGGGCGCAAATTTGCCATAAGCCCGTGAATAGAGGCCACGTAAGAAAGGTGTCAGACACGCCACGGAGAATGATAACCCGTCAGTTATATAAATGTATTAAATTATATTCTAGTGCGCAGGCACGCATCGCAGGCGGACGTCTGGCTGATTGGTTAGGGAAATCATGTAACAAATGTTTTCACGATCGGTATTATTCCTCGGCCTAGCGAAAAAGAAATTCTCCCCTTGTCTGCCTCGCAGGCCGTTTGTCTCTACCTTTGTCGCTCTCTCCGGCTCCCTTTCCTCCCTGTCGCGTCTCATTGTTTCTATTATGATCGCCATAGATTCCCATGGAGCGGAGTTTTCGAGCCACGATCGCGTTGCGCGAGAGACAAATCTCCCGGGATTATATTAGACGGTTGCGACATGGCTGTACTAATCGAACGTTCGTGAGTGAGATATCGCGGGGAAGAGCGCTTTACATCGATGAAACGTGTCCGGGGACTTGGACGGATCGGTGGCAGCCACTGGGAATCGACGACAACGTTGCGGAATGCAGAGAGGCGGACGTCAGCAGCTGTCTGTACATGCTATCAGATTATACAGGGAGTTCTGTTCTTTTATTCCTTGGTTACGCTAGATTACCATGCGATATCAATATCTTCGGCATTTCAATGAATAATTGACTTGTTTAATTTTCTTTGGTGTTTTGATTAGAATGGTAGGTACTCTGTTCGGTCGACAGGAGTTTTGGGATTGATAGTGGAATGTTTAGCGAAGTTACTTTAGTAGATGTGATCTTAGATGCAGATTTCAGTTGGAGAATTTTCATGTGTGGATTCCATAGATTATGTTTGGGCAAGTGGAGCCCGTGTGGGCCTGCACAAGAGCTTCCACCATTGGGCAGTCGATGTCACAGCAAGATGGCTGGCGATGATCCCACGCGTACGACGTCGTATCTTCTCTAAAAATCCTCTGTCGGCGGCATTTGCCCTTCAATTATTGTTATTATTGTATTTTCCTTGGTTCCTTGGTACCATTGCATTGGTCCAATGGTTCAGTATTAAATTTCAGTATTAAATCATTTCACTACATCTCAAACCACCCAAGAGCAGTATCCGCCCCTGGCACAGTACATCCTGCCATGCCTGAACATTTACTTGACCCTTCAAGGTCTACCTCGCCCCAAAAACAGAGCTGTCCAAGCGTTCCACGAGTATTGTGAACCCACCAGACTGAAATTCGCCAGAACGAGATGCAAATTGTTGGGCGTGAAGGGCACCGCGGCGCGTACCTAACGGAATGCGATTAAACAAAGCTGCCGGTTAAACAAAGAGGCTAATCAAGCCCCACCCTATGGCACTGTTGCTCAATTTCAATTCCGCGGGCGGAACGCATTGCTGTCAGCGCGCAACGCATGCGAAAGGCAGGGTCGAAACGCGCTGACGTCCCAATTCTCCTCGCGTTCTTTCTGTACAACGAATCTGGCTTTGTGGCGCCGACAGTTTCGGCTTATTTTTCACCATCCCCAATCCCGACGCAGCGACGAGTTTAATGAATGCATTCGCTTGCAGGGATTTGAATGACTCTCGTCGAAGGGTGTCTCACTCCTATCTAAACCAGGATGGAGCGAAATGGCCTTGGTGGTTGTGATAAAGTGGCTTGAGTACATTTTCGTGCTGGAGATTTTTTTCTGTGTCTTGGTGGACATGGGATTGTTTCGTATGACTTGATTCTAGGTTCAAATCGAGGTAAAAAAGTCAAGGGTGGAGACGCAAGATCTTATTTAGGATTATTGTTTTCAGAAGATCTAAATGGTGGATAAAATTGTACTTGTGGTATGTGAATGTACATTACTTGTGGAGTGTAAAAATATTTTTAGTTTGACTGCAGGTTGATTTTTCTACTGAAATTGTATCTTCGTCCAGGGTGGGTCTCTGGGTGCTCTAGCTATCCATCTTCAGGGGTTGTATATTACTTAACAATTTAATTACTGATGTATTTAGAAACAGGCTTCAGAGAAGAAGTCTTTAGAAGAGGATTTCCTACATTAGTGTATATTACTATAGGCTGATATTAATTTCTTTACATTGTTACTAGGTGTATCAAAAGTTTTGTCTATTTTTTCTAATTAAGCTTTTGTAAGTAGACTACCAACGACACTGGAATTAAAGTCCCTATGAAATGGATTCCTTTATGTACATATTGGAATTAAAAGCCTATAAATAGGATCCCCATAAATAAAGTGTTAAATTGAAGTTTGATAAAAGGACCAATGTGTCGCATCCTCCAAGTCCTAAAAAATTCATCAGCAGAGATGAATTTACCTACTGGAATAAAAAAACCTATAAATAGGATCCCCTTCAATAAAGTGTTAAAGTGTAATAGAGAGTCCAACCTCGGTTCCTCCAACTCCAGGAAAATTCATCAGCAGATCTGCCTGGCTCCAGCCTACCCATAGATGTTCGGTAGGAAAACCAGTCCATTCGCATTCGCTCGTGCGCGGAACTTTCGAGAGACTTCCTGATGTCGGGGAAAAATCTTTTTCAGGTTGCTAACCGCGACCAGCTGCCAGCGCGAATTGAAACATCGTTGCGTTTAGGAACACGTTAGCAGATCACACTCCCCCAGCCTGTTTCGCAGCTCCCGGGAAAAGACGTCTGGTCTGTCTGTCCTGTATCCCGTTTCCGTGGAATAAATCACTCCACATTTAAGCACGCCAAACCATAAATACAACGACGATAAATCACGGTCCGCCTGCTCATGCGAGCGAACGCATTAATAAACAACGTGTGCCCATAAGGTGGTCGATTAAAACCGCCGGCATGTGAGCCGCGGTTAATTTATACGCGGACCCGGTTCCGCGTCCGTCTCCATCCCTATCCCTGGAGGGATGCTCAGGTTTCCCCTAACGAGCCTTTTATGCGCCACCGACTCACCCTTTCCCTTTATAAATTTACACTGGCCAAATATTGATAGCGACGAGAGCTGGATGAACCCCGTTATTCCGATCGACCCCTTTGGATCCTCTCCATTTGGACGGTGGAAATGATTGATGCTCCACGAGCAACCGATGCAAGACAATGGTTCTGATTCATGGGACTTGTTTTCGCGCGAGGGCCACTCGATGTAAACGGGATACTGTGCAAATTAAAGACGTGGTGGTGTATTGAACCGGGGAATCTCATTTATTTCGCGACGACTGTTTTTGAAGAGTTTAGGTGAATTTTAGGGTGGATTCGTAAGGGTACTATGTGACTATGCTAGACTGTAGGGATTCTTGATACTGTAAGGGAAAATCTTCGGATATAGGTGATCGAGAAAGAACCTTATTCTAGGGGTCCTTTTCAAGATGGTGTCAGAGTTGGTAACTCTCTTCTAGGACTACGTTTAATAGGGCTACTCTAAAATTTCGAATATATTAGGATATATACGGGTACTATGTTTATACATCTTCATAAACATTTTAATTCAGAAATGTCCTTCAAATTGTCACTTGATGGGTATAGGGTTGTGACAACTTTAAAAACAGACATGAGATATGTGATAGGTTTCAAGAATAAAAAATTAACTGCGAGTCGCTAGCCTTTTCCAAGACTTTCCTTAAGACTTTTCGAATTGGTCGCCCCCATAGTCACTAAAATTGAATCAAAATTGAAAGATGCCCATAGATAGACTCCAAAAGAAATCTCGGCTTGTTTTTCACGTCCACGGTGAAATTTGGGCGGCGTTTCCTGCAATAAGAGGCTCTCGTGTCGGAACACGACGACCCACGGGCGATGAGGACGGAAACACGTGGGCGATCGAGCACATGTATAATGGTTACATCGCTTGCGTTCCCTCCGCGTGGTGCCCTCGCTAAACCCCGATGTTTATGCAGTGCTGTGTAACGATGCGACTCGATATAATGCACCCACATTGCCGCCGGGACGACGCACGCCACTTGTCCGCTTTGGTATTCGAATCCAGGCGGGTAAACGATCCGCGTAGATAGGCACGCTGATGCTGCGATGGCGTTCCGCGAACAACGAGCTGATTTTGCACGAAAGTATCTAGTTTACGGTCTCGAGTGGCCGCCCGATGTTTGCATTCCTTTGTCGTCGGATGCTCGACGACGCAAAAATGCTGGCCAATCGCTTCGCGGCTGAAGGACACCCCTGAGATCCTCTTCTGGAGAAGATTTTGACGAGCTGTGTTGCGTTCCATCGTAATTCTTTGCCATTTTTGTTGGGTGGATTTAAATAGGTTTTTTGTCAGTTGAAACGATTCGCGAATTACTAAGAGATACTTCAGAGATACTTTTTTTTTCATTTGCAATGATTAAAAGGTTTGGAGTAATATCTTTATAGAAAATTGCAAGGAAAGCAAGGGGAGGTATCCTATACGGTAATGTAGAGTACTTTGCTGGTAAGAATTGTTAGTGCAGATTACTTTGTTGGCAAGTGTCGATAATGTAGACGCCTCGGTCCATAAAGCAGGTCACTCTGCTGGCAATGTAGAGCATAAACTTTGGTTCTGCATTAGTAGCACAGAGCGCGCTACAATAGTCTTGCACTGAAAATGTAGATATTTCGACAAGTTACCCACTAGGTTTCTCTATTGATCACATTATAGCTGAACGCCTAGTTTCTTTGTACACTCTATACGTAATATTTTCTTACAAAAAGCAAGTAGAGCTCATTGAATAAATAAGAACCTGTCGCTTCCACGATTCACCTACTGAAAACTTATCCTGACCAGATTTGAATAAGAAATAATGTAACGTAGCTCCAGTCTCCGCATATTTAGGATGGGGCAGACATGAACGAATGATATAAAAACAGCGATGCCCCCGGAATTAATGTCCTCCACCTCCCTCGAAAAACGTGTTCCAGGAGTTCATTGAAAGTCCTCGCCGGCTGCTGCCATAAAATTCAATTTATTCCCCCTTGTTTGTTCTCACCGTTGGGGGAGATCGGCGTCGATAACAGATTCTCCCGACGTAGGCCATGATTCCATAACAATATGGAAGAAGTTGGAACCGTTACTTCGCTTGTCTCCTCGCGAGCGAGCGCTTCCCGTTTCCGGAAACCTGGCCGGTCGCGTTAGACGCTTCTGGGAATGCGGAAACCCCGCGTGTATTACGTAATTCAGGTATGCCGCTATGTATCGCGCTAAATCTGGACAATGCAAATATTCCGCCCGTTGCTCGGCATTAACATTCGATCTTTCGCCGAAAAGTATCGCGACTCGAGCCGCGAAGCGCTCGCCACCGATACGATGCGGACTTGGTGCATTTATGGCTATGTACTGAGGTATACAACGTATGAAGATTATATTTTTTATAAATTAATATAGTAGACCGAGTTAATGAATGAATAGGTCGAGTTTCAGAATACCTTGGCGAACTTTATTCATTGACGATGTGATATAATCGAGAATTTATAAATATTCTAATTGGAGAAACTATAAGTACACAATATGAGTAATAATGCTACTAACAACATTTTTAACGCTTCATATACAATTAAAACTATATGTAACATTATTACGTTAGACATACATGTATTTAAAAATGTTTTAATTCTGACACAATCCAAGACTAAGATTCGACTGCGAAATTCCAAGTGGAGCAAACACATCAAATTTAAAAACCTTGGTGTTTCGATGTAACCCAAAACTAAGATTCATCTGTGAAAGCTTCAATTGGCATAAAAACGTGACAACGTATGCATTTGCTCGACTCTCTCGAAATGAGATCTCCGAAATTACCAAACCCTCATTTATCTATACAATCGTCGAAAGATAAGCACACCTGACTCGGTATCACCTTGTGGCAATATTTCTGTGGCAAACACTGATGAAAGGACTGTTCTGTTGCAGGGCCGTGATGGCGTCGCCTTGCTGGTCGAGAGCATGCTCGGCCCGATTTACGGCGAAGGCGTTATCAATCAGCTGATAAGACAGGCGCGGGACATCCTGGTCTGCGCTTATTACGGCGAGTTGGAGTACTTCCTCAAGTCTTATCTCTCACCGGCTGCGTCCCTGCTCGCGGAAGTGAAGTCCGTCGCCTCCGAATCGGTGAGTCCTCCTCAGCGTGTTGTGTCCTCTCGATGTTTCAAACCTGGTCGTTCGAGATTCGACCAGTAACAGGCGAAATTCTTATCTAACGACTTTTGATGTGATGTCCGTTTGATAAAAATTGCAATGTAAATAACACGGTGCCGTGGGAGTGTGGGAAATAATTCAAGAAGTGAGTTATCATCAAACGAAAAAGCTTGTATAAACGCAAGGGTTTCGGTTGACCATGTTTGCAAGATGAGCATGTGGCCTTTTTGACCTTCTTTAGGATTGTGTTTTTCATCCATTGTATTATATACCTTATAGGGATGAATTCGATAAGCAAATTGTATGTAATTTATTTATTGAATTTGTTAACAAGGTAGAGGTTCTATTCTATTCTATTTCGCGTATACTATCTTCACAAGAAGATGGTCCCTAAGAGGTGACACAGTCAAACATTATTTATAATAGGTTTAAATTATTTCAATAAAAAATTTCCTACATCTTCCGAATTGGATCAAATTGGTCCTAATATTTATTTCATAAATCAAATCAAATGCATGTGCTAATCTTATATGCAAGGTCAAAATCACATCTCAACACCTCGTACAAGCGTTCTACGTTTGGAACAAACGAATCAAAACTTTCATCTACCCAAACGTCGCGAATAAATCGCCAGAGTGGAGTATCATTCGTCGTCCACCATTCGAATGAAATAAAAACGCTGCGCATCTCTGGACTCGTGTCCAGGAAACTGGTCCCAGCAGTAGAAAAGGTGAAAGAGAGTCGAGAATGTCGTTCGACGGACGGATTGTTCCGCGAAACGATTAAAGTAATCAGTCGCGTGCTCGGCTCCAAGTATGGCCTGGACATCTTGGATCCAGTTCGCGGGGAGGTTGCGAAATCCAAGTTATCGCCAGTGGTGACGATGACACGGCCTTCTATTTATATAACGCCTGACCGATTTCCTCGCCGATGAAATCGGATTCAGGGAAACTTTTCTCGCGACCTGGAGCTTTTCTTGGTTCGTTGCTCTCTGGCGAACGCGTTTTGAGACCAGGTGTTCTTCTTGGCGCATGATGTCGTGTCTCGTCCCATCCTTGAACTCTGGTAAATCGAACTTGGGTAGACAGAAGATGGAAGATTTCCATTTAAACAAAATTGAATGGTATAGAGCTTTTTTGTTTGGTTCTGAAGTATGCGAAGTCTTTAATGATCGATTGGCTCCAAGCATCTGTAATTGATAATATTACTCATAGTAAAATCAGAAGATAATGATTTTAACAATTTGCATTTTTTCGATAGTAACATCAGTTTGGTCAGAGATAATCAATTTCTCATTTCAATATTAAACGAACAAGGGTTCCTTTCAGAAGGTTTTATACAGAATAAAATTCTTATTTCAATTGTATACGTAGAGTCTCTAGAAAGTTCCCAGCCACAAAAACTCACCACAATTCTAAAATTTACTGGGTTCTCGTACTTTCCCTTCTTGACCACGCCTAAAAAATTACATTTTTATCCCATACGTTGAACGGACGTCACCCCCAAAGACCTTCTCGAGGATTAACGCGCAAGTCATGCCAGACAACGATTCAGCATTCACACTGGAGAATTCAATTAAAGCGCCAAGAATGCACAAGAGCACGCAGACATAGTCGTCAAGAAGGAAAGCAACCCTTCTTCTGGCATGATTGTCGCTAATAACCTCTATAGTCGCGGGTAACCGGTCTGTCTCCGATCTCCCAGGCGACGAGGGTTGGCAACGCGACGAACAAGCACGTGCCTTCTCGAGGGTTAATTTATTTAAGTCGAGGGGTTCACCGCCAGTCACACTAGGTGTCTCAAGAGGGCGCTCGCATAAGCACCGAACGGAACCAACGACATCCCGAATCTGGCTCTTTGATTCGCGTTAATTAAAACCCTCCCAGGAAAGGGTCAGATCAAGGGTGGAGCACAGGGTGAAGTAACCTAATCTTTGGAAGCAAATGCCGTTTGGAAAGCGATCGGGACGGGAAGATTAGGAGGATGGGGTTTGACGAATAACCCTTTGACTTCCGATTATGGGGAGAGACTTCCGGGCCTGGATCTTCAGGAAGAGTTGAAGATGTGGCTTTGGGAGATACAAGTTAAGTTTGGGGTTGAATAATAGTCTATTATGGGTAGGTATTGTATATTTTGTAGAGAAATATTTTTGGGAAATGTGGAAGGGAGCACTTCAGGGTCCTCGGAAGTGGAGGAGTGGGTCTTCGACGTCATGTTCAAGAGAATAGTGTCACTCACTTCCGTGAGTTCTATATTATTCTCTAAACCCTGTTCTGGCACCCCATCTGTCACTTCCAAAATCCTCCAAAACCAGTGCCTTGGCACCCCATCTTCAGGAGATTTCCATATCCTTATAGTTTAGATATTCTTGAAGCTTAGATCACTATAAAACCAAGAAACTCCACAAAATTGCAACCCAAAAACTTTGATCCTAGTCTCCAAGACACCTAGAAACATTCTACCAAAGAAAAGCTCTGAATTCTCAGTAATTTCCTCGGAATTAATTCCCAACGGAGTTAGAGTCGATTACCTGGCTAACATTCCCCGAACAATAGAATTTACAGGGTCACGCCGTAGCGTGGTTGGCCGATAAATTGCGAGAAAACCAATAAAGAAAACGATGCGCATGGCCGCACGACAATTTGGCAGATATGGGGCAGCGATGTCCACCGGTGGAAAGCGGAGCGGCGACGGCTCAGGCTGTTCCCGGGCTCCTCGGCTCGTTAGCGCAGAATTTCTGAAAGTAGGCAGCTCAGAGCCGGCGCATTCTACCTAATATAGGCGAAAGAGCAGGGCTTTGTCAGTCGACGAACGCCAAGCGCTACGAGATGAGATCCGGTACTGTCGATCTGGAAATTTGTCCGCTGTCGCGTGCTCGTTGGCGACGATTCGGGATTTCCTTCTTCGGGTATGCCACTTTGTTCGCGTCACTCGCGTGCGCTGTTAATAGAATCCGCTAGGGAGAGGTCAGCGACGACGGAAGAGACGAAACGAAGTTTGTAGGATTGGAACGTGAGTTATTACCGCACCTGAACTTCTAAATACGGGATTGAGCTTAGGGATCTCTTGGGAAGGTATTCGATTTTTTTTTTTTTTTGGAGGGGTCAAGAATACGTATGCTTGCGATTCTTTTGCAGGGAAGTATAGCTGGGAGAGAGGTTTATTGTTGGTTGGTTTAAGGAGCAAGTAAGTCTCAAACAACGTTTATGTTTAACTTCGGTTTTGTTATCATCCAGTATGTCAACTTCTTATTATATCGAAAAGGTGTTTTATTTGAAGGAGAACGTGATTAATAATTCTTTAAAAACATTATAGTCTGTTATTACTTTTTTTATTTCTATACACAGGGATTTTATATACAGATTCATTTGAACTCACTTTATGGGCATTCTATCACACAAATGCAAGTGCATTAGACTCCTGGTATTATATTTGAAAAAAAATGTGAACAATAATCTCTTGCAAACATTATATTTTTCCATTATTTGCAATCAACACGATGTTTTGGATAGCTACAATTCATTAACCGATTTTGAACGAGGAAACAATCATCGAACCTCCTATCATCGATCTATAAAGGCAGAAAATACCTCAAAAAACCACCACAGTTCACCCTTCCCCCCTTCCCGACCTTCCACAAAACATATCTGCGTAATCTACCGTACCTTTCCCTGGCTTCGCATCCAGGTGAAAATACCAGAACAGATCCGAGCGTGGATAACGTCGCGAAATCGCTGAAGGATATTTGTCACGACGTTCTCCCCCCCGTTCAATTTCGCGATAGAGTCCTGAACTCGTTCCAGTAACTCCGCCGCCTCCCCTTATACGGCAGCGTGGTCATTACTTGTCGAGAAATTATTACTATTACAGCACGAGCACGGGCGCGTAACCTTGTTATCGGTTATGTTGATACCGTGATTATGGATGCGTCGTAAAGCAAACGCCGATGTAAACATTGGACCCCTCGCTGTATATATGTACGTAGGACCGGAAAGTCACGAATTGGAACGAGCCAACGGTGGCTTTAATTGGATTCAACCTGGACGCAACGAGCTCTATCGAATTACTTGTCCAGAAGGTAATTTACTCCCGGCGTACATTCGACAACCTTTCGCACGGGGCGGTCGTATTTAACGAGAGATAATTCCCATTTCGATGCGCGCGTGTCGTTCGAGGAGATATCGATCAGGATGGCGATGGCAAATTGCGCCGATCTATTGCCAGGTGGTTCGTTAGTTACGTTAGGCTGAGGAATTCATCTGTTAGGATCTTCAAGACAATCAGGTGGACGTTTCTATTTTGACAAGTTGTATTGCAATATTAGACAGTCATATTTTTTCTGCAAATTTTAAGTACGCAGTCTTTTATTCTGAACTGTGATGTTATAGTCATCGAGTCGCATTTAAAATTATGTTCGATAAGGAAGACCAATCCAGTCGATAGAACAGCCAGATTGCTATTGCTGTTGGCAATGCAGAGAACTCTATCGGTAAAATTGCAAATCAATGAATGCCGAGCCTTATCGACAGAATACACTGTATTACCAACAGGTTGCTCTACATTATCCTATATTTTGACCTAGACTGAAATCAACTAATCATGGCTTGGCTTAACTCTCCTCAGGTTCTTGTTTAAATGTTAACAAACTATTTAGTGAAATTCCCTTTCAAGAAGACAGAATGCACCGTATTATCAACAGGTTACCCTACATCATCTCATATCTCAATCTAACCGGAGCTCGACTGATCCTGGCTTGATTTAACCCTTCTCAATGTCTTGTTTAAATATCAAGAGACCATTTAGTGAAGTTCCCTTTCAATTATAACTCCCATACTTCTTATTTTCCTTAACACCATAATGATCTAGGCTCCTCGTACTCTCATTCACCATTTCCAAAATGAAATACCGCTTCACCCAGCCTTGTTCGCGATCTCACGAAGGACGTAGGTCAGATTTAGCCTCATCTCTGGAAGCAAAGCTAGCAACAAGCCACGATCGTACGGAAGCATCGCTGAGCTCTGATGGAGCGGCTGCCAGGTGGCCAGGACCACGACAGGCCGGTCCCCTGGTAGTCTCGGGGTGTGTATAGGTAGACGTACGGAAAACGGGACTGCGTGGCGAAGTTGGTATGCCGCCAAAGAATAGTAGTAGGTGTACCCAGATAGCGCTGGACGTCGTAGAGCCACGACCATCGAAGACACCGGTAACGGTGCCTCGTCCGAACTGATTGACAATGATTGAAGGCTGCGGGTTTCGACTCGCGGAGCCCAGGATCCGCAGCCTTCGTGTAAACCACTGATATATATTTCTGCCTCCGCTATCCGACGATCTTCTTCTTTAATCCGCTGGATCCGCGCCCGGGAGCAGAAACGGGAAACGCCGGCCCACACGTTCAGCTATCGCCTGGTCTCGCGATCATCTCGATTCTAGCGCTCGCGTCGTGCTCCTATAATTTGCGACTGATTAAATTAAACCGATCCCATCGATATGCCGATATCCTGGGAGACGCGGCGGTTGGTCCACAGCTGGGATGGCCGACTTTTCGCCCGGCAATGCGAGTCGTATGCGTGGGCGACACTTGGTCAGGTATATTGGGAATCTGTGGATCGGGAGGAAATCGTCTAGGTCAGTGATACTTTGTCACTGTTATGTAGCTACAGAGTGCTGGGAGAATTGAGTGACGGATCTGGGAAGGGAATTACTCTCGGTTCGTTATAGTCGGGTGGGTAAGTTTATTTAGGAGAGCAATGGGACGTTTGGGATTTAAAAGAAACGCGATTGGGAATCTGTCGATCGGGACACGATCGTCTAGGTCACTGTTGTGCTGGCAACTACAGGGTGCTGGGAGATTTGGGTGATGGATTTGGGGAGGGAATCACTCTCGGGTCGTTATAGTCGGGCAGGTAAGTTTATTTAGGAGAGCATTTGAACGTTTGGGATTTAATAGAAACGTGATTACATCTGTCTAGATTAGATTCCAAAGGGTTAAGAACCACTGGTGTAAACGTTCACTAGGAAAACGGGAGATCCGGCTCTGAATCCAGGTTGAAAACTAGTTACAGTTTTCAGAAGTGGGTGCTCTTATGATTGGACGCGTGGTCGACGATGATGTTCAGTGGGATAAAGTGTAGGCAGCTATCATTTGAAGCAACAGAGAGCTGGTTTCCATTGAGCGCTTGAGACATACGCGCCGAGTGTATTATTTGCGATAAAATTATGGCGCAAACGGTGCCATTTGGAAGTGGAAATCGTAGAAAAATAAAAAGAGTGTCAAAATACGTACAGAGTCAAAATAAAAATGGAATGAACGTGTGGTACAGGCTTGATAAAGGAAAAAGGCAGTGTTAATTAAGTGCTTTTCTCGGCACATTCTCCAGCAGTTTCCAGAGCCTCGCGAGGCCGAGGACGCGCTGGGAGCTCCAGCTGGTCGTCGCTGCATGATATATCGGTATCGAGAAGACAGTATCCGCGCGCAGCTACCGGCTACCAGCTACTTAACCCGCGACCAATCGGTTACGTACTCGGTTGGTTGCATTACCTACCTACCTACTTGTTGAATAGCCTGCCAGCTACCAAACGAGGATCGACCTCCATGCGAGGGACAATGAGACGAGACATCCCAGCTTTCGAAGCGGCTACCGTGAGGATCACTTTGAGTCCCTGATTAAACAGAACAACGGACACTTGACGGAGGACATATAGCGAGGTGCTCGAGGCGCGCTTAAGTGGCACGAGTAATTGTTGGAAGGTCAGGTACACTTAGTTGGAACTAATATAATAATGTGTCTTGGTTGGAACGATATCGTGGAAAATACAGGGTGATAAAATGAGAAGAGTTCAGAGGGATTCAAAAAGTGGAGGATTGGATTGAAGGACTTTTTTCAAGATTAGATATTCTCCTTCGAGCCTCCGAGCAAGAAAGCCAGTCGACTTTTGTCTCCTCGGCATCGAGTATTTTTCACCGTTTCTTTCCTAAGCACGGGCCGCTATCTGGCTCAGCATCGCTTACGCGTATCACAGCGGCTCATTGTTCGCGGAAGATTCAATCTCGGCCGGCGAGGAGCCTTTCTCTCTTCCTGTATCCGCGCGGAGGTGGTAGAGGAGAGAGAACGAGAGAGGAGTAGGCCAAGATAAATGAAGCAAGTGTTATTTTCCGAACGGGCCGCTTTACATAATGACTAAAGAAAGTAAGGAAACAGTGTGCGTGTCCCGCGTCGCGGAAAATTTTTGTTTTATTTACGTAAGTCGAGACAACGAAGCGGATCGCGCGCGGCGTACGTCGTGCCCTCTGGGCGCTGGATCCCGCGCAAAAACTGCGACCAATTTCTAATAGCACGTTGAGAGGGACTGGTAACGCGCGGCCTGGAGACAGTCCCGCCAACGTGAAACGCTTAACTACGCACGCGTTCCCGTCGATGATAGATCGCGATAAGATATGAGCAACGCGGCTTGTCATCGTAACCGCCGAGGCTGGCGACCGGAGGTAGCGCGGAAGACGTTCTTCTGGCACTCCATTTGTTTCCGTCTGGTTGGCCGCGTCGTCTTCGCATTTATGATTCACTCCGACTGAACAAACGACTGATTTATTGGAAAATTGCGTCGTACGTTAGGTTTTCAAAACACTTCCGTGTGAGAAAGCTGGGTGAATAGTAGGGGATTTTATTGTGGACGTTGTTTCCTTCAAAGTGTGGCTAATCGTCGATAAATGTCACAGTGACGAGACAGCGACAGTTATTGAATAAAAGATGTGAAGTTCAATGAGAACATGGGAAAACAGATTGCGAAACAGTGCCAAATAATAGGCAAAACAATAGTCTCATGGAAATGACCGACAACTACATGCATTATAAGTAGACACATCTCTGAATTAAACATTTTTTATTGTTAAACGCTGTTGTTGATTAAAGCAAGTGTCAAAGAACCAAAGTGTTCCTTCGCGTCGTTGGAATAGTCCGCAACGTGACGTCATGAGCGACGGAAACGGTGGACTTACCGCGCGGAAGCGTGGTCAACCTTGAAACCCGTTCGAGGGTGCTGGCCTCGGCCTCCAAGAAAGTGGCGTGAAGAAACCTAAGGAATCAAACCGCTTGCATTTCACGAAGATTGGATTGAAGATTGCTCCGCGTATTTCTTGCGCCACGAAAGCCGCGACTGCCGACGGAACGGTTCCGTGATGCTCGTACTGGTAGTTAATAAATTAGTCCCATAACGTTGCGGACAAGGCAAAAACTGGCGCTACTTCATAAGCTTGTTTGCTGTGCCCGTAGCGGTAGCCATTCTCCGTGGACGCGGGGGAGAGTTGCGCTGAGCGCAATGCGCTCTTCCTTAAACAACCAGCACGCAAGGTATCTGTAACAGCGGTCCTCTTAAAGGAGATACAGTTTAATTGTAACTCGACTTCCTCAGCCTTTCACCTCGGTGACCATCCTTCTGCTTCGCTAGCTAGGCTCCGCCGGGTTTCTCTTGGTTCGAGAGCTTCTATTGCCTCAACGTCGAATCATTGAACCTCTGAGTCTTCGAGCCCTTGAATCTCGAAATCTTTGAATTTTTGAATCCCTGAATCTTTGAATTTCTGAATGTTTGTATCTTTGAAACCTTGAGCCTTTGCGTCTCTGATCTTTGAATCTTTGAATCTTTCCACGTACTTTAGCATCTTCCGTGCTAAGACCAGGCTCCATTTTGTTGTTATGAGCGTTGCTCGCACAACAGAGCTTTTTCCAAGTGACCGAAGACCACAGTTCCGCAAGATGACGTCGAGAAATGGAGAAAGTGGTCTTCGTAAATTCTTGACTGAAACGGTAGCTAGCGGTGTCCTACTTGAGAAAGCAATCATACGTTGGTCCACATTCCTGCGCAGGTAACGAGTACATGTTTCGTTGTCTAATCTATTTCTCTTAATGAAGGAAGGATGTGAAATTGAATCATTGAAGAAATAGTACTTATCCAACGAACGTCGCGACACTCCAAGGTTCAGAAATCATTTACAGATCTCACGTGGCATTCTAAACATCACGTATTCTATGAGAAAGGTATTCCCAAGCTTCAGAGTTCACGAATCACTCGCAGATCCCACGACACCGCCTTTGCGTCGCACAGTATGATATTCCAACAATATTTGTTCAAGCAAGGACCGACAATATGATTTTGCTGTAATATTACACCGCGCGGGCAGCGGTAGATAATTTTTCTAAAAATGCTCGAAATCATTACTAACCAATAAGTAAATACGTAGTTTGTGATTTCAGTCACCAACCAATTACGTTTCTTTTGAGTAGCTTCGTGTGCGGACCGCCTAATAGTTTCCGAGATATTGGACCACGTATGTTATGTCCAGCTGGATCGCTGAAATATCACACTGTGCGCCGTTCTGTACGGTTCCATCGAGTTCGAGGACGTCAGAAATCGGCACTCGAATCTCGGATCGTGGGCGTAGGAAGCACCTACTGGCTCTCACGCGTCTTTAAAAGCGTGTCTCGCGATCCCGGCGCGGCTCAAAACGCGCATTCCTGTTTCTCAGACTAGTCTTATTAAGCACGTTGAACGAGCCTGGCTTTGTCTGCGGTCTCGAGGCTTAGTCCTCGTGTTACACGCGCTAGCTGGAATTTACGGTATTACCATTAAGTGCCGATACCGCGAGACCATATGGAATTTCTCATCGTTAGCCGCCAGAACCGAATACTTCTTGGCAATAATTACCATTGCGCCTATAATATTTAAATCGGTGCCTCTTAGCCTGCGGTATTGCCTCGTGACTTTTTGCCTTTTTGTCGCTGTTTCGCTCCGTTCCCCGAGACATTGGGCCTTGATCGTGGCAGCAGAAGCATAGAAAAGAGACGCTTTCCAGAGAAATCGAGGGTTATGTATTGCTTTTCGCTAGGTTGGGATTGTGACGTGGTTCTTGTGTAGGATGTTAATGGCAAACCTCTTTGGTAGTTGCGTAGTTATAGGTTGTACGTACAGCTGACCCAACTTTCACGGTGAGGAGTTATAGATAAGAGGACGGCTGGATTCGAAGGTCTCAGGCTTTAGATTTTCTGAGATATAGTATTTTCTTGAATTTAGTAGCAGGGGCCAGCAACATTGGTGTGTTGCTAACTAAGCAATAAAGTGTATAGTACAGTGGAAGGTTCTTGCCATGATGAAGGTGATCAATTCAATTATTAGCAGAATCTGCATCGCAAGAACTGACCAAAGGGTGACAAACGTGTCGATTCTCATGAGATTTGATCGACATTCAATAGTGCAAAAAATTATTTGAAATGGAAAACTCAGAAAGAGGGACCTTTGTATTTAAACTAAAATTTTTGATTTCCAAATGCTGCATGATGACAACACTTTTCAGCTTTTAACAACTAAACTAACTCTCTCGATTAAAGTCCTCTGACTTGTCCTCGTTTGCAATAATCAAAACACACCTCAAGGATCGCGAAACTACCTCCCTCGGTTAGAGTGTATCCGACTTCTCCTTGCTTGCGATCTCTGAAACATCTCACCGCATTGTTACTCGTAACGAGTGTTGTTTACTTCACAAGTAAGTTCGAGAATTAATCGTAAGATTGGTGGGAGCACTCTGTATAGGCGTGGAAACGAGTAGCTCCCGCGACAGGCGAGCTTATCAGCAGCGGACGTGCCAACTCGGAGTGTGTAGGTGCCATATTTCTAAGCGAACCAGCCGCGGGAGCAACTTTCCACGGACGCGTCGCCTCGGATATTAATTGAATGATCGCACCCTCGGCAATTCATTATGCATACTTTAATCCGAGCGTGGCCGACACACGGTACTGTTCCTCTGCTCGCGATCGTTTTCCTCGCCTCTCACCGCTCGTTATCTCGCGCGAGAGGAGCTCGAACCGCGGCGCGGGGAAGCTCATTACACGCCTTTTAATAAGCACCTCGACAAGTCGTTCAGGAAGCCGTTCAGGAATCCCCTTTTCGCGTCTCGATGCGATGCTCTCACGGTGCGATCGTGGATCTCTCGAAATGACGGTTTTTAGGGGTATGGGATTTACTAGTAGATCGGTACGTGACGAGTCAGACATTGGTAAATTGAAATGTAAAGGAATCAATTTATTTAAGTTGCTTTAATAATCGATGGGTTAAAGACTTATTTTACCTCTTATGTATGACGATTACAACATTTTGGTAACGCGAAAGTGGAGGTTTTGTGGAGGAATTTAATTTTGGCATGGAACAAGATAATTGTGTTTCTTAAAACTTAAAAAATGGAAAAATGGTGTCCACGAAGACACCATCACATTAAAGTAAAAATTAAATATTTTTACATCTCAATTTTTGTACATCTTCTTTGAAACGTCACCTGAAATCTCCGAATGAACAGGGTATTCCCTAAATCTACGTCAGCGCCATTACAATCCGAAATGGCGGGAAAACATTCCGAATTTAAATCTATATCACTATTTCACCTCTATGAAGAACCACTGAATTACTTATTCCTCGAAATATTTAATAACTGCCTTGTACCCTACTTCAAAATTCATCTCCATCTCACATATTCTACGAACTACCTTCCATCACCCTTCGCCCCTTCATCGCCATTTTCCCAATCCGAACTTCCCTGAGAAACCACGCTTCGCTCCTTATTAACATGCGTACAGTGCCTCGCGAGTTCTGAACCATTATCGCTACCTTTCCACGGGGATAACGTAATTGAATCACCGAGTGCATCTTCGAACCCCTTCGTTACTTATTATCGCGGTGCTCGTTAATGCCCCGCAGATGGAAGTCGATAAGGCTAGAGCACAGGTGCTTTGTGCATTGTGGATACCTCGATAATAATGGATCGCCAGCGGTCGATGCGGGGGGAAATTAAATAATTACCGACGGTAATCGATCTGTCGGGTCGGTTCGCGCGATATTGATGACAGCCGCACGAAAACAGAGCTCGCGCGGGGCGGCGCTGCGATCGGTCAGTGAAAGCGCGCGGTATGTAGTTCTCCGCATGTGATTGATCGTCGGGGAGATTGAGTATCGTAGATGTATTTCGCGCATGCACGTACACGGTCCCCTAATGACGGCAACCGAGATTATTCGCGTACCTCGAGCCGTGATTGACTGGGAAATGTTCGGTTCTGGGCGAAAAATCGATGCTGGGGTCGATTGAAAAATCGAGGTTGTGCCCCGTTCTACCTGGGTGGTCTACGAGCCTTTTTGCTGGTTTCATTATTGTTTTTGGAGGACGTTTTTAGACTGGAAATTACTTTATTCATATGGAGGTTGTATTTATCATTTATTGGTTTTATTGGATTAGTTATTTCAGTTGCGTTAATCAATTTAACACAGGGTTGATTCTATATAGTTTTTCCTGCTTGGGGGTCGAACCTCAAAACCACCGTACCAGAATGGAGTTCGTGTCTAATTCAATGGAGTTGCGTTTATGGAGTACTAAAAGCTACCATTAAGAGACACGCCGATAAAACAACCGCTAGTCTCAATGAAGCTAAGTCATTAAAGCAGACAAGCTATATTTTCTTCAGGTAAAGGAGAAACCACTCAGGGGCAACATTCTGTTATTCGAAGAGTGTCCATAATGTTGCCTGATTTTTAATACAAACGCTACAATGGAATTTTCTTCTAAGTACAACGTAATAAGTCTAATTAGTGATAATAAATTAAATTAAATATTCTTAGTATTTTCACAACACAGTGTTGAAATGCTAAAAGAGTGAACTATATTGGTTCTATTTCATTGAAATAGCAACAGAATCACGTCCATTTAGTTGCCAGAATGGAATCAAACACGGCGATGGAGAAAATTTCATTTTTCCGTTACAATGGGTTATGGTCGTTGTTACTTGTAATCAGCTTGAGTGACGTATGGTGTTTTCGTGTACCTAGCGACTTAAATTTTTTTAATCGAAGGAGCTTACACGGTTGAAATCATGTATCGATCGTTCGACAGCCGCGTAACGGAACAATGATTTGTAATCGGATTTTTCGTGCGTACTTCTCGTTTTGGAGCGATCCGCCGGTCTGATTAGAGTTGACTGTATTAGAGAAGCGGGAAAACTTGCAATCCTGCGTAAGCTTTCCGCGATAGTATCGCTAACGACCCACTTGTGGGCGTAAGTCGACGGTGAAAGTGTATCGCGGGTGTGCGTATACGCAGAATGATTTTCACGGTAGAAATTTTGCACGTGGCGAGATAACATCGTGATTAGGATAATCACGTTTTCCTGGGCTGGACGTCGAAACGAGAATTCGATCAGCTTCGCAGTGGAAACTTCTTTATTGGTATTAACACCTTAACTCCGGAAGAAAATCACTGAAATAAGCTGCCAACGAGAAAAAATGTCCACTTTTCTTGACTCTATGCATATTCAGTATTCTTAATTGTGAGTTAATTGAGTAATTAATTGAATTATAAAACGTTGAAATAATTTTCATTTCTATGATGTGAATTTGTAAGTAATTATTAAAGTTAAGTTGGAAAAGACGAATTAAAATTGTAGATTAAGTGAAAAAAGGAAAAATTATGAACACAGGAAGAAAGGACTGATAATGAATGTATAGAGTAATGGTGACTGAAAATAGAATAAATAAATCAGCGTTACAAGAAAAGAAGCTCTCATGAATTACCATTTACTTTATTCTTTATTAATGTCAACACAATAGAAGTTTATTGGATTCTTTTGCATAAAATTTAATTTTCTTGAGTGCCCATTCAAAACATTCATTTAAACATACACAGACAGCGAATAAAGAATATCCTACTATACCTCGTACATATTACTTTCCACTCAGCGTTGATTTTCGAGCAATCAAATTCATGCAAATTGTGTCCATCCTCGGAGCATTCCGCGATCGACACGTGAAATCGTATGAGATTGAAAGCAGCGTTGGGGTGTTGTTAATGCTCCTTTTCTGTCAGTTCGAGAGAAACTTGTGCCATGATAGAACACGTGTGCCATTCGTGTTTACAGGCTCGTTCGAACTCTCCTCCTTGATGAAAGGGTAATGCCAGCGCCATTATGCTTATAAAAACCCACAATAAATCTCACTACCATGCGTGGTGGAATAATTACAGTAGGGCTGCAGGAAGCATTCATTTACTTTCCACTTCGCTCGTGTTACGGGTGTATATAAAATTAATTTTTTACCCTCCGACTCTATGCACGAATAGTGGGCTCCTGAAGGTGCAATTTAAACTTGGTTTCTTTGACCTTTTCTAAATTTTTGTTGTTGTACACTTTAATGCAACTAGAATCTCCTATAAAATAAGGAGAATACAAGTCCTGCAGACAATTTATTTAATACTCAAAAAATAAATTAATGTGAATATTTTTTAATACCTCTTTGGTCTTCCTCAGATGCAAATTCAAATTAAGACTTCTATGAAGAAAATTAAATTTAAAGAAAATTGAACTTGTCCCTTGTCTCCTTTGTTAATTATTTATCAAAACATTACTTACTTTTACTTCTTTTTATTATTCATCATATCCTACATTGTCCTTCTATTTATTCAATAGTATTTTTCGAATTGTCTGATAAATTTCTAAAGGTGGACTAAAAAATGTATTTAGTAGTATTTATTTGATAGTATTTTTTGAATCGTCTATTCAATTTCCAAACATCGTTTCAAGTAGTCAGAACCATCAGCAACTTAATCGTTACGAAGGTGCGAGTGAGCGCAAACCGGAAGTGTACCCAGCTGACGCTAGATGGCGACCCGAGCCTGATCGTTTCTCGCATAGCAAAGCACTCGGCGAATGTTATATGTACCCCGGCCAGAGATCCACTCGTTAGCTTTGCGCAGTGGCGATATCGTAACCGATGAGGTTCTACCGAGGTGCGATTATTGCTAGTTGAAAACTTTTACCAATACCCCGCCATGACGATGTGAAATATCATCGGCTAAGGCAATTTTTGATAACCCCTACGGGGGTTGCTAATTTACTCCAAAATCAACTTTTTAACCGACTTCGAAAAGGAGGAAGTTACTCTATTCGACATGTATATTTCTTTTTTTTTTTCATTCTGGGTTGAAACTTCTATGATATTCTTATTCAACATTTTGGGTTTGAAGTAACTACAACTTTTATTTTCATTCGTGATATTTTTGAAGAATGACTTAAAAATAGAGTAAACATTCCAAGTAGTATGTGAATGGAACATGAAGGTAGAGTTTCCTTTGTTTATCCATTCGTCATCTGAGACCTTGCCAGGCTTATTTTAGGAAATTTCCATCAATGGGTAGCCTATAGTCGCTCGAAGTAGTAGTAATTCAGTTCACTTTTTCAGCAGCCTTATAATCAATAGTAAATTACTCGTTCGTTCTCATCCAACCTCTCATTGAAATTGCTTCACAATGAGTAACGTAGTATACGGTATTCAATTCATAAAACATTTATGAAAGAGGCAAACACGTACGACGAGAACCGATGTGAACTCTGATAGGAGCAAAGTGCTTTGCAATTGTTAGCGATTCCCATAGTTCTACGGTATTGTTGCAAGAAATTGAGACGGATGAATGAAATCTCACACCATTCAAAGGCTTGTCGTCATTTAACGCCTTGTCCATTAGAATAACACATCATTCAATATTTCACCAACATATTTGAGTAGATAGTTCTTTACACACAATGAAAATTTTCATTTTTAAATATTTCTCATTCTCATCTCACAAAAAATGCATCAAGTTTAAAAATGCCTGAGATTTATCCATATACAATTTTATTTACATTTAGACTTGACAATTCGATAATTTTAATAATAAATTGACGGTACTATTATATATTTCTAGAATGATGTAATCTTATTGTACCAGTCCCTAATGATTTGTGCATTGCAAATGATTTTAATACTCGTGAATTCTATACTATTCCATTATAAACACTGCTTTAAATTCTCGAACGTGAAACCACCCTTAAGTCGTCTCCTTTCAATTACGATCGATCTTAGTCCAGACGAGCAAGATTGAGAGTGCCCTCATTAACTTAATTTACCCCACGCAAATTCTTGACCGCACGGCGTCCATGAATAACCATAGCGAATAACTTACGGCCACCACACACGCGTGCCACCTGCTGGTCGCCCCATCGCCTGCAATTGTCCCCCAGGACGGTTTTAATTTTATTTGTCCGGTCGTTTAACGCGGCTCATTGACTCTCGATTTCTCTCCGCGTTTCCCGCGGGAAATTACCTACTCGATTTCACTACATTCGGGAACTATTGTGCGGTCTGCCATCAACCTTTTCGATATCAAATTAATTATCTTCGTAACAGACATTATTTAAAAATAACTGTTAGAATTTTATTTTTAGAAATTTATTTTCTTAAAGATTACAATATAAGAATGTTAAAGGAAGAGTGTCCGAATTCACAACGACCCGTACCGGTTGATTTATTTTGTCGGACTGAGGGTCGTCGTTTTCTGTCCCTGCTAGAACCCCACCCCTCTTTCTGGTTTAAGGAAAAGCAGACCCTTTTCCTCAAGACCCGAAAGTGCCGATCGTTGCATTCCAACAATAATTGTGAAAATATTTAAACAGCACGAGGAATGTATGTGTAAAATAGCACATTGAAAATTAAATTAAAAGTACACATATTATATACGATACTGCGAGGCATTATGTCCATTTTTGGTTGCATGCAGCCAGGTCGAGGTTGACGTTTAGGGTCCATCGATCGCGCGATTTCCGTCGAACGTGAATAGCGATGGCGCATAGAACCGCACCGCTCGAAATCCCATTCAGGACGAACTACGCTGCGATTAACCTATTTACCTATTGATCGACGAAGAGGTCTTCCGGCAACCTTGTTTCGACGTGGATCGATTTGTATCCGCCGGTTGTTACGCGCAATTACCGTCGTGGATGTTATCTCTGGCAGGGAACCCGCGGGCAGAGGAGTATCCTTGTAGTTATGCAATTTTGTTTCCAATCGATGGGACGATCCGGTCGATGGCTCCGACATTGTCGTGGGTTTCACCTAGACGACTGTTCGATTTTTCTAGATTTATTTAAAGAGGCTAAGAGGACTCCTTCGGCCACCTTTCACTCGATTTATCTCGCATTTGTGGAAATTCAGTTTCGTTTAATGAAAATACAACGGTACAAGGAGAAAAATATAATTAGAAAGGGAGTAATTAATTTATACACGTGGTAATGGTAAATTCGGTAATATGTAGCAAATATTGATTCACAACTGTCACAATTTTGGTGTACAGTTTATTATTTTGACTCTAGATTACGAGAGATGAATTTAAAATCTACGTTATAATTTTGAATACCAAAGAAATCCTAAAGGTCCAGTCGATCGATTAAACGTTAATGATAATCAAACGCTAATGAAACGGCAGAACGACGCATTAGAAGCGAGCGACTTTTAACATTCATTTCACGATGGAAACGGGAGGATGGATATTGATAGAAAACGACGTAACGAATCTCGAAGAGGTGGCTGAACCGGGATTCCGTGCATCGAGCGCCGGTCATTTACATAATGATGTAATACTTTCCGTTAAACGCGGTGCGAACCAATTCGATGCGTTCAGACAATGCTGACTCTCACGCAATACCCGCGCCAGCATGCGAGATGCAATTAGGCGTTCGTAGGCCTCGACGGAGATTCGTCGGAAGTCCCGTGCGTGATTTGTGAACTTCGTTAGCCCGTGAGAAAATGTGTTATTATTATTATTATTACGCGTCTTTATCGCGTGTACAGTGTAGATTCATTGTATACGAGGATGGTTTCAGTGGTTGGGTAGAGTTGGAGCCTGATGTTCTTCAATTTACTCTTCAGTTGCATTGAACATCTGCTGAGATGAGAAAGGATATACGTTCTTTAAGACAGAGGCTTGTAGATCAAGTATGGCAGGCACTGGTCACAATTGTAAATCATTAAGTAGCAAATCTTAATTTCGTGTTACTGTATCATACAGTTATAGACGATTAGAAGCTTCTTTAATATTGGAATTCATCAAGTTTTGTTGTGGCATCTATATTAACCAGAAAATATTGTGTTGCTAGCATGCTCTTTTTTTTTTAACAGTCAAGGCATTTTTGTTTTGCAGTCAAAGTACTTGACATAAACTTTTGAAATTTGGTGCCCTTATTCATGTACATAAATAATTTACAACATACAAAATCATAGATGGAGCCAATATATGCAGGAAGATCAATTCAAAATCGATACCTCTCCTGTAACGTAACTTCTTCCCGAGAGCTCTTCAATCAAATTCACCAAGATTGCCATTCATTCCCTCCCAGAAAATATTTTTGTTTACACCAAACTAATCCTCGACGAAAACTCCGGTTCGCCTGCACAGCGGCCGTTTCGAAAGATCCATCAGCGTGTCGTTTCCCAGAATTGTTCACGTGCAACCGGAAGACGAACTTCCCCTGTAAAAAAAAAAAAGAAAAATGTTTCGTGCCGGAATCATATTCCAGACGCACACGCGCGCGATAAAAATCGGGGACGGGCAATCGCGGACCAACGATCAAGGGAACGTTCGCCCAGGTGCTCGCGAAATTCGCGAGGAAGCGGCACGCGTGCAGAGGCCTGGTAACGCCCACGCGAATATCCACCAAGTGCATCGCGCCGTAGTATCGCTCAACTTCGAACTTTCGGAATCGCGCCGCCTTTCCATCTCCATCCCTTAGGCGACAGGGGCTGGGACGTAAGAGGCGGGCAGAGGGAGGTTTGATCGACGACGGCAGACTTTTAATTACTCCGACGAGCAGGTCCCGCCACGTGAAATGGAGTGATAAGCTTCCTCGGTAAATGGAACGAGCCGGCGCGAAGTTACGCCGACCAATTACGCGATTAAAAGTACGAAACGGATGCAGGGTCTTCGACGGTGTCTTGCCAGACTAACGACTTCCACGACCATCGACGAATTTCCGTGCCGTGGTTGGCGTGCTTGCGTGATCATCACGGGTGACTGTTAACAGGGATGAAGGAGAATCGTTGTTTATGGGAGAAGTTCGGCGAATCTCGGGCTCGTTGTTATTTATTTAGCCTTTGTGGGATTCAAGGTGTAAGAGGGTGACAAGGAGGAAGTATTGCTCTTTGTGATTTTTGGTTGATTCATGTAGAAGTTCCTTTTGTAAATTTATAATTTATGTTAGAATTGTGTTTTTATAAACTTTATTTTTTAAAGGATTACAATATATATATAAGAATGTTAGAGGGAAGATGTCCGAAATTCACGACGACCCGTACCACTTGACTTATTTCGACGAACTGAGGATCGTCGCTTTCTGTTCCTGTTAGGACTCTACCCCTCTTTCTGCTTTAGGGAAAAACAGACCCTTTTCCTCAAGACCCGAAAGTGGCAATCGTTGCATTCCAACAATTTATTTTCATATACAGGTCGAAGGCAGGTCGAGCGCCGGTTCCATAAATACAGTAAAGTCTCCTTAAATGCACAAGTTTCTCTACGATAAATGGACAGTAACATGATTCGGGATCGGATATCTCGATGAGACAATGCTAATGCAACGATCAAACTTTTTTTTTATTATTACCGTTTTTGTTGTAAAACTGTTACGATCGCATTCCTGACATTCTTCTGATTAAAAAGAGACCAAACACGACGTAATTCGCGTCATATTTACTACATGTCTCACCGAAATAATCCCGGCGTTGGTCTCGATTTTCGCATGTCGCTCCGTCCTCTTCTTCATTCGCTGTCCTTCTCTACACTCGAAGTTTGTTGGCAAAACATTAGAAGATACACTATCGACTGAATGAGGCATGCAAAATCGGATACCCAAAACATTACACTCGAGGTTTTTATTTGTTTACACTTGACACGAGTCGAGCGTCGACCGTAGAAAAAGACAGATAGTGAAAGAGAAAGAGGTCCGAGAAAAGAAAAATACTCGACAGAAGCGTATCAATCGGTGAGGATCATATTACACCGGTGGTCGGGGCTACTCGGGCAAAACTACGGGCAAAAGAAATATGAATGGGCTGGCACTCATCTTAAAATGTCTCCATTTAGTGAATATCTCCTAATACCTTATTCCTCACTTTACGCGACAACCATATTCCTAATGAATGATATAAAATGATTTTTCATTAGTTCTGAGCCCATTCCACCTGACGTGAAATATGCTGCCTATGTAACCACGAAACAAATTGACCAGGACAGTTGTACATTTCACAGAATCTTGTGTATATGTATATCCGGGCACTGCGCACTCCGAATCGCTCGGGGGTAAGAACGGCGCGCCGCGATATTCTAATCGGCGTGACGACGTGATACGCAATTAATCCATCGCGTGTCAGTGTCCTGGCGCGCCAGCACCGGGATAATAATGCATATCGGGTCCGCGGGGCCCAACGCGCGCGCCTAGACCCTCGCCTGGCGTGGAGGCTGCATGGGTTATGATTAATGGCGTTGCTATCGGTGCATGAACGGTGCAAAACGAAGACAAATAGCCTGGCGCGCGGACCTCTTTAAACGCGCTCACTGTGGATCCGCCTTGTGTTCCATCGGAAACGCTCTTAAGAGACGCGAGATTACCGTGTTCCCGTGGCACACACCGACTGTTCTTGGCTACGAGTCCCTTCTGGCGATCCAATTAATGAGTACGCGCCGAAAGGCGCACCCTCGAATGCGCCTAATCCATCCTCTCGCGCCTCCTATGAGTTTTTCCATGGCTGACTTCGCCGCGGAAAATTCCGTTTCGATGGAGAACGATCGTGGAAGCCACAGTGCTGTGTTTCTTCTTGGAAACAAGTAGGGACTGCACGTTTGACGAAGAAGGAGGCGAGAATTTGTTCTGGGAACTCGTAGAACTCAATGGGGCCAGTCGAAGTGTATAACGATCTCTAATCCTTAGCTTCGATCGTTTAATCGATATTTTAACTGGAGGATTGCTGTCTTTGTAGAAAGTTCGTGACGTGAGTATTGTTTGTTTTTATTGGAAAGACAGTGGGGAATTAAGTTTCAAGAAGGGAAGTGTGGGAAGTTGAGGCCACTCGAAGAGAAAAATCGTTTACCTTACATTTCATTATCATTATGCATCAATTGTAGTTGTTAGATAATAGCATAGCCTCTGAACAATCTGTATGCAACAACTACTTTACATTTTTCAGCATCAAATTAAATATAAATGATACCAATACGAGTGACCCTAATGTAGAATTTTGTCTAGAATTCCTCTTAGAGAATTTATGCTAAAAACAATACCATCACCATGAGTTTTTATACAAAATCGTAATACAATTAATGGATATTGCTACGTATACTATCTCATACGTTTTTCAATATTCTTATGCCTAAAGTGTTTCCGCTTAAAATACACAAATAAGCTTTTCTTAACTCTACACAATTTTGACGTATCCTACAGTGTACATATATTCCAACTAGGTTAGGGCATCCTAGTCCCTCCGAGTCCTTCCTGGCGATCTAATCAATGAATACGCGCCTTCCTCTTTTCAACGCTCTTCTAACCTATCCTTTAGCGCCTCCCTCTGGTTTTCCCATGCGCCCACCACCGCGGAAAATTTCATTTTGATGGCACTCGATTTATGAACAGGGGGGACTTCGCGTTCATCCACGAGCAACGTGAGAAAGAGAGAGTTCTGGACTTGGTGGCTCGTGAATACGGTTAATTGAGTCACCTTTGGCTCGAGTCGAGATTGAGCGTGAATTCAGCCCCGAACGGATGCAGGATACTGTTCTGGCGATTAGGGAGGATTGTTTTGTCTGTTTTTGCGCTGGAGAAGTGGAAACAATGAGAAATGCTTGGGAACCAATCGACGAGGGAAGAGGGCCGAGCTTCGAGAGCTACCGATTACATTCTCTGAAGAAACAATTGGTTTACTGATTGAAACTATCCTATTTATTCTCAAAATTCAGAATAGTATTACACCCCTCAAAACTCCCTAAAACTCCCAGTTTTATTATAGTTATTACTGCTCCGCTGCGTCAACAGTTAAACGATCGATTCAACAGAGCTCGACTTCACCTAGTGCGCCATTTCACCGCAACATAGATGGCACTGCTGCAGGGCCAACCAAACGTTGGCCCATATTTCAAAACCACTTTAAATTAATGCTCCCAGCTTGATTGCTGCACGCAACTCCGATGAGTCAAGGAGGAAACAGGGTCACGATAGGAAAAATTACGAATCCACGGGAATCGATACGCGTGCCGTTGCTAAAACAGCAAGTGAACCTCCGTGCGGGTGCGGGTCGTTGTACCTTCCGGTCTCGAAGTCACGTGCAAGCAACCGGGCGAGCGCGTACGAGCCGGCGTTCCCTTCTTTCCATCGTTTCTCTCTTCGTGTTGGATAATGGATGAGACCCGATATTTACATATTTTTCCATGTTCGTGCCGTGTGTCGGGCCAACGGGTAGGTCAGGCAAGGTACAACCTAGCACAAAGTAGCACCGGGCCTGCTGTGTTTCCGTTGCGACTTTACCCACGGCGTCATCAACCACCTTTCGTGAAAAAACTTTCCACTGACAAAATTGGGGACGAAAACTGAAGCTCAGGTGCGAATATTAAAAGATTAGAATTTATTTACTGGAAAAGAAAGTTGTCGCGTCAGATAAAATATAAGTGTTTTTCTCGTTGTTTGTAAAGAAGTAGATTTCGGTGCTTGACTAATCGAGATAACAAATAAAAATTTCGAAGAGGTCTAAGACAGTCGCATGGATATTTAGTTCGTCACTTTGTGCCGTTGGGAGAAACAATCATCACCAGCAATCGCCTGGAAACTTCAAAGAGCGCCGTGCGCGCGTACATCGGGGCCTTTTGGGCCCAGTAATTGCTCGCCGCTCGAGATTTTCCATCTATCGGCGGTCAGAGAATTTACAACCGCCACGCCGGGCCAATAGGCATCGTGAATTATTTCTGCTACGACCTCCGACGGCGTGTTCTCATCCTTGACTCCTACGGCCCCGGGGATTATGGCTCCGACGGATCGCAAAGATCTCGATCAGGGAAGAGCTTTGCTTTATCGCCTCTCGATCCCTGCTCCGTGCCTATCGTGCTTTCTACGTGCAGCTCCTAACGTTTTCGTTTGGGGCAGTGGTCTTCAAGTATTTTTCGATTATCGAGGGAAGGTGGAATATTTAGTATACTACTTTATACGCGTCGTATTATATACCAAATTCTATTGCTAATATTCTAGTGGCAAATTATTTAATAAAACGACAGATTGCATTTTCTGTAGATATTTTCAAAAAATTCAAAAAATTTCCGGTGATTTCAATTTTTCGATACTGAATGTATGGTTACATATTACAACTGCTATAGTGACTCTTATAGTGGTTGCTGGCCACAGTCTTGGATTTAAAATGTGACTTCATATCGCTCCCTAGTACTTGTAAAATTTTAAATACTGCTTCTGATATCAACTGGATTCGTAAATCTGACATGGCAATGATACGATAGGATCATCTACTAAATTATATAATATAATATTATATCATACGTCAGTAATAGGATTGAAAGCTAATTTAAAAAATGTAGATAATCGACACGTGACTGAAATATTAGATATACAAACTGCAATAGTGACATAAACAGTCGTCGTACAAAAATTCAAAACTTAGACAATTTTTTCACTTTATAAAGACTTCCAGCATTTATTTGTCACAAAACGCTTTTTTGTGAAATTGAATTTGATTTTTGTTATTGTCTCTGCTCGGTCGCGAAGGGATGCGATTCGCCGAATAATGGAGACTCGCGTAATCTCCATTATTCGAGTGCTGTTGACTCGGGAAATTCCGAAAGTCTGCTGGTGTATCCCGTGTGTTGCCAGGGAGTTAGGGTAGCCACGCCCGAGTGTCTGAAGTTTCGTTTGCGGGGTGAACGGAGGTTACTACCCCTGGCTGTGGGGCAGACGGTGATTTTTCATTCCGACGCCTCCGGTCCTAGTAATGCGTAAATCCCACCGCGACAGTGTTATTAAATATTTCAAGCCTTCCAAATTTCGAACCAGGCTGCGTTAACATCCCGCATTAAAACTTCATAGACCACCCCCTGTAGAAATACTTGGATCAAAGGGGGCGAGGGAAAGTGTTCGTTTAATTGCAAATGAGTCGACATTCTTGGAGATTGTAGGCCTTTGAAAATTGGACGAATTCGGAGGTTTAGCCAAGGTTATTTCGTTGAAGATCGCGTTTTTCGATCTAAGGTTATTTGCAAGACGTGCTTTTATACCGAAGGTTACTTGAAGGTAACGATTTCGGACTAAGTGTAGGATTCTTACACGCAGGTTTTAAGTCTTCCACTCAAATAATATATTTCAGAAACAAAAAACGATATTTAGATACACGCGTTTCACAAAAAGGTGCGAGTGACTCGGTCTACTCGAGTTTACGATTCTACGACGTCTGAAACATTCGTCTTCTGCTCGACGATAATTCTGCTGAACTCAGCTGTTTCGGTCACTATTGATCGGAAGGTCTCGGGCAAGTGAAAGGAAACTTTCAAATTATAACGGTTTATTTTCGCAAAGATTCAACACTTAGGATTAGTCACATATTAGTTGGTTACTTAATTTATTAACATACACACGGCTAAGAAACAGTTTCCGATCAAGAAATAGGAGGAGCACATTCAAAAAACTGATAACTTTACTATCAATCAAGAATCCTAGGTTCATCTACTTTCCTAGAAATCCTCTCATCAGTACCTACGATCACAAAATTCACTAAACATCACCTAACATTCTCTGACATAATTCCTTCGAGTCCCAATCATCTACTGCTTGCTGAGTTTCTACCCCCAGTCATCAACCCCCAAGAAACTTCACAAATTCTCCCCCAAAACCGCGAACTAACCACTCCCCCCACTCCCAAGCGCGACATTAGACCCCGTTACCCTCGTTCGGGCTCAGGGGGGCGAGAAAAGGTTAAACTGATCGAAGCTAAACAGTTTCTCCACCGCACGGGGTGAACGCATTGGTCCATGGGGTGGGGTAGAGTACAGAGACCGAGTGCGTCGAACGAGACGTCGTAAAAGTGGCCGATTGGTGGGGATGGTGGTCTGTGGACGTGGTGGGGGATCCCAGGCAGGGTTTCGAGCGCGTCGGCGGCGCTTATGCCTTCGACGCGGGGGCATTGCCGTCGCGGCCGCAGTTACGATCCGATCGAGCGTCTCGTAGCCCGTCGCGACTTCTTCCGCAGGACACTGCTCTCGATCCACCTGGACACGTGTTTCCTGCCTAGTGTTCGTGACCTTCCCGACAGTTGTCTAATCACACCAGAGCCACTGGACCAACCACCAGAAGTACCTTCGACCACCGTGGACTTGTTCCTCGACTTGGTCGAGGATCCTTGGAGCATCCCCGTCGATGTTCCTGGACAGAGTGTGGTCCACTTGTAGGAGATTTATGGTGGATCCTTGGTGTATGTAGCTCCATCCATGCTCCTGGTGAACAGAGCGGTTTATTGAGGGGTTGTTCGCAGCTTGAGGAAGATCCTTGGTGTATCTTCGTCTGGGCAAGTCTGTATGAAGGATAGTGCTCATTATTTGCTGAGGACTCTTGGTGGATCTGAACTAATCGAGGCTCCCGTTGGAGGAAGAGGTCCATTTGGAGAATATTTCCCAACTTGCATCTTCTTGGACACAGTGTGCTCCATTTGATAAATATCTCTCGATTTGAATCTTTTTAGACATAGTGTGCTCCAATTGATGAATATTCCTAAACCTGAGGATCCTTGGTACCCCTAGCTCTACCGAACATAGTGTGCTCCATTTGAAGAGTATTCCTCACCTCCGTCAGAGATTCTTGGCGAACCCAGTCTTTATCGAGGTGAAGTGCTTCATTCGAAGTCACGTTTGTCAACTTAGCCAAGGTTCCTCGGTGTCTCAACTCGTTGGACATCGACGCTAGTGAAGTGACGCGATTGCACTTTCGCGTGGATATTTTTTTTCGGTACGCGAGACCCATTCATTGGAGGCTCGGTGAATGAAGCTACCAGAAGCGAACGATTCGCCGTAGGTCAGTTTCGCGAAGGAGGTCGGACGATGTCCTCTGGGCCCGACGCGCCGTCTGGTCCCAGCTCGCGCGTAACTTCGAACAGCGTCGATTTCGTGAGATGACAAGATCGTGTCGCAGCCCGAGGGACCTGGTACACGCTTTCTGCGACGATCTATAGATGAGTGCCGATCTTGTACCTTGATTTCGTCGCCTTTCGCGGGTTTTCGCGACCAAACGGAGCGTGGCGAGTGTACTGGAGACCAAAGTGAGAACCTTTAAGTGACCAGTGCGTCGGAGATATCTCTGGAGTGCTCTCGCGACTTTTGGGATTACTCCGCAGCCGTCGAAGGTAAGAAAAGTCATTTTCCGAGCCGTCAGGAGTGTTGATGTAGTAAACAGAAGCGCGGTGACTGTAATGGATTTCTGTTTATCGGCGTCTAGGAGAGTGTTGACTTGTTTTGACAACAGTGGCTAGATCTTCGTTAGCTTTGTCTTTTTTTATGGACGTTGGTGATACTAATGGATCGAAATGTATCGCAATTTTTTAACGTTATATAGGATGTGTCGTGGACTTAAATGTTCTTGTCAAAATAGGTTGTTTTTTTATTTGTTACTGGGCTGCAGATACTATGCGATTGTGTGGCGCATATTGTTATGTAGATAAATATTGCAAAAATTTATATTCTATTTCATACAAATTTATATAACTGAAATGCCATAATTGTTTAATACTTCGCAGTTTAGTCATCACGTTTAAGTCACACCTAACAGATTGTCATTAATACAGAAGTCACTACAGGTACTGTTGCTTGACAAGTTGACAAGTGTTCGAGCGATACTTCGTTTGTTATTCAAATCGTTCAAATCTGTATGATATTTATCGATAAGTATACTGCCAAGTTTGAATTATTTATACACACCTGTATAAATACGTGTTTGAATAAATATTCACTGTATAATGTAATCAGTTAGGAAAGAACACAGAATTCAACTTGAAAAATTATACAAAATAATTATAAAAAATGATTGACGGCAAGATGAACTTGTACAAAAGTTACAATTAAATGAAAGTTACAATTAATGAATCCTCTTTGCAAATTAATTTTATTGAGCTTTCTAGCACTTTATACTTGGTAGAATTGTGATCTTTGCAGCAAGTGGTGTAATAACGGTATTACTACTCACGCGCGGTACACAATGTTCTGGGAATAAACAAATTTATGCCTCTATCGTCACGGAGCACTGACCACGATCAATCACAGTGGCATTACGCGCTCGCTAAATGCTGTGTTTTTTCCAATTTGATGGATTAATTAACCTCGAACGGTATCATGACTTTACATGTAGATAAATGACGTTACGCTGGCGTAATATCGACTGTGGAATAAAAACCAGCGTAACATTACTTTATTTTGCAGAGTCGTTTCTCGTGATCGATGTTCTGTCATTCATTGAGAAAATAATATTCCTGTCAACATTATCTTTCTTCTGATTTCCAAGTTGCGTATTTCTTTATTTCTTTAGAAAATATCTTTACTCGCACCGAAGAAAAATAATTCCATTAGTATTTCTTATTATTTTGACGTTCGTAAATTTTAAAATTGTATTACCATTTATGTGTGGAACAATGGTTTCTTTTACTATCGTTATTCTTCTTTATTTAATATTACCATTCTACATTTGCAATCTGCGTGAGTAGAAGTGTCAGAAAATGCGACAGAATTTCGAGTTCGAGGTCACCCGACTCCTCCAGTCCGGAATCTAAGTGAGCATTGTCACGAATAAGAACCGACGCTTTGAAGGGAGGATGCACGCGAGGAGTATATGAGGATGGTGACAGAATTTCATATTCGAGGTCATGTTGCTTTTATCATGCAAAACGTGAGGATATAGCGGGGCATTGTCACGAAGAAGCACAAGACCCTTTCCGTTAGCCAGTGTCGTCCCTGTGTCGACGGTAGAATGCAGGTTGATATTTAGTCTGACTCCCAGAGGAACGCTGTACTCGAACAGTATCCTTATCTATACTAATGGACTCTTCTCGAGCGTTAGAAAACGTAGCTGAGAAAAAAGAAACAAGCTTCATGCATGGATAAATTCTTTTAAATAAGTAAATTATGGAACGAGTCTCCTTAAAAACATCAAAAGGCTTGAAAGGTTTTCCCTACTGCCATTTTGTCTAAAACGACCAAATAAAAAATTTCATTATATACTCCAAGACATGTAGAATAAATGTCTCTGAGCAAGTTTTTAACTCAATTTCGTCCATTCGCCATAAATAATTCTCAAAGTAATACACATACCTTGGTTCTCCAAAATGGCGTCTCAACCCCTATCGAGCCAAAACCATCGATATTTTCAAGCCAATGCGATTTTGTTCTCCTATAAATAATTATGAACCAGAACTCTAGGATCCAGTTTCGCAATTTTTTTATCAGGTTTACTTTCAGAATCTCGTAAATACTCATTTTGGCCTCCAGAAGCAGCATGCGACGGGACGTCTATAAAGCGTGTTCTCTAGGCCCTCCTCTCCTGGAACGGTATTAAATATCATCAGGAAACGGCGTTGCGCTACCATAAATCCCGCGCGCTAGGAACGGCCTGCATGCCGGACCGTAAATCGGCCTTGCGACACGTTTATTTCCAGGCGCCATTAATTAAAAGCCACGCTAGTTGCCACCATCCCTCCGCCCGCGCCAGGTCGTCTGTAAATCGGCAAAGGTGGAAGGCGAAATAATTACGTAACAGTCGCGAAGGGTACGTTACTCGTCACCATTCGCGTTTTCATTCACGACGTTACGTCGCCATGATGCTTGGGAACGAGTTTTACAGCCTCTTCCTGACTTAATAAGCGATAATAGGCAACGTTGTATCGATTGGTTGTTTGGCGGATATTGCAAAAAAATTATGTTTCTCAGATTGAGAAGAAATTCAATTCCTTCTCTAACCTTGTATAACTTATTGACAATCGAACATGATTCGAAGGTAGAAAAAATATAGAAAGTACCAGAAAGATTATGGAAAGATTTTTACAGTGATTCTTCACTTATAGATGTAGCACGTGGTGCTGATAAAGAAGAAGAACCTGTAACTGTTGAGAGTATGGACATAACCTACAAAGATTCAAAGAAAAAACTGCGAATGAAGCATTTGTTAAAAAAATTCAATCTACCCTAAAAATTGAAAGTGAAGCCGGCTATTATGTAGAATACTTAAATAAATACACTTTTGTTTGTACGCCTATGCTGCCACGCTTCCTCTGGATCCCGTCAGAGGGCCAACGGTCGGTCCGATCGAAAGCTCTTCTTCGGGACGCGACGTGTCCGAAATCGGAGCGCCGTTATCGACGAAACGGATTCGCCATTGGCGACCAATAAACTCCGGGCCGTGAGAAAAACGGTACGGATCGGTTGTTTAATCGCGTTTCGATCGTGGGGACTCGACGTTCGATCTCACGCTCCGGCGATCGTGGATTTGAGGCCCCCTTAAGCACCAACGGTCTCGTTATCGTATCGTTTGCTGGGCGTGTATATCCTCCGCGTACAAGCTTCACGAAATGGGCTAACGTTGTTCCAGCCGGCGATAGTCGCGTGTTTGGAAAGTTTGAAATTTCCACTCGCGGTTCAGAGGAGAATTTCGGACCGGACGAACGGCTGACATCGCGCCCGAGCGGCTCGTGTTCGTTACGGGCATTTTTTCTGGGTCTCTCAGGCGCGACAGAAGTTATCCTGTCTGGTGAAAACATGGCGCACGGTCGCACCGTGGATTACTTTCTAGACGGAACGGTGGATGCCTGCTTCGCAGGATCACGGCTAAGCATGATGGGATTTATTGACCTGTCGTAATTGGAGGGAGGCGATCCACGGAGGTGAGAGGATTATCGGTGGCGAGAGTGTTCGTTAGGCTTGTAGAATAACGAATATCATGTTTGAGTATTTAGATAAAACGGTAAAGTTTCTGGATATATGTAAGAAGTTTCTTCCTCAACTGGTGTCTTTAAATAGAATGTTAGGTATATTGTTGGTGAACATATTCGGCGTATAAGTTGAGCATTAGTAGAATTATTACATTAGTACAATTCTAAACATAATGTACAACTACATATATTAGAGGTGAAAGGTTGAAGTTCGGTGACCCAGACCTAACATAGTGTAGATTGATTTAATCTTCTTCGAAGAACAGCAATTCTATATTAGAGAACTAGAGTATTGGATATATACAATTGTGTTATAAAAAACACAATCAGTAGTACTGACTGTAGAGACGTTTTAGATTATGGAATGACACACCAAATTGTGTTGAAAAAACACTCAGAATTTTTAATAAGAATTTCAAAGGCATAATGCTTTGTATACAAAATGCATCTAAAGTCAGTACATTTACCAAAACTCTTTTCTCAATCATAACATCATTTCTTCATTTTACTTTAACCATTCAGACTCACATTTACGATTCATTGACAAATCAACGAAAGAAATAATATGAATTCAAATATTCAAGACCGCATAAAATCCTCCTTAACCACTGCTTTTGGACCATTTCCATCATTCCACCTAGCGCATTCCGTTTCATTTTCGCGATAGGAATCCCCTACAGCAGCAATCGTTCCCTTTCGTCGCGACTCGCGGAACACGAACGTTGTTCGAGTCGTGCGCAACGTAGGTACGAGGAGCAATCCTCGAATCGACAGGATCTCGACGAAGCGCCAATACGGTAGCCATTTGAAAAAGGAGAAATTATTTCTGCAGGCCTTCCTTTCCGTGTTTTATCGAGGCGTTGGCCAGAAAGAATCGCCGGAGCGTAACGAGTGCCTGGCGAAGAGGCCCTCGACTCCCTCGATACTTGATTCGTTCGTTCGTTTTCTCTCCCTTGAGCATGCCTCGTTCGTTGTCGTTGCCTCCTCTCGCGGTATCTGATGCTCGGGGACCTAAATGGGAGCGACTAGGTCTGTTTAGCCGAGCGACTCCTTTTCGTGGATCTCAGGAGCTTATTGAGTAGTAGTGCGCGTAATTATTATTCGGTTGTCTCATCGCGAAAGTTACGTCTCTCTTTACTAAGTAACACGCGACAGGGTTCTTGGACCTATTCAGGCCTGGGAACATGTGGCTACTTGAGGAGCAAGTAGTAGTTCACGTAGTCATGTAGTTAATAATTAGCTACATATTAGTGTTGTAGTATTCCATATATTTATTCTTAAAATTGGTTTCTGCATTGCGCATGCAGTTATACAATATCAGATCAATACACTGTCACTATTCTTCAGTAATTTCTGACATATACTCTTTCTCTCTACTGAATACAGAAGTGTATAGGGTTATCACGAGACATCGATGTTAATAAAAAAAAATTTAAGACTTGGTCTTCAGTAGTGAAACCAAGTAGGTAGCCTTAGTAAGTCATAAATTAAAACGTGACTTTTAGTAGCCAAACAAATGAATTAGGACTTAAATAGTCCTAAACCAAGAGTCGAGATTCAATAGCCAAACCAAAGAGGTAGCTTAGACAACCATGAACCAATCAGTGGCCAACTTCAAGACATGGCCTTGTCTAGACAAACCAAAGGCGTCTGGCCTTGGTACGCTAGCCTCCCTAGGTCACTAAGCTCGAGCCTCGCTCAACCTCGATCCCCTTATCTTTTCTAGGTCCCATCATATCCAAAGCTCCCAGCCACCATTCGCGAGCTCTCATGGCCTCGCGATCCCCACACGTTGGCCACCGAGCGGCGTCGAGTCGCGAATCTCCGTTGCCGATCTTTACTGCGAATGACGTAGCGAGTTGTCGGTGCATTGGCCGCGGGGCCTGGCAATATCAATGATATGAATTATCTAACGGCGTGGGCGTACTCGCGGCCTACCAACACCGTGATCGCCACGCGGCCTTTAGCGTGGCTCGCTAGCGCGCACCTCGCCGCTAATAAAGACGGCTCGTTGCTCGGTATTAGGACGATAATACTCGACGAACAGTCAGCTATGGCCACGTACACGCATTCCGCGCTGCCCACGACACGGCAGGTAGCACGAGGTGGCCGTACAGGGGAGACGTGTTGTGTCGGGGTGAACGGCGGGGCACGAGAGGGGAGGAGCGGTTAATGGCGCATAATCGAGCGGATACGTGGGCGATGTGCCTCGCGAAACTGGCGATTTCGAAAAGGTAAATCGTGAAGGGGCCGCATTCCCTGGCTTGGCCGACACGCACGCGGAAAGGGGAGCTGCTTCATATATCATAATTGCTGCCAGGTGCACGCGCGTCGCGAATACCTGGCCGGTCGGGACAGGACGCTTTGGGTACGAGAGGATCTCGAGTTACCCGGGGACCTGTTGGACCGGCTGTGGTAATCGATCGACCGACCGGAGGTGTAGTTGGCGTTCGCTGGGGCCAATTTTGGTGCGGCGGGACATGCGTTTCGCTTGTAGCCGAGATGATGCGGGGCTCGGATGTTGGCGTCGATGGTTGGTGAGGCGAATAACTTTAGGAGGGTGGAGTGGGTTTGAATGGGCCTGGAGACACAGTAGAACTCCATTTATTCGAATCTGTCAGGGGACAACCAGGCTTGGATAACTAGATAGTTCGTACAATTGGAGATCACGAATTTCCATAAGTGATACGTTGCGTGAACCGAGTTCGAATAATAAGAGCTCTTCAAGGGGTTTGGATAACCAAGTACCGTGGTGTCATCGATTCGGATAAATGGAATTCTAGTGTACTACTGTTGCATGTACAGGAGCACCTCAAAAGCATTCTTCTTTGGCGCCTATGATAGTTGTAGCTTACATATGCTTAGGAAGGGTTTAAGTCATCATATTGCTAAATTAGAATTTGTTTAGCAAATATTGAACATCAAAATGTGCAATCTCACAATCAATCTATCAAGGGTCAATCCTTCATTTCTTGAGACATATTTAAGGAATTCTAAGAAATTTAGATATGATATAGTCAACGTACATTTAGAGAAGGTTTAAGTCATCACTTTGCTGCTTTTGAATTTGTTTAAAAATGACAGCATCTAGAATTGTTCATTTCTGCCTACTCCAGTTGACTGAGTCCGTGTACTCTTACTTCAGAGTGGTTCTGTCTATCAAAGCATCAGAGAAACGCAATTGCACGACGACAGATATTAGAATGCGTACACTGAGACATCATCGTGATGTAGCACTTTTGATGTCACCGTAGAACTCGTTCCTTCCTGCGCGACACGATGACAAATGGTACCGCGGATCATATAATTAACCTCGAATAGGAGGTCTACACTCATTTTACGAGTGTTCTCTTCATTTCTCTAATTATCTTGCTCCATTTATCGCTACAGTTGTAAAAACCGTGTTGACACGATTCTGCTACACAACTTTTTCTTTTAAACAACTCGTTGACGCATAACTATGAATCTAATTCATATAATCAATACAAATAGTAGAAAATAATATTACACTGCAGAGTACTATTAATATTAATATTGAAAGGCCAGTTCTATAATCCAGAACTCCTACACAGATGTATTGATAACAAAAGATGAATGGGACTGTTGGGGCAGTCGGAACAGTTCGACCAGTGGTTAGAAAACTCGGAATTTGAGCAGCGTGTGGGGCTGGAAACGAGAGAAAGCTCGCGAATTCAGTACCTTCCCCTCGTCCTTAGTGAATACGGCTACGCTTCTGTAGGCAGATACGTGGCGGAATACTCGCTTACTGGTACTATTCGCGTGCATAGATGCGACGGGCAATAAATCACGGGACAATCGTCCGGGACGATCGTCCGCGAGTTCGCTCCGTTTCGCAAGCGGAAAAATTGCGAATCGACTCTTCAACTCCCACTCCTCGCGACGATTCGTCGATACGCTCGAACACAACGTTTCGTACAACTCGAGGAAATGTGCTTCGACTATGATAATCTCTATGGTTCGTTAATCTATTGTATGAAAAATACCATCCTCCCATCTTCGAGAGATCGAACTAGCATCGGAGTACCCAAGATCATCAAAGAAGTCCGTCCAAGAGGTCGGCGATAATGGATCACGCATTTTCCTTGCTTCTTTTCACCGGTTAGCGAATTTTTCGCAACAGTTCGTGACGCTGTGCTCGTTGATATTTGCTTTCGTTGCGTTGTTCTGGCCTTTGCGCGTCGACGGGGGGACCACCGTGCTCGCGTGTTCGATACGCCGTCGAGCACGTTCCACGCCATTGTTTGCCTTTCGTAATGGCGGCTATTTCCGGTTTCGGTAATCTCTCATTACCGACATAACACACTTGTCCGGTAATTGGTCACACTGGGATCGAAGTAGTGTAAACAGACAGCGCTGGGCTATTATATAGAGGGTGCTCGATTCCGAGTATACAGCTGTGAAATTATCCTTTCTCCACTCGATCCATAGATCGCATCCTTACTTCCTCCTTGAGGGCCAGTCCCAGGGAAGTCTGCTCTATGACCCTGGAGATATTCTTATGTAGAGAACATGTAGAATTTTCTCTTTTGATAATTGCAGAGGAGAAAGAAGGGTTCTTGGGAAGGTAGATTAGGGTTGGTAAATAATGCGTACCAAAATACCTATAAATAATATACGATACTTCCTCTTGCAGTTGCATCGTTCTCAAAAGTATCAACTTTCCTTACATTTTCACGTAACTCCCTACTCCTCGATTAGCGTAATCGACCCGCCATCCATTCCAGAAGATTTATATTGGCCAACGTTCTCCTCCTCATTTTTTGCAAACATCTAACGGTGTCCGGCGTCATCAAAGGCGTGGATCGTGAAAAAGAGGACTCCCGTTTCCAGAATTACAGTGATCGTAGATGAATTCCGCGGACTTTTACCGTAGGAAAAAGGAATCGATTCACATGCGAGGATCTTAGCGTTAACGTTCAGCGAGCGCGAGCGTACCTTCGGGCGTCTAATGCAGATTCAATGGTGATTTACGTGTTGCACGCCGCAGCATCTCCGTCGATGCAACCTACGCATAACCGCGAACACGATGTATCGTAATAACGTCATACGAAAGGGAAGCATGCCGACTGATTGCCACCGTGTGTCACGGTTATGCGTTGCCATGCGATGATGGAACAGAAAGCCTCGCCTTGCGGTAGCTACCTATGTAAATTTCTGTTCGTGCCCGGAGACTGGATATTTTTATAATGTTCGATGGATACGGTTGGGCAAATTAAATTTACCATACGACGATCGCCTTGTTACGCGAAAGACACTTTATCGCACCGCAGTCGAGATCCTCGGGGTTCAGATGGGAAATAACTGGGGGAGCTTCAAATTCATGGGCAATCGGTAGTTGGTTGTAAGCTTCACGCTTTAAGGGATCGTTCGCCTTCGCCTGGAATTTTATTTCATTTTGTTGGATTGTTATAGTAGAAGGTATATCCATACAAAGTTAGATTTATATGTAGATTGTGGATTTTATGCATTTATGATGCAGACGAATGTGAAAAGTAGGCGTAGAAAGTAATTCTGCAGTATTCTGCATACGTCATGTATAGTGTTTATACGTTTTCCATATAAGTGTACGCCATGATGCATAAAATCCGCAATTTATTCATATACTATAAGAAGAAGAGGTTTCGCAAACATAAAAAACAGATTTCAAATAATTTATTTTCACAATTTTGTCACCCTTGTTAGGACAAATTCGGAAGATGAAGTAACCAATGCTAATCTACTAAAATACTAATTATCCTTACTTTGCAATTTAACCGATGTTGTGCCAACTTATATTGCTTCTACAACGGGTGAAAACAGAGTTCGTACTCTCTTCCCGCATGGTACTCCCGATACGTCAACGGTTCCGTTGAAAAAGCGTTCATCCTAATCGTGTGTTCCCCCTGTCGGCTCGCTATCAAACGCTTCCATGGGATGCTCGCCACACCTACGATCGAGTGCATCGTTGGAAACGTATCGCGGCGCGAGGAAGCCAGCAAAAAGCATAAGGCTGTCGTGTCAGCGGTGGCCCCTCGCACGCTACCTGTCCCCTGAGATAGCGTTATTAATTAGCGCGGCAGCGTGGCCGCAGCGATACGATTCATGTCGCTCGCCCACACGAACCGACACCGTTAATTTGTCAATTCCGACGGAGCTGCGACCGCGTCGAGCTCCCCATTATTTATCGACACGCTGATTATTGGATCTGCGGATTTTATGCACTCACGGTATACGTCGATGCGAAATGGCCGATCTAATCGCGCGGAAACTATTTGCCACTTACGCAAAAGCGAGTACAGGTATTATTTATTATATATACAGACGACCGTAGCATGCGGAAGTTAGGTGCAATGATTCGAGGGTGAGGATTTTTGTTATGTATGGTTTGTGTAGGAGTTAGGATTAGGATTGTGATTTTTCCAAGTTCAAGTTTGAGAAGTTCGAGTATTTTAGGTTGAGGTCAAGGGTTCTTGACTCGTATACAGTTGAAATTATTTTATTATTTCATTTAATATATTCTACACGCGTTCTACATACATCCTTATTAGCATACACAGTGCGCGCATAAAACCCGCAGTATAGTGATTACGATAAGCGATTTCCTTTTTCAGGCGATTGCCGGCGACGTCGCGTTTTTGCCAGCCCCTCGATCGACTCTAGGCACCGCGACTTCGAAATGCGAAAAAGGGAAAAAAGACCATGGCAGAGTAATGTTCTTTAGGGGAGAATGGTTGGCGAATAGGGTTGAAACGCTCCAGGCTTCTGATATATTGTCCAAACGGTACACCCCCTCGCCCCATTTCAATTCAACCCTGTCTGCGAATTATACTGATGAATGATCACAGGTCTGCCATCGTTGTGGATTAAATTTGCCCAGAAATAGTTTGGATTTGGGTCCATTACGACGATTGGTCATGGTCATTTTGCGATGGTCATTGTGGATTCATATGGTCGTCTGAATTAATCGTTTTTTAAGATCCTGAGCTACTAAAATCATCTTCGATTTGCTGTGACGCGCGCCATGAAATTATTTAAATTAGAAGCTTCATATTTTCAAAAATATTAGGTTCAGGAGAAATTTGCATTGACATTTTTAGTCTTGGAATTTATGTTTCTATGGAATTTTATAAAGAAAAACTGACCATTCTGTTAATTAACAAGATTTTCAGTTCGTGTGGAACGGAAGTATGTTTTTAAATATTATCTGTGCCTATATTTACAAGATAGTAGAGTTCACCACAAGTCATCAAATCTTCTAACTGTAACTAAACTTTGCATTCGATAGATTCACACTATATCCTCAGACTTGAATCTTGACCAATTCATACCAATCACCAAGTGGACCTCTAACAGGATACAATTCAAGCATTTCGAGTAGCCACACTTGAATAATACTCGGCCAATTTCTGTTTTGCATAAATAGAAACCAGAGCGAGAGAAATACCTCGAATAGACTTGTTCTGCGCGCAGGCGTGTCAACTTTGAGCCACTTTCTTCCAGAGTGTCGCAGAATATATTCGTAACGCTCTCTCGGAACGATGAAAAGTCGTCTGAGCGATAATCGTTAGTCACGCTGCCGCCTCGTCCCGCGCACCAAATACGTAACCGAAACTTTCGCGCGCGAACAAAGCCCTGCGTACATCCGCGTACCTGCGCGCACACACAACTGTCTTTTTAAAGTAACTTTTGTCGTCCGAAATTGGGGATTCCCTGAATTTCTCTCTTTTTGCTTATGGAACAGAGCATTTTTAAATAAAATTCTCGAGACGCCAATATCGATCTAGACACGGTCGAGTTTGAAGCGATGCATCTCTTTGAGAAATCATTTGTCAGGAAAAATACCTAATCGGATTTGAAAGTAGAGACTTCGAGCTCCAAAATGCTGGTTTTGAAATCATTTTATGTTCATCTTTCATGAGAGTACGAAGATTCAAATTTAGCTATTTTCCAAGCAAAGATTCTTTCAGAATTGGAGTTTCAACGAGACTTCTCTACTTGAGAATTTTTTTTTTAACTCTAGAGTAAACTGATGATCTTTTTTTGTGAAATATGTAGGAGAAAGATCATATCACCAATCCAATAATACACATTTATACACAAGTACACATAGTGCAAATATATATTCGTAAATCATAAAATCATCTTCAGATGTCCCTGTCAAATTTGAACGTGCTCCCTTAATTTTTCTGCGTACTGTTCCTAATATCTTCTAACATTTTTATACCCATGTTCCAAGAATAAAGTGTCCTTAATAATTGAAAATCCTTCTCTCGAGAACTTGCGATAGAATCAGCTCGAATCGTCTCGAGAATTCCCGGGCACGGTCGGTTACGCATACTCGAGCGCTCAGGTCAACAGTCGTAGGATTTCTCGAACGCAGATCGGTCAAGCATCTGAACTCGGTCGTTCGGCGAAGATTTCGCAAGCGGATCAGGCGTTTTGCCAAGGGACTGGCGTTCCAGGTTGGGCGATAGCCACGGCATTTGCATGTCACGTTGCAACGCCGCAAAAGCGCAGTTAAAAGGCTCCCCGAGACTGGTCGAGGATTAGTCCGCGATCGATGTTAGATCGCCGTGTGATCGATGGATATCGTGAAACGCTCGGGCCCGATGTAATCGACACGCCGGGAAATTATTGAGTCATACCTCCGCTGAAAACGGGCCCGGTGGATTTAGTATTTATGGCGGACACTTGTTGCCAACTATACGATTTTAATTCCAGCCGACGCCGCTTATGGTTGCATCGATTACGTCGCGGGGCGTTCTTAGATCAACACCCACGCGTGGTAGATTTGGATCAAGTCGGTAAGAAGTTTCGATTATCGAGGTGCATGGAATGTTTCGTGGAATCGAAGGGAATTCTATCGTTGGAGTAATTGGAGACATAAAGGAAAGCGATGTGACGTCATCGAGATATCTGATTTCTTTTGTTACGCGCCAAGGGAGTTCTGCAACTGAATGCAAACCAAGTGGAGGTGATTCTATGCTTAAAAGTGGATTAAAAATATGGAATAGAATTTTTTGATAGGAGGCTTTGGTTCTGGGAGAATTGATTTTTTATCTGCTCGGGGCTCGAACTATTGCCATCTTTCAATTTTACACCCTTTCCACATTACGAATAAAATAATTCTTGATCTTGAAATAAAGAAATTCAAGTAAACTGTTAACGTACAAACAAAAGAAAAATTTGAAACCATGAATTATTTTCTTCATAGATTATGAATATTTTATATCTAATCTAGAATTGTAAGACCGTGAATATTTGATTTCCAATAAATCTGACAATTTCTATAAAATAAAAACTGACTTTCGCGCATATCCAAGTATCGTATAAAATCCCACCCAATCGTCTTCTTCGGTGTCATTAAACTGCTTCCCTAGGAAATTGCATAAGCCATCGAACGCGCGTTGTTGAATGAAAAATGAATTCGAGACAGTTGCGTCACTGCTCGCCTCCCACAGTGTCGAGCATGGAACAACAGAGTGCTGTGTCGGTCCATCATCGCATCGAGACAGCGCCTTTCGTTTCACCACTCGTAAAATGCATGGAAGCACGTGTTATCCTCTCCGTGGCATTCTTTTTATCCGTGGCGATGGCTCGACGCGGAACGTTGCTGCCAATCGTGTAGACACAGGTGGGCTGTGTTTGGTAATGCCCTCGATGCACTCGATGCACTTTACGCAGCGTGTCGACTTCCACGACGTCGGTGTCACTGTCCCGTGCAAATGTTAACCGGGTGTCGAGTGCTCGGGAGCGCCTCGTTAACGCGATTTCTGTCTCGAATTAATCGCACATAATCGTGTGGGATAAATACCGCGATACATTCGTGATTCAACTCGCTGTGCAATTTGCAATAGGAGTCTCGGTTCATTCATTTTTCGTAGGTGTTTCGTAATTTTTGGAATCAGAGCTTCTCAAACATGGTTGGGTAGGATTTATAGAAAATTTAGGTACTAGTTTAGGTAGTTAAAGTTGCTCAAAGTAGGGGCTTTAGGATTTTGTTTTTCGATTAAATGTAAGTGGTGGAGAATGTATTCAATTTTTTGTTATATTTTAGATGAAATGTGCTTTGCTGTAAAACATTCTCAAGATAAAAATACTTTACTATTTGCAATTAATACAATTTAAAGTAAAGAATTGTTTCATAGTTCACGCTTAAAAAATAATAACGTAATTCTAATCCGTCATTAAACTGCATTTTCGCGCAGAAGTTTGAGAAGCACTGAACAGTGAATGAAATCGTTGAATCGCGAGCACCGGCAGCTAGACGAGATTACGAAACCGCGTTTATTGCGAGCAGAATGCAAATGCTCGATGTGCCAGTCTCTGGCGCGCGCGGAGTGCACGTGCTGCAGCAGCATTTCCGATTGGTCTCGCCAATGGAACGAAAAAGCGTGGAAAATGTCACCAACGTACGCAGAATCAATTATCCCAAACATTCGCCCCGCGAGCCCGTGGAAAAATGCGGCAACCGGTCCACGACGCCTGAACAACTCTCTCTCTTCGTCGCCCCGTGTTCTCGTTTCTGAACCTAGACGACGCGAGTGTCTTATTTTAACCATTTACCTCTGATTAATTAATAATATCATTTTCATCAAATTACATTTTTTTCTGTATATATTTCTCAATCAAAATCACTCTATTAAATTGAAGACTACGAAAAACCAATGCAATTATTAACACATAAGACACAAGTAATTAAAATAAATTTCACCGAAAATTCTGATCTTTCAGAACCCCTAAACAGCACGAAGCGCGCGTATTTCCCGATTCTTGCTCTCTCCGAAAAGGAATCGCAAACGTAAAAATCAAAGGTATACTCAATCCTTCATGAGATCAACAGATGGAACGAATAACAGCAAATCTAAACAGAGCAAAAGTAGGTGCAATCGCGCTTTCAGCGCCATTCATCCCCGGCCTGAAAAAGGGGGGTCGTTCCCGGAGCAGAGTTCCGCCTGTTGCGCGATAAATCGATCGCTGCGTGTGCAGTTGTTCGAACATGTGTACTCTCGGTTGTTTGTCGATCGCCGACATCCACCGCTTATGAATTACACGTTCAACGATCCTCGAAAACGTCCATAGAGCCCTCTTCTTGGTCGACGCGCGCCCGTACGCCCACTTCTCTCGATAATACGTCCACGCACACCAGAGAGTCTAGTCGTCATTATTTCCTCTACTCGTGCCCCTAACGAGCAATAACTGACAACGCACGCCATACCCCTGGCGAGTGTACGTTCCGAATGACTGTCATTAAACTTCGGCAACCGGAGCGGTCCAGGAGAAATGAAAACGGATCGTAGGGGCTTAAAAGTTAATTAATGGATCGTTCCAGAAATTGATCGGCAACGTTACGCGGTAATTACGCTTCTTCTGGAAAGCAGCCGCGGGTTAATGGGCCAGAAATTATTGTTTACCGCGTGGATTAAGTGGACAGCGAACGAACGGAAGAGATTGCGCAACACTTTGCGGTATGACACAACGTGTGACGCGATTCATGGGGATATAAACCCTTTGCGCTCCAGGGATTCTTTTATCGATCTCACGGAATCATTTCCTGAAGTTGAAAGTATCGCTTTCTTGCAAAACTTTGTAGATACTTGTCATTTTAATTTTGTTCTATAGGGGTTTGATAATATAGTCTGTCATACTATAATTAAGTCTTGAAGTAGGTGAGTTTTGATGACGTCAATGGAGTGCACAGTGTGAATGTTATCTATATTAGCCAATGAATAGTAAAGATTCTGTTTAAACAATTTCTAATGGTACATTTATGAACATGTTTTAATGTAAAATTTAGGTTTTATATGGTGACATAAATTCTCACTTTTTATTATACAGTCTGTCGATGATACATTATCTTAACGGTTGATTTTTTAGATAAACAGTGTCTACGATAAACATCAATCAAAATAGACGAAATGCTTTCTTCAGAAATTTAATGATATTACAAAAACTATGTGCCATTATACAAGTTTTAAATAACCTATTAAAACCAGGAGCACATATCCTAGACACGATAAATCCTTTCCCAATACACTGCAAATTAAGCCTGTAAACAAACAAAGCAAAACAATGTTAAACAGTATAAACCAATATGTTTCCTCCAACGATTCCTCAGAGAACGATCCTTTATCGCCTCGATCCTGGAGCGTTGCGATCGAATATCGTCGAAAATGTCGCGCGGTTCGAGTGAGTTTCGCACTTGCCTCGCAGCAATTATTTATCCAGGAACGTTGTAGCCCGAGACGTTTCCCGCAAAAGTTGTGTGGAACACCCCACGCGAACGGCAAACCCGTCGATTTCCCACCGGGTGTGTTGCGCAACATCTCGCCTCTCGACGACGCGATTTTTACGGTAAATTCGAAGCACGCGGGGCTCGGAGATACTCGATAACCTTTAATCTGGACGTCGAATGAATCAGAGTCGCATTATCGCCGTAGTCCCCCCCTCCTCGACCCCCTTTCTGGTGCACCATTACACGATCGATACGACAGCACTTATTCAACCATGGGTCGATTGTCCATCGAGCGTACGACAGATAATAGAGTTCGTGAATGAAAGGATTGACGAGCCAGCGCAGGTTCCACGCGTATCGCCATTTTTCCACCCCTTCGGGGAGGGACACGGGGTGCATGGTTATTTGTAGGATAGAACAGCGTTTCTCAAACTGCGGTACAGAGATTAAATTGTTTGAAATTATTTAAGGAAAGTAAGATGTTAATTCTGTTCTAAGGATGAAGTGTATTCTTATTTCTTTGGATTTATAATTATTTGAATTCATTTACTTAACTTGTATGTAAAAATTACTAAAATATGAACACATGAAATAAACACAGTTTTAAATTATTTCATTAAACGATGAATATAATTCTACTTCAGACTAGAATAACATTTTTATTTTCGTCCAATTAAACGATGCTTACATTCCATAGGACTCGTTAAAACGTAAATTCCTTTTTAAAATTTCGTCTAAATTACAAATGATGAAATCAAAATTGAATTCTACGCATTAAACCTTTCACTAAAATTTTCCTTTGTCGATGGTGTCCGTTTGAGAAACCCTGAGTTAGAAACACGATCGTCAGAAACGTAGCTAAGCAGCCGGATAATTGAGCGCACATGTTCACCGTGTTACCGTTTCTTTTCCTCCGGTCCCCGCGGGTGGAGCGATTGCGTGTCGGTGCATACGGGCGAATAAACGGAATAAGAGATAAAGGCGATACAGCGTGGAATGGAATTGGAGGGCAGAACGGAGCGGAGAGACAATGCTTGTTATGCATTGTTCTGACCGCACGGAGTCTCGGTGCGTGCAACGAACTGGCTGTGTCGCGAGGGCCCAGCCACGCGATGGCTTATTAGTTACGTATGAACAATGAATGTAACAATTTATTGGGAATCGGTAGCGTGCGTGGATCGTGCCTCTGCCGCGAATTATTGCACCTGGAGGCTGGATGGCACGTGGAGCGCGTGGAACAGCGAGAGACAAATTTCATTGTTGACAGAAACTTACCACTTGGTATAGTAATTTCTGGATATTTATTCCTATCATCTTCATTCATGAATCTTTTAACATTAAACCACGATTTTGTCAAATGTCTGTTTTCAAACTTTTGTATATAGTTCTTATATAAAATGCATGAATTATATACAATTGTTTCGTGTTAACCATTCTGTATTTTAATTTCTTTGTATCGAACTTGTATCGAATGCTCCGAAATCAAGTTTTGCGCACTTCCTGGCAAAAGTTTGCTGGTTTCCGCGGCAGGCCAGTGATGCATGTAACTGTACGAGCTGGAATATGATACAGTCCCTGTGTTCCTCTCTATAAGGCCGCGTGGCGGGCAGCTGGGAATCGCGCGTAGGGTCTACTTTATGTACTCGGTGTACCTAGCGGGATTATGTAGTGACCTATGTACCTCGTGTGTTTCTGCGTCTCGGTGCAGGGCCCAGAATCGTGCCGCGTAGATGGTTTCGTATTGCAAACTGGGCTATTGCACGCGATGCATCCGACCGCTTCTAGAACAATGCTGACTGCGCTTCGTGTTCTTGGCTACGTCTGGCTACGTATGCACAGATGCGCCCGTGTTGGCCGAGCGCACGACAGGAATGTCGCACGTGCGCATGCGCTCGCGTCCATCACGGCTCCCGGTGCCCCAGCATTGAAATCCCCGATTTAGAGCGACCCTTTTTGTGCCATTTTATTTCCTAATACGCCTTTTCTTTTATATTTCGAATTGATATATTTCGCACAGTGAATTTTGTTCTAGAGACATCTGGTTATCTATAGCAATTTTTAGAATATAATTTTGGAGCCTGTGTAGAAAGAAAAATATTCCAGGACCTTACTCAAAACTCTCCAAAAATTTTAGACCAAAGATCGAGTTTTCCTTTATATTCTAGAACAAAAACGGTCGATCGCTCTATTCCCGCTACTGAATTCACATCCAGCCCCAGAAGCACCGTTTGCCAGCGATAAATCATCGCACCACGCACCCGGCGACCATAATTTACTCGCGAATAATAAACTGCGCGGCGGTACGTAAGCAATTCGCGCGCGAATTTGCATTACGGTAAGATCCGTTAAGCTCACCCACGCGAGCGAGACACAGGCCAGGATGGTTCATTAACGCAGTTCGCCGACCGAAGTTGGCGTTTCCGAGTGCGCTTGACTTCCTATCGTCTATCTTAAGGTCAACGCTTGGTCGTGGACGAGGCACGGGTAACTCGATCCCGAAGGCATGACCACGGGCTCGAATCGTCCACGGTTTCGAAAACGGTCGCCGCGCAACTCGCCCCGAAAAGAGATGGTCTTGCTCGTGCTCGAGATCTTATCCACCCACGTTCAAACTGGATCGACCACTCTTTGCCGGAAGACGTTTGGCGAATTTTTTTTATTAGTTGCATGGCTGTTGTTGACTTACATAGGAACCTTTTGGCAGTGAGAGGAGATAGAACAGTTATTACCAATTTTCTTTTACGATACTAGCATTTTTTACTGGAGGTTTCAAGTGTAGGCCTTATAATTTAATAGTTTCTTAGTTTTTCATATTTTTGACGGTTGCTCATGTGAAAAAGGAATCGAAACGTTCTTTACCACTTTACATTTCGAAGTCTGGTTACCTAGGTACAAGCTAGGTTTAAGTTTCACGAGCAACAGGTGTCTGCGCATTGACACTCACATAAGCATTTTAAACGCTTATATCTCGATAACGAAGTTTGCGATTGCAAAATGGTAAAGGACTTTTTGGTTCCTTTTTTCAGGCAGAATCGACCCCAACTAAAGATCTCATAGTTTTTCCCCTTCATCTATCTATAAAAAGAGGAAATTGATAGCAGTATCAACCTTCAGTATAGAAAAATCAGATAATCCTTTCGACGTCGAGCATTATTTGGGTCTACAGTCTCTGAAAGTGGCGTAATTCATCGAACCCAAAGTAAGTGCATGTTAGCGTCCACGGCTAGAGCCTGTCCCAACGTTTACTATCGCGGTAGCTCGGCTCGTACGAATTCATTAACTGTAATTATTATGTAATCGGCGTCGGTCAGCGTTGGCTGGTGAAACGGTCGGTGGGAACGGGAACGTCGGTCCCGAATCGATTTTCAATAAATCAAGGGGCCCATCGGCAGCAGCGGAGAGCCTCTTAGTATGCGCATATTAAGCGCCGGTACAGCGCACACGCGGTGTGTTCATCCTGGTCGAGACCAGACGCACACGCCCGTTATCGGAAATTTATTCCTCTCTTGCTCGCTCCTCACGGCTGTCGAGACGGCACGTCTCGCGTCTGTCTGCCGCGGCCGCACGCGTTTCCCAATTAGATCTAACGTCGCTTGGAATGATTTCCGACGCTTCGAGCTGTCGATACACACACGCGAGAGCCAAGGCACGCGAGTAGAACGCTCCCAGCGTCGATCACCTGGTGCACACGTGTCGCGGGACACCTCGTCGTCGAGTCGTGTATCGCGATCGATATCGCGATCTTTGATCCATGGCGGATTATTTTTTGAAGTTGGCGGGCTGGAAGGGAACGATTAAATCTCTCTTAAGTGGGGATTCAGATTGCGGTGGGGGTTGATTGTGTCTCAAGAGGGGAGGTTTGTGTTTAGAATGTTTTTTGGCGAGATTTAATTGTAAATGTCTAATAGATTTAAAGACGTAACGATTTATCGTACTATAAGTCACGCAATTTCGATTGATAAGTCCGTCTGAACAACGATGATAAAATATGTGGGGTTGCTTGTCTGACAGTAATGCAATTATCGATGGAACTCGACGAGTCTCGTACGATAATTTACTGCGTCTGTGGCCCCCTTTAACCCCATCATGCCCATCGTATCAGTTTCGATACACACCAGTTCCAGATTATTTTTATATTCTTCCTACAATATCAATTGTTTTCCTTTGGTGAAGTATATCCTAAGGTTGCTCCACCAGTTACACTCACATTCGCCGTGAAACCAATTAGCATTTTATTTCCAAATGCATTTGGAATAAATCTGATTGAAAAGATGACATTTAAAACTCCTCCTGTGGCCAAGAAATTTATCACCATATCAACGTTCCCGACTTTGCACGATAAAAATTCTCTGAAATTCCCTCCGTACACGAAAGTCACAAATCCACGAAAAATACATTCAGGATACACATTTACGACAGGAATAACGCCTGGTGAGCGCGCGAGGCGGTTAATAAGCCCCGAGTAAACGATAATCGCGGCGATAAGTCGGTTCGTGACGCGATTAAACTCGCTCGTTCGCGACAAAAATGTAACCGGCAACGAGAGAATTAGTAGGAAAATTAATAACGACGCGTGCAAACCATTAGAATATTAGTAATGGACCGACAGGCCATCGAGTTGGTCGTGTAACCGCGGCGTGTAAACCTCGAATCGAGCCATTCTCGGTGTCCGGGGCGAAACGACGCTTATCTGGGCGCATTAAATGCTGGAAATAACCTGAAACGTGGCGCCGTAAATAATTAATATAGTCGCGCGTAGAGCTGTTGGGACGGTTGGGAACGGGCGGTCGCGCGCAGATACGGTGAAACGAGCGAATCGTAAAAACGAAACGGAGTTTACGATCGTGGCCGGACCGAGGGAACGCAAGAAGCGAAATGTAGTTGGAATAATCGTGAACGCACTTTGCACCGTTTGTCATCGTATCGGGGGGCCCTCGCGTACTAGCCGCGGATAACTTCTTATCGCCACGGTTCGGTTTCGTCGGCCGTGTACGGGGCACTAAGGTATCGTGTCACTGACCAGGCCAACGCGATTATTATAGATCCCGTATTTTCCCGTGCGTGAGTGCGTGCAAGCGCGTGGGCCTCCGGTTATTTAAAGAACGCGCGCGACCCGCCGAATCGCGTCACGTGTCCTCGAGCGTCACGCGCCAGCGTGGGCCGATTCGACAGGCGGGAATTTCCGAATGGAATTCACGGGAGGGGTTTTGAATTTGGATTTTAACGAGGCTCATATTTTAACGATATTCTTCTGTATTCTGCGTGGCGATTATAGTTGCAATAATGAAATGGATGATGAGGGTCTTTGAGGTACTTGTGTCTGTATTATTCTTATTTTCTGATATATTAAATATTCTGAAAGTGGTACATGTACGTACATAAATATATTTTCAGACTGAATTGCTTTATTTTAAATCAATAGTATATTTTTCTTGTCTATAAAATAAGTGGTTCTATTGCCTACCATTCTTCCATTAAAAAAATAAATAAATAATTGTCGTATATAATTACACACAATGTTAAAATTTATTTTAATTAAATATGAATTCTAACCACTTCCAAATATCAATTCTATAAAATATGTATTGTACCTATAAATACAACAAAAATCTATGTCCAATTAGAGTATCATAAAAATACGCAATACTCTCTTTCTTGTTCGCTTCAACTACAGCGCCTGTAAATCCATAACAACGACGGGTACGTACTTTATCATCGTCATAAAATTGCAAAATCGTATGACGACTTAAAGATACCTTTATGGTCTGACGTGGCACCAGCAGGAATCCGCAGGAAAAGTCGTCTCATCTTCGTGAGCTGCTTCCACTATCTATTGTCTCTTCTTGCGGATTATGTCTTGCGAGAAGTCGCGCACGTGTGGCGCGGGTATGCGACAGTGGGAGAGGCAGACCAGTGCCTTTCGCAGCCGTTGGCGCCGATACCAAACCGGTAGAAACAGGTAGTCCATCTAAGTCCCCGCTGGTTTGCCATGACAACGTCCACGTCGCCACGCCGGACTTTGTCCTCCACTTTTACAAAAGCGATTGTTTCGCTCGGCGAACCGATCTCGTGCTTCCGGCGGGGCTCCCTATATTTAGAAGTTTCGCCCCTTTTGTTCGATCTAGCACGTTAATTGGATCGTTTTTCGTTAATTATCGATAACGAAGCTGGCTAATGCGCAGTGACAATAAATTAATACTCTTCGTTTTCGTTCATCGTTTTAGCTGGGATTACTGCCATTGTGGTGGGAATTTTTTATTTGGGTGTTTTTATGTAATAATCGTTTTAGAATTTCAAAGAATATTAGATGTATACGTGAAGTGATAATTGAAGCCACTATATACAAATAGAGTCACTCTATGAGTATTTATGAGGTCATTTATAACTTCTATTATATTTCTACTTTTTCTTGAATTAAAAATATTTTTCACTGAAAAATTTGTCGAATCTCAACAAAACTTTTGCCCAGAAGAATGTCCACCATGCCCTAGTGCATATAACAATTCAAAACTATTAAATCAGGCATTCTAATTTTAATTATAATAATTCCAAGTTTTTATATGCCTCAGCTCAAGAGATTAATTTATTAATCTCCCTCGTAACTTCGAATTTCCATTCGACGTTCGATGGCGGTTTCCTGTTGTCGCTTTCCGTCACGCTGCTCGATCGTCGAGGGTTCTGGTTTATCTGAAATTATACAGATCGTAGATCGAGGCGAACAAGCGTCCCAGGCGGCGTCGAATCCCTCGATCGACGCTGTCGCGCCGATAGTGGCAACAATAAGTATTCCGCGCGTGGTGGAACGAGCGTTTCGACATGGTTCCTTGGTGGTATGCGAGCTCGTTAAATACGGTGAACCGTGGTCGAAGAGTGCTTTCGATATGAGGTCAATAGCACTGAAACGATAACGAAGTGCGAGGACCCGAGACTCGTTTCTCGTTGGTTGCCGCATAAGAGAGATGGAAACCGGCACCGAGATGCACTTCACCTATTTTAAAACGTGCTCGATGCGCAACAGACGCGCTTTATCCTCTTGCGGAGACGTTTTTCGACGCTCTCGCGCGACCAGTAATTTTACTCGTGGCTCCTTACGTGCGGATCTAGCCGGAATCGACCGCCATTTCGAGAAGAGAGCGACCCTGTTCGAATCGCGAACTCGAGTCGAGCGGAATTGACATTTTGTTCACGATGAAGTGTTCTATCCGGTATGGACAGAAATAAGAATGGAACTTTAAGATACTGTACATTTTATTTTATTTATTCCGGTATAAGTAGCAGTTGCATTTATGTAAGAGAGGAGTCCTTTCGTTTTCTTGGTTGAGAGTAACTAGAATAGGAGTTATCTTGTCAGTCGTGGATAAAGTCAGGTATTCGTACCAGAGAAAATGATCATAGTTTGACGGAATATTAATAAATCCATAAAAAAATTTTAGAATTGACATATTTAATGGTATTCTCAAGAAAAAATTTCAATTTTATTGAATTTTTAGAATTTTGAAATGGTTAGATCGTTATAACAGTGAATTATATAGGATGCTTCAGGGTCGCTCCTCGTTGTCCTTTATTTTGGAAGGGACAACGGTCCTAATCAGTCCTAGACCAGCCAGTAGTGTCCCTGGCAATTCGCGAAATTGCCCGTTCCTTTGTCCATGGCCCCACGGAACCGTAAAGGACGAGGTAGGGGTGGGAGGGACACTCAGCACGCGGCATCCTGTGTTCCGCAGGAGCAGCAGAGAATTATGTCCTTATTGTATGTTAATAGGGTCCCCTCGCACGAGCCCTCTCTTAAAAATAGCTGCTGAACCCTCGTCGTCCGTTGCTTCCCTTTTGATCGGTATTTTCTAGTTTCTGGAACTCGTATTTTAGATAACACACCGGTCACGAGCCCGAGCTTCTTTTGTAAAGCTTCTGCGAAACTCTTATTATGCGTCATTGTTGAGCAGCAGGGGAGCTGCTGGAATAAATAAGGAACTGCTGGAATAGGCCGTGCGGGATGATATCGTTCGATCAAAATTGTTTCGTCAAAGGCGTATTAGGTATGGCCATCTTGAACCATAGTTTCAAGGGGAAGTTCGATCATTTATATACGAAATACAGAAGAAGAGGAAGAGTGGTTACGATAGAAGAGTGAATATAGAAAGAATGATACAATCATTTTGTATCACACTGAATATATTTTTGTAACGTTTGCTTTCAATTTATCAGCATTAAATCATACTTCAATCGTTGCTGTGGTAAGATTCATTTTTTTCTATTTTTTGTGATGGTTTAATCGACGAGTTTAGGTTTGCTTCGACAATTTTTGACGGGATTCAATTTATCTTTTCCATCAATTTTTAAGTGTATAAACCTCATTCACTATACACAAAGCGTAGAATTATGAGTTCTTATTCTCCCTTTCGTGTAACTTTTTAAATCCTAATTTTAATATCTACCATACAAGTAATTTCTAAAATTGTTCCCTCTTTAACGACCTTTAGAACAGGTGGGACAAAATGAAGCCCCCATTCAGTTTCCTGCACCGAAATCTCGACGTCTATTTTCGTTCGCTTCAGATAGGTCTGGAGGGTCTTCCACCAGTCAGTATTTCTTCCGTTGTTTTCACTGCAAACGTTTCCCCTTTGATTTCTTCGGGATGCATTGAGCTGCTCAAAGGGTGTTTTTGCGGGGCGTTGTGACTTTTGCGAATCAAGGGTGGCCAGTTCGTTAAAGCTTCACGGTATTTTCCTTCGCACTGACGCGTGAACAGCTTTTACCAGCGAAAGAGGACCATGTGACGGTTCTTATAACGCCGCGGGGTCATTAGCATAGCCCGGTGGACTTTAAACTGTATAAACTCGCAGTTTAAAAGAGATTTTTATACTCTTGGATAATTTTTGTAAAATTACTCTTAAAGTATAAATCCAACGAGATGAAGAAATTCGGTCTGAAAGAAGCAATAATTTAAATAATGGGATATTACTTTGTTTCACTTGGGTTCTCCTTGGTAAAGCACGGGAAAAGAACCAACGTCAGTTTGAAAAACAAAGGATTTTTAGACGAACGTTTTTACTTTATTGTTTACCGAGCAAGATGTAAACGATCCTTGGTACAAAAGTTTCAAGGGACATTAGTACAAATTTTAATTGATGCCACTTTTAAAATAAAATGAGTCTTGGGAGCTTCAAGAAATAAAAATTCATCAGACTTGAAATGAAACATTCACGTTACTTTAGCATTTATAAAACAGGACTTAAAAGATCGAAAGTAGAAAAGCTTGACGAGTCATATTTAAACTCTTTAATCCTCAAAATAAGATTATTGCTCCATTGAATAATAGCAACAGTAAGAAGGAAGCTTTAAAAAATAAAAATTGATCAGACTTGAAGTGAAACATTCGCGGTACAGTGAAGATGGCACCCGAAGCACAGTGGTTAAGTATCACTGGTATGGAGTCTCGCGTTTCACTCGCTCGAAATTAGCATGGCCCTAGCGTAGGATTAGCATCGTTCCGACAGAAAAAAGTAGCGCGGAGAGTACAATATGGCATTAGGTGAAACGTCGAAACCCGTTCTCATTCAAAGTAGATCCGTTTCTAGCCGCTGAAACCGGAGTGTCTCCGAATTTTGCCTTCCCTGCGAATCACTGGAGCCTGGTAATTTATGTTAATTTCAGCTTGCGCTTTGTAATCTTTTACTTTCACTACGCTCGAATTCCTTTTGGCCTTTCACTCGAAATTAATCGGTACGCGGAGTCAGTTGGTACTTCTCAATTAAAAATAATTTCATGCAGTCACATCTTTTATTCGTACGAGTACGCCTTGTAATTGTTGATCACCTGTGAGCATCAAGAGTAGACTAACATCGAAAAGAAAGTAATTTATTCCGTTTCGTTAATAATTAAGTAGTGCGACTCAGAGTCATTTTCTTTAATAGTTAGGTAGTGCTACGAATTCAAGAGAACTAGATGACTATGGACTTTTGTTGCTCTGACTAGATAACCATGAATTCTTGCTGCTCTAATTAGAAAATACTCATACATAGATTGTGAGTCTTCGTGCAAAATAAAATATTTATAAACCTATTTACAAACATTGGACCTATGAAGGTCCTGTAGGATTGATTTAACACTCACTCGGAACTCTATCAGACCAACTAAATCCTCCCAAGTTCCAAGTGTCTGATCAAAGGAATTATACCTCAAGCAACCAGAAAATCCATCCAGGATCTCACAGGCTTCAAAAATAAAATTATTATATTATAACCTTTCACAACTATTTTATTCGCCTATCCAGAACCATGATCAGCAAGTTTCTCAATCAGAGGACCGATCCACCATCCCATCGCAAACCTATCCATCCACCCACTTCCTGCCGATTCTAAAACCCCACCTGAACTTTGCAATTGACCCTGCTTGCACCGAACAAGGATGCGACGTCACTGTCGTTCATTATCCGGCATCTGCTCCCGTTCCCATCGCCCGGTGCGCCGAAATCCCGATAAAAAAAAAAAAAAAAAAAAAAAATACGAGCCTGTTGGATGGGCGTGCCCGAAAAGCCTGGCCCCGATTTCGTGTTCCTCAGGCAGCGTTTACGAGCAGCTCGTAAATGCAACCGCCCCGTCAGCCCTCGCGGCGCATCTCGTTAACGCGCCTCGTAACTTTATCGTCGAGTGCGTCCTGACGCGGCGGCGACTCGTTTATTACGCGGCAAACAATATTCCAGCCTCACCGCCTCGCGGCAGGTTAACGGCGTCTCGTGTCTCCCACTTTCGCGCTTTTCGACCGAATTCTCCAAAATTATTTATCGACCAGCGCCGCCACGAAGCTGAGACGCCGCTCCTTACGTTACGCAAGGAGTTTCGCCGACTTTTGACGTTGGAGGCGTCCTTGACGCGTGAGAGGGTGCGTAAGGTGATCCATTCGGGGAGTTTGGACAGAATCGGGGACAGTTTTGGGTGTGGTTGGGTGGCGATGAGAATTTTTGCGGGATGGTGGGTTTTTTCGGAGGGTGGAGGGGTGAATAAGGGTGAAACTGTTTGGTGGGAGTTGGTTTGTGTTCGAGTAGAGAAATAGTGATGTGGAAGGATGATGTATTGTAGAAGGTTGGTTCTCAGGGACTTAACATGATATGAAGGATTTTTTGATAAGATCTTTTGATGCACTCTAGCTAATATGATTGGGGTGCACCTGAGATATTATGTAAGCAGAAGACATGTATGGAGGATGATGCACTTTGGTTAGGTGATCTTTGGAGATTCTGCGTGGAGGAATTTTTTGAGAAAACTTGTTTAGGTGATCTAATTTGAAATTTAAATTATATGGAATTCTAGATAGCTGATCCTTGAGAATTCAAGAGGAGTATTCTTTCTGAGAGAACTTGATTGGATGATGACTCTATAGTGAAGCTTACACTGTGTGTAGATAGAATAGAGTGTCTTATGAGATAAGAAGTGTAAACTCTTGAAATAGGTAGGATAGATTATGAAAGCACTTGAGATGGAGCCAAACAACAGTTATTCCAGTGACTGTTACCATCTTTTATTCCTCATAGAGGTCAAACAACCAAATTTTTACACATACTTGATTACCTTTTGTCTAACATTGTAAACAATTATATCGTCCCTATCACACGAACTAAAACATCCTACAGTACATTCCACAAAGTATAATCTTGGATAATTTAACTTACAATTAAAAACTCTATCTACAGCTGAAGGAATATCCTGTAAACGTGTAATATGCGAGGGCGTGGTGGTCTCGAAGACAAATTGTTCTGCCAACGGAGATGATTTCGGCGCAATGTCCTCAAGGCTGCAACCACGCCTCGGCTAACTTTAGTTTCTGTCAATTTCTCAACTCTCCCCAGCGTTATTTTCGTTGTGGCACTCAGCCAGGAATATGCATTTACCAAGTCGACTTATTCGCGTGTTCGAACCTCCGCGTTTATATATGTATACGACGAATCCATTATGTCGATTGTTGGTAACTATGTTCTCTTTTATGTTTCAGGTACGTACCTTTGTCTGGCATTCTGTGTACGAGCTGCACTTGGCTGGGCAGCACGTGAGTCAATCTTATTTGTTTGGAATATTTTCTTGCTCTGTTGGATATGAATCGATGAAGTTTCTTAAACATATTTATTTAGATATCGTGGAGCATTATGCATTACTTAAATTCTTTTAAACAATAGAGACAAATTTTGTTTCCTCTCTATTTATCTAACACTGAATTGTTGCTAATAGATTATTACCAAGTCCGTTCTAAGATCTTTAACTCTTCAATATAAATTCTAAAATTTTTATCTTTAACGAATGGAGGATGAACGATGGGTATAAAATCGAGAATGGAGAGGCACCGCTGGCATTCCTCTGCGCCCGCAATTTTTTAAGAGGCGGTAACAAACCGGTGGTACCACTTGTGCCTTAATTTGTTCTGGCGCACTTAGGTAGTCGCTTTAACAGCCCTTAAGACAATGTCAGTAACTCGTGTGAACAGCCATTACGATCGTTAAATTGAACAATTGCCGTCGATGGGATCTCTTTTAAACACCTTCGATCTCACGCGTGTGTCTTCCCACGCACCAGACGCCACGGATAAAGATCCATGCTGAAATTGTCCCGTTACCTGATACCGCGTTATATTCCGCAGAAATAATACCATATCTGCTTCGAAACGGGAGCAGATCCCTGACGATACGCGATGAAATCACGAAGGATCTCTTTTGGTGGAAGAATAAAAGTGGAAGCAGTATGGAGGCACAAAGAAGATTATTTATTTGGTATTCAAGCAAGGCTCTAGTTGAGTGATGAAATTACTCTTGGAAACGTGTATGTTGAAGATATATTATTAGAAGAATTTCAAATCTGACATCATGATTTATTTATACTTAATTTATAGATGGGTACAGTTAAATTCAAATAAAAGTAGATGGCATTAATTATAGGGGCTATTGAGTAGTAGTCCTTCTTGAAAAGAATTATAGTTGGATACTATTGGTGAAAACTATAGAGCAGAAAACTATGATTAAATCTAGAATTATTTAAAATAAATAGGAGAGTAACAGAATGGTCTGAAATTAGAGTAACTTTGGTCAGTAAAACAAAAACAGTTAATAACTTCAGTATCACATAATCACAATATCATAATGTTTGTAACACAAAAATGTTCAAAATGCAATTTGAAGACTTCCGTATTGCAGAAGAAAGCAATTAACAATTTTTCACCTCAGTGCCAGACCATGGTAGCATCCATGGGGAAGGGAGGGTCACGTAGGAGGAACACGAATATACGCGACGGTGTAATTCGAATGAAAATTCTTTCCTCATGTTTTATTCTAAGAACGGATGGGCGGTCCGCTTTGAAATCAATTGCTGAAGACGCGCTACATACTCGAGAGACAGGGAGCTGGTCTCCTACTCTCTTTCTCTGTCCCTCTCGGTCAGCTTCTATGCGAAACGCAACGAATAGGAGAGAACAAGCTCTACGAGACAGGCGAACAACAGGAGAAAGAGACGGAGTGGACCGCCGCGATGAGACGCTGCCCTCCTCGTCGTTCTCAGCAAATGAATTCAGTCATGAATATGTATCGGAGGCTCTCATAACTGAATTCATACCGTGGCCGATCGGGATGTATGAGTTACACTCATGAAGAACGGAAGTCGGGAACGAATTCCTCTTCCTATGGTGTGTTAGGACGCGCACGAAGAGATGCGGAGGAGTTTAGAAGCGAGGAGGTAGGAGAATGGAAATTGAAATTGAAGGGATTGAAAGGGAAAGGAAGATTGGAAGGCGAGGAATTGAGAAAAGTGAAAGTTAAGGTGGAGGTACGATAAGTTCTGAGTGATTTTCGAGGGGAAATTTGGAAATGGGTTGGATACCAAGGGATAGGACTCAGAGAATTCAAAATAAAATTAGCAAAGAGAAAAAATAGTTACCTAGTGGTAGGAAGTTAGGAAGTTGTAGTCAACCCTACTTGGGACATTTAAAGAGAATCCTTGAGATTCCTTGAAGATTTGACAGTGAGGCAGGGTCAAGCAAACCTCTACCTCAGAAATTCGAGACAAATAGAGAATACATCAAGCAAATAGAGAATACATATGACGATCCACATACGATAATCGACATATGAATTGTAGTTTAAAAAATCAAAATTATGAAGAACTGCAGCTAACTTCACCTGGTGTACCCATAGAATAGAGTGTCCCATTATGTATCCTTGTTCTGAGACCCTTGTAGGATCGATGGAACCTTTATGTTCAAGAAACAATAATACCAATACTCCCCTACAACATTTTCAGTTCAACGAACGTCACCAGAGACATTGGCTTCGTCCAGGGGTCTGAATTCGCGAGGCTCGTCCTCGTGATCCTTTCGAAGCCGAAGCGGCGGGGTCTCCCGGTTCCGAGCATAGGCGGGCTTCGGAAGGGGTCGCAGGGTCGTCGATGTCGTGTCTCTGTTTTGCAACGCGTAATTACCAACAACGGGCAGGCACGCCGGCCGAGCTCACGGCTGCCAGTCGAGCGCGGCATTAGACGGATTTTTATGCGAGCGCGTAACGAACGGCGTTTTGCATATTCTATGGCAACAGCCAGCCAGGCCACGTCGAGCGTTTGGCCGCTTAGAGCGTTTGCTCGCCCTTCCAGGTTGCTGCCTGGTGCTCCGTCACGCGCGACGACCTGGAAAGTGATAGTCCACCGCCTAAGAGATGCCGATTGTCCTTTACGATCGCCGTGAATTTATGCTTCTCGGCTTTGGGAATGACACGAGCAACGGGACAACCAGTTCGTGAACCCTTGGAGTACCTTCGATTGGTGGGTGCTAGCTCTGCTGAGTTCGGTTGCTCGATTAGGGGTGAAATGAATCGGTTGGGGGAATTTTTGAACTAATTTCAGGCTGAGGATCAAACTGTCCACGTCCTGGCAGAGTTACAGCTTTTGTGTCTGATAGAAAGATGGGATTTTGGGGTGTATTGCAAGGAGATAGGAGCATTTGGCCTGTTGGAGTTTTCAGAGCTGAGACTCGATTATTGCAAGAGACAGGAGATGAACAATTCGTGCAGTAGTCAAGATATACCATGTATAATACTCTCTACTTCTCGACACTCAAACGTACCTTTCACACAGTAGTCGAGGTTCTATTGTTATTGAAGCAAAAATTACTCTACATTGAATGTGTACCACATTCTCTTTAATCCATGATTGATCTCCCTTCTTCTCTACAATACATTTTTATAAATAACCAGAATGCAAGTATGAAGGGATGGAGTATTATAATTGTAAAATAATACGTACGCACTGTCAGGAGAAAGAAAGATCAGATCTGGACAGAATTGTGAATCGTATCGAGTCATACATTAGAGTCTTCACGTGTTTGACCAGTTAGTCGACGCTGTCCCTATTCTACTTACGGATGGCACCGCTTCTCCTTAGACCAGGACTGATCTTTCTTTCTGCCTACGTGCACTTCTAAATTGCCAGCATAAAATTAAATCAAGATTACCACCTCTACAAGTTTACGTAACGAAGAAGAAGCAGATTCGAAGAAAAGGTCTTCCTTTGAACGAGTACACTGCTGGTATGTCGACATAGCAGTTGTGATTCATCGAATCGGTGAATGTAAAGCCCAGATGTGAAGATTATACGATAGACTAAGGATAAGACTATATTTAAAATTCGAGGATTCGATACGGTTTCCTTAACGATTTCGGAGACGATTGGCCCATTAGAGGTTGTCCAACGTAGACGCTATGTTTAAGCGTTAGATGTACTTTTAAACTGGTTTATTAAGTTACAGCGAAACTGGTTTGTAATTATGATCAGACTGTTCGGACCACGTCTCTTACTTCTACATGCATTATGAGCGGAGACTTTGTATTGCACGATTTGCAATGGCAGTTGATAGCTTCGCGTGGTGTCTTCTTCTAATGACCTGTCCTAATGGAGATTGATGATGGTCATCTTTCTGCAGTCGCCCGTGGTTCTGCGCCCTATGTTCGATGTATTAGCATAAAGAAGCAATTGCGAATCAGGCATTCAGAGATTTCAATGAAATTCCTGTTCGAGGTTCTTTTAATTCGAGTTATTAATACCAATCGTCTGGTACAAGATTACTTCTTGGGCACTAATGCGCAGATACTCGCGGCAATCTATAACCCGTGCACGAGAACTGAGACTGTGAATTATTTAAATAATTGTTAAGTCTTTTATCCATTTTGAGGTTGTCACAACATGGCGAAGGAACAAATAATAATAGTAACAAATAGTAACTTAAGGGACACCTAAAATACATGAATATAGTTAATTTTACAAGAGAAAGAAATATTTAAAGCTTAGAGTACTCAATTTATCTACTCAAGATTATATGTTGCTGTCTGTTATTCCATTAAATATTATACTACTATCATTATTTTAAACACTAATTAGTTTCTCCAAACCTTGACTCATCTTTTCAACAAAATATCCACAAATGCTATCAGTGAGAGTTATAGTTCTAATCATAACTGGATTAAAAAGTATAGTCAGTCCACTCTCAGTAAGAAATTTTCCACGTCCTATGAAGAATATGTGACAGCTGAATCGCTTAGTAAACTATGTTTTCTCAGGCTCAATTTTTGTTCACACTACTTTCCCTTTTATTTGAAAAATAAAGAGGAGTCGAAGAGGAAGGAAGGAAATAGATTCAAGGAGCCGAGACGAAGCTCCAAGTTCAAGGTTTCGATACGGTGTTCGACGATACTGTACCAAAGTTACGCGTCGCCGATGCAGCAGGATGCATTCTCACGGGTATTCCTCCTGCGTCAGATAAATGTCGTGCCATCGGGACGTAGATAAATGATAATACTCGTCGGATCTCCGTTTGCTGTGTACGCTCGCTGGAAAGACAACAGGATTGAAACAGGAATCTTCAGCATTACGATAACGTGTTTATTATAGCCTCGAGGTCTGGCGTGCAGAGTTCTTTTCGATGCGCGTTCGATCTTTTACGAATCGTATCATCGTCGAATCTCGCTAAAATCAGTTCACTATCAAAAAAGAATTCTGCAACGTGTGCATTAGGATTATTATTCAAACATTTTTATCATCGGTTTATCTCAGAAATTTCCTTCTATAAGCACTAAATTTACCTCACTTCCAAAGAATTGTTATGAATTACTCATAAATGAATAAGTTACTATAGAAATTCCTCTAAATTATCAATGGTTTCAAATAGTACCTACTACCGCAGATTTCCTCGTTCATCCTTTCACAGTCGATCGATATCAACGAAAGTCGAGTTCCAGCCAGTGCGGCGTGAGTCCATTACTCACTGGAGAATTGCCACGAATGGCAGCTAATTCGCGTATTTTTTCTCAGACGATGTTGCAAGTATAATACGTCGTCGGAATAAGTTCCTGGCCGATCGAACGTGGGTGTGTCTGGGGAGCGAGCCAAGTCGTGAAATACTCGGACTTGTCCGGCACGTCAGTGCTTCCCAACCCTTTTTACATCGCGATACGCTTAGGAGAACCTAACATTTACGTGGCACACTTAGGGAATAATAGAAACAGCTATCACAAAGAAATTGTACAGTAATTTGTATTATATTGACACTGGGACAAGAAGTCTGTGAAGTTGATGCACGTGTTTTGTAGGTAATTCATTTCAAAATTATTTAATCATTTACAGCCCTTATGATGGAATTTTTGATGACAGTTATCGATATAGGAATGTGATTATATTGAAAAATTTATTTCTCTCTCCTCCTTTTAATTAAAAAAATACTTTCTTTATGAAACCTATTTCTAATATTATAACAAATATAATTTAAGTTTCAATGAAGCTTCTTGTAGCTCTTTTATATTTAGAAAATTTTAGTAATTCCATGTTCAGACATTTTCTAAGATTACCAGTAATAAAAATTTTGTTTTCACTTAAATAAGTACTAGCTACTAAACTAGAGATATTTTCTACAAGTCTTCCTTTTCAAGACTGTTTAATGATTCGGTAAAAAATTCATAAAAAGGCACACCTGTTGGAAAGCACCGAGGTACGTGACTCTAGTTAGGTCTTGGTTCGAACGGACACGGTGTCACCTAGGAGGTCGATAATGAATCCTGAGATCGCAATTGGTCACGTTCCCAGGGAATATCGATTTTCAAAATTACTCCGTGAACGTCGATCGACGCTACGCGATTTCTCCACGGTCCAGGTGGGATTCGAGGCTGTGAAACTCGACTGTGGATATCTTTGCCTCCACTTTAGCATGTGATCGATTATGTTGGATCCCACAGAAATCCCAGGCACGATTATCTAAGAATTTTACTTTTGGAAGCAACAGGGGATAGTGTGATCATTTGGACAGATTGCATTGTGTAATTAAAATAGAATTAGGTAGGTTAATTATTTTATGGATACCGAGGGAAAAATAAGCTTTCTTGTTTTAGATTTATTAAGCACAATGAAAAATAGACGAGAAACAGATTTATCGAATAACTATTTAGTATTCAGTGCTATTAATTTTAGAATGCTACTTACAGAGGAATATTTAGACTGACGTTGCATTCTCGGAACAAAAGAATCTTTTTTCTTTGTATTTTTTATTTTTATAAACTTCGAATTCTTTGCAGTGGGATATGATTGAAATTCTCTTCGTTCGATGCACCAACGTGGTGAATCGAAAAGTAATTAATTGGTTAAGTACTACAGCAATCCAGAATATTATTTTATATATAAATTTAACGTAATTTATTTAATCCAAATATGATTTTAGCTTCCTTTTAATTTAGCTTTGTAATGAATAGTTGCAAGTAGCTGCAGCAGTAAAACATCCCGTAGCAGACTAGCACATGATGAATCGATGTTTGAAAGGCCCTAACAGCCAGATAAAAGAGCAATGGTAGAAAGAGGCGCGTTACCCTCGTCGCGTACCTAATAATTACGATGATTGGCAGTAGCTGAGAGTGTGTCGAGGCATTTAAATATCACCACGGTTAGGATTAAAACATCCGAGCAGTTTTTCGTCTTCTCGTGGGAATCCAGCCGCGGTCTCCCTGAATAGTCCTTAAACGGTCGGACACGTCTTTCGATAGACTCCAAGAGTGGTCTGGAAAGGGAATGGGAAGGTGATTGTGTAGTCCGTTGCGCTGTTTCTGCTTGTTCTGTTAAATTGTTTACCTTCCATTCGTTGGGAGGCGCAGTAGCATTGTGGGAGACTACTGCGAAGAGATTGGGGAAGAATTCAAATAGTGGATGAATAATGGAAATTCTCTGGAATTGCAAGGTTAATTTTTAAAGTGGAAGACATAGTTAATTGTACAGAATTTTTATTTTGGAGCATGAAGGGTTGTATATATGTTGAATTTGAAACTGTAGGAGATACGAGACAGAAAAGATTGTTTCGAGCGATAGTTATTAATTCTCTGCTTTCACATTCAATTATTTGTAACTCTGGTTCAAACAGATATATCTTCATAGTAATGAAACACACAGGTTGTTTCGACTATATGTACACCCTTGGAATGTGTGAGTGAGGGAAGATTAGAAGTTGTACTGTTTTTTCTTTATAAATGGAAAGTTCACCTTAGAAAGCCACAGAATTAATTTCTACGTCAAATATAATTCTAATAAATTACTTTCGATGTCTTCTTGAACTTTTTGTGAGTTACTAATGTTTCAGGTAGACCTAGAATTGTTTACTGTTTGTTCGTTATTCGGGATTCAGTACCCAGATGGGAACGTTGCCCATTTTTGGCGCAGAGATGCATCGAGCGCGGTGAATCATAGGTCGGTGGTGTGAACGCGGCCTAAGGTAGATCCTCCGGGTCTCACTGGGGTCTTAGACCGTGACCGGTCGACACGAGGCCCGTCACACGATCGCACGGTTCCCGATCTGCCGATCCTCGTGGTCAATTCTACCTCCTTTCCTCGCCGTCTAAACTGTCCTTGGATTTCGTGTATACACGGTGTCCCTGAAAAATTCCACGTCCCCGAATCGAGTAGTTCAAAGAACATCCCCCAGGGTGATAAAGATTAGATTGAAGCTCACATGACATCACATTATGCACGTAGATGTCATTGCAATTCTTGATTTTTCACTTTTGTCGAGGTTTATTCTTGGCTCTTGTTTGGGAATCATTATGTTATTGTAGAAATTGTATCGTATCTCAACAATATTTAGTTAAACTTGTGGATACAATGCATATGTTATTTGTACATTCCATTATCGACTTGTAATAATATTGAATATTTTATTTTTTAGACAGGCTGTTACTAATATTGGAAGAATTAACCCCAAAAAATATTTAATATTTTCACGATTGTGCCATTTCTATAGTAATTACCGTACACACAACGGTGCATTCCATGATCAAGTTCCAAAAAAGTTCCAAATTTTAGTCCAACGCAATCATTCCAACCCGTTCGTGATGTATAATCACCAACTACCAATTAGTCCATAGACGTTTCCAATTTGTAATTGGCCACTTGTGGATAAAATTCGCTGTACACCGTGTATAGTCGAGCCACGAGGCCGTGGAACTATTATGGGATCGTGACGACGATAGCGCAGGCCAAGCCACATCGTAGCTCGTCGTCTCCGCGTTGTGTCGTCGGCGTCGATAGTCGTCTTCGTCGTGTCACCATTCCATGGCTCTGCTGCACTAGTTTCCCTGACCGAATTCGAGAGCCAGCTCTCCGTGAGGCTGCACGAGCTTCGTGAGAACCGCGAGGAAACGGAGAACAACCATCTGGATACGATCGGGCCTCGCGAAACATTTTCGTAGATCGTTAGGGGCGGCCTGTGGGTTTGGCCTGTGTGTGTCTGCCGGTCTGGTTCTCTAATTAGGCGCGGACAATGCTCTATTTCGAGCGGATCGTGGCGGAATTTCCTCGTGAGTCGACTTACTCTAACGAGTGTCCGATTGGCCAGGGAATCGAAAGTTTCTGTTTATACTGGTCCACGGCTATTCCTGATTAGCGCACAAATGATTCAATAGGTCCATTTTCTGTCTGAACTTTGCCTTCCCATTCTACTCGCGCGCTTATCCATCGAATTCTTACTTACGGTATTCCGTGTGAATATAAATAATATTTACATTTTGGTATTCTTACTTTTTGTATTTTAATATTCTTTACTCGAAATATTTAGTATTCAATACGAATAACATCATTTGAATATCAATCTGTGTCGTTTAAGACTCAATCAAATTTTGTCAAATATGAAGGGAAAGATAAATCTCGTCGCCCTTACTAATGTAACTTTAAAATCCATTAGATAACATTACGGAGACCTCGGAATTTTCCAATTTTCTTCAAAATTAGTTTTAAAGCCCAGAATACTAACAAAAATTGTGACGAATATAAACAACCAACTTCATAGACTCCTTTTATTGAAGTACCAATAAAGTACCTACGTGTCAATATTATTATTTTAAAAAGGAAATTTCACGCACGACGCTTCCAACGTCTCTTGCCATTGGATAAAATGTCGCGGAAACGATAAACGCGACACGATGAATTATATATACGGTGGGACGCGCTCTTTCGCGCTCGACAAAGACACAGTAGTGTATCCTGGTTGTCAGGCGAGCTATGCGCATGATAATATACGGCGCTCGCTCTTTTGTACGTTAATGTGTAACGTGTACTCTGATTTATTTAAAAGTACGAGGCGATTCGTTCGTAGGAACGTAATTACGCAAACCGAGCCGCTGGTTTCGATGAAAAGAATGTCATTCGAACGTCGCTGTCGTTGATACGTTCAACTCGTGTATGGAACAATGAGAGTTTCGTTGGAGTTTTTAATGAAAATGATACACGATGGAGTACAATTTCATTATAACACTTCAAGGATATAAATATCCATGTTTTGCCGTTGAGAAAAGATTTGTTTAAGACTTACATTACAAAGTATTGCATTACTCTTTTTAGAAGGTACTTTATGCAATTGAAACCGTAATATTAAATACCACATCTTTAAAAAATATTTTTATTTACTTACTTATTCTTGCTAAATTATTATTACTTTAACAGACTAATGTAGCCTTTCTGCTCAAGCATGAACACAAAATATTCAATGTTCCTTAATTATTTTAAATTCTAAAAAATTTGTACAATCATTACAATTCTTAAATTACCAATTCTTAAGTGGCTAACAAAGGAAAGCACGCTCGTATTGCTTCACTCTCAGCAGTGAAACATTTATTTCACAATCATTCAACGCAATCTTTCCACCAGCTGCAACAAACTTTTCACCGTACGCGATTGGCTGTCAGATGCCAACGTACATCGCGATCCACAGCGTGCGTTACATCGTTTGATAATCCAAAATAAGCCAGGCGCGTCTATTTATTATCGAGTTAAATTTACCATCGGCGCCAACGCTAAATCCACCGCATCGAATTACTTCTCAATCTGTTTGCAGACGGCCCTGACGTCGTACTTATGCTAACGAGCGCATCCAGCTTTATTTTGCATACCGCAATCATGCGTTTCAGATACGTGCACGTATATCGCGGCTGCTCGTGCCTCGACAATCATTGAATATCGGATGTATCGTCGTTATAACATTCTCGATTTAAAATTATCTGCGGAGGAGCCATTGTTGGGAGAGGCGTACAATTAATTTTAATTGCATTCAAGGGGACCTGGAAGTGTTTCGAAAGCCTCTGAGTGGAGACTCGGTATGGAGCTGCGTTTGTAATGAGAAAATAAAGATTAAGATATATATGTGATACTGTTGGAAGTTGGTTATATAGGCTTATTATGCTACCTTACAGGTGTGGCACAGGGTGGGAAGGAATTTGTGGTACAGTTTAGAAAGCTTCGTGTAAAAGTACATCGAAAATATACAGTAACATATTTCTTTACGCTGGTTTGTTTTCGAGAAAATTGAGATTGAATATCCGTGGTACATGTGAGCCATTCGGGTACGCCGAGCCGTGGGTAACGTGTCTGATCACGACGGACGCTGAAGAAAGTATATTTACATCCACCCATACAAAGGAATATTTATCTTCCCCTCTGTACTTGTATATTCTAAAACAACAACACACCGATCATCCAATCATTTCCTCGTAACACCTGGGGACATCTACCCCTACAAACGCCTCCGATACAAAGTGTCACTTAAAAACTGATCATCCCAGGTACCCATCCTTCCTTCGCATCACCCCCGCGTAATTCTACAATTTCAGCTCGTCGCTTAGTCGCATACTTCAAGCGTACACTCCTTCTCTGTCACCGATAGAATTTCACAAGCGAGCGAGCCCGGAGCCTCAGGTCTCGTCGGCTGGGACACGAATTCTCCTCGATGACCGTAACACCGGGTACCGTGTCCCACTCGCTTTCGATTTCTTCTCGAATACTCTCGGTTTCGCCTGGCCGATCGTCGTGGAAAAAAATCACCCCGCAGACGGTATATCAATGGGACGGCGACGATCAAAACGCGATAAATCTCCTCCCCGTGTACGGCTCGCGTTCTGGCTTCGATCGTGCGATGGGGTCCAACGGTGGACGATTCACCGCGCGGGGCGAAAGGGGGGGTCAAAGGACGAAAGCCACCACCGTGGGATCCCGGGTGAGATAAACACAGGCCCCGAGAGCAAATCGGAAAGGAAGGAGAGCCGGTCTCCGGTTCCCCGTCCGGTTTCTAATGCCAGTCTTCCAGGAACCCGTGGAACGTCGAGAAGATCGTTCGAATATATGAATGCCTTATGAGGGGAAGGACACCGTGGGGAAACAAAAGGGAAAAGGAGCCAGCCCGTGTTCGTCCGGGACAACGACGATCAGGGAGTGGAAAACCGGGATCCAGCATCTAGGGGAGGGAGCAGGAACTGCGCACAGATTCGAATCTCCCGTGAATTATTTTGCTGGCCGGAAACGGACTGACTGGGTGGGTTCGAGAACGGGGAAGGGGGGATTTTGTTTAATTCGGGGTACGATTGGGTTGTATTCTAGACATCGAGATCGTTCTTGCAAGGGTAGGTTGAGTTTTGGTGGAGGAAAATTAATTTGAGGGTGAGATCAACTCTGAGCTGGTAATTATAAAAAGAGGATAACCACACGCGACTCTTAGAGAAAAAAACGTTGCATCACTTAGAAGGGCGATTATCGTGCCATTTAGAGAAGATTCACTCTAATACGCTTTATTCTTACCAATTGCATCCACTATAAATTGAACGCTGCGTCCTCAAAACTAACTACAAATAACTACGTCTGATACACTAAATAAACTTCCTCTTCCTAGCATTCTAAACTACAACTTCGTGACGTTCGATTTTCCAACGGGACGCGAGTGTCTAGCCGCGTTGGACAGTCACAGCGAGTATTTTAGCGCGCGGACGTAATCAAAATTCACTCCTGACGGCATTATCCCGACACAGAGCGCGCAGAGTAAGTGCCAGCGAGCATGCAATGTGCTCGAAATGCTAGAGACTGACCGCGCGTCCCGGACGAAGAAATAAGTCAGAGAAAGCTTAATTATCAGGTGAATCGCAAGGTCCGCACGAAGGCCGTCGGTAGATGCGATATTTAAACTCCGAACCTCGCGTTTAATGGGACAATAAGAGCGATGGAGGATCCGTCGTCGTCACGGAAAGCGTTCGAGTTCCGGTTGCCGCGGTGCATGCTCGGCGTCTTTTCGAGAGAGCAGCGTCGAGGCGCTATTCGACGTGTTTAATGTCACCGCGGCACCTGGTCCCGATCGACCAATAAAGATGCGATAGGGGAATCTCGGAGAAAGCTGGCTGTCTCGAGGACTCGGCAGGGGGCCTCGGCCACTATCGACGAGAAAATGGAGGAGCCTCTTGGAGGAATGGCTGGTGATAATTGCCACGACGTCGGGGCTCCAGGATCTGGGGCCTTGATGCTTTTGATTCTTTAGTAGGCCACGATTAGGCGCAAATTGATATATTTTATTCAATCACCTGATTCTTACGCCAGTCGTGAAATCTGTAGGATTTTTAATAACGTTACTGCTCTAGTCACATATTAAAAACAGTGTCATTAATTCGAAAACTTATTTCAGTCGTAACTTTAAAATAAAAAAATGTAACGTGCAACTACGACCTAAATTATTTTTCTATGAATTTTGTACTCCGTATTTCTGCCGAAAATTACGTGCAAACAAACCAACGAACTAGATGTACCAACCGAACAGTATTCAGGTGTCCAAACACGGAACACCGTGGATCCCATGCGCTCGTATTTCGCGGATCGTGGCGCAGAAAAGTCGACTCGCCGCCCACGCGAGATCCCGTAATTCAACGACACGTGTGAAAGCGCGGCTGGGATTATTCCGCAACGATCATTCGTGCGACTTGCACCAGAGCATAGAAAATCGTTCGACGACCGCGCGCGCGATAATTCTGGCACCAGGGGCGTGTTCTTCCTTCTTGGGTTTCGATTTCTCGCGACGGGGCAATTGTTGCGCGTCGATCGACCGATCCGCCATGAGAACGTATCGCTTGCAGAGAATCGATTCACCTCGGTCTCCCCGTTTTGGTCCTTAGATTCGCAATCGATGGAAGAGAAAGGGAGTACAAATAGCATTTTCCACTCGGGAGAGTCAATTTTGGAATTTTTTGGAATATTCATGATTATTAGTTAGTCGTTATTTCTATTTTATTAAAGGACGAAGAGTCCAGTCATCGTTCTCTCCAAATTTATTTATCGTTGGTTTAGAAGTCTTGTATCTTGGTTTAAATAAGCAACTTGGAATAGAAAACCGAAACCAAGATGTCATTCAATTTTTAATGCAATTTGTAATGCAGCTTGTACATTGCTCCCTGTAATCAAGAATTTCTATTATTCTTCTCTCCAAATCCACTCATCGTTACTTTAGAAGTCCTACCATGCCTCGAAGAGGCAACCTATCCAGGTTATGAGCGGAATGCCAAGGACGCGGAACGGTGGTCGATCGTTTGGACAAATCGACGCGGTCGCGGCTCTGAATCCGGATCCGCTGACACGATCAATTTGTAAACAAGCGACGGGCGGCAGCGCTTGTTCCAAGGTAAAAAGACTGGCTCGGACGAGTCTTCGAGGAGGCAAAAACGAGTTGCGTTTCCACGGTTCATTACTCCAGCCACCGCGTCTCCAGCGGACGATCGATACATACATATTGCATGATTCGTCTCCGATGGATCCGACCAGGGGCTTGGGCGCTTTTCCAAGCGGATCGAGGAACTCCCCGAGAGGATCTTGGAATATGCGTGAGGCCTCCTTGGAAATTCAGAGACGGTGCTGCTTTCGATTGATACGTTCCCTTCTCTCGAGTAGGTAATACCTTTTGCTTAGGGCTCCTCGAAAGAGGGAATCCAGTAGTCGAATCTGGTCTTCGGTTCTGCTTTCGACGCAGAAAACTCGGGTCCAGGGTCTTCGAGGTTTAGGCGAGATTCTCGCATCGTAGGCAACTTTCAAGATTTATTTCTTGAGCTCCTCCATTTCGGTTCTTATTGAAGTGTGTTCGTCAAGCATGATGCAATTTAGTATTTCGTATCTTCTAAGACATTATCTTTGGCAAATTTATGTGAGTATCTCTACTTTGTTATAGATAATTTGCATGGTCTAGATTTTAAAGATTTTCAGATTGGAGTTTTATAGGTTTATCAATGTTATACACACAGATTTATGATTTTTATTTTCAACAAATTATTATTGCAGACGAATTTCAACAGTATCAACATCTTAATGAAGAAAATTTTATTAGCTCTATTGGGGCCAAGAACATATTCAATAATTCCATATAAATTCGATTATATATGAATTCGATAATTATTATTTGATTTGACAGACACTATTGGATATTTAATAATTGTACGCATATCGTACAATTATGAAACAATAATTAAATATACGCGAAGTGCATAAAACATAAATACTATACAGTTTCTTGAAAGAAAAAGATTAAAATTCAATAAAAATCTTTTCTGACAAAATCAATTGTCCTCATTGAAAATGCCCATTTCCGCAAAGATGACACATTGTTTATTAGAAACTTGTAGCAGAAGCTCCTCGATCTTACCTTCTAATCTCCCCCCGTAGAAAATCATCTGCTTGCCAAGAACACGTGCCCCGTCAGACCTAAGAACCATAACGTCCACGATGGATGCTGATTAAGAAGAAAACAGCGCTGTATGCGCTTTGTGGCGAGCAAAGGTCCTGTCGGCGAACCTCCACGGAGAAAGTCCGAGTGGCGAAAAAATAGTCGCATTGCGTGAGAATGTTTTCACTCTCGGTCGCCTCCTCTCGACGTTATTAAAGCGTTTCGAACTCGTCCGATTCATCTTGGCAACCCCCTGCTGAGATGGAGGCTTCCCGCACGCGTTGGCGAATTGCGTAACATCCTCTTAGATCGTACGCGTTGTAAATGCGACCCAAAGTTCGAATTATAGTCAAATTCGCCCGTACCGAACGGTCCAGGCATTTACAGTCAATCAGTTACACAAGTCTAAGTACATGTGGAGTATATAGAGTCTAATATGGTATGAAAAATCAAAATGAAATATTAATTAAGGTCTGGGGAACTGTACACCTTATAGAGAGAAAATCTAATCATAGAAATAAAAAAAAAGAATCATGTAAGGTTAGATATTATTGCAACTACGGAAGTGATTGTTCGTCTTCTTCATCTTCAATGCATCGCACGGCATTACACGGCTATCCTTGTACACGGTGTTGATAACAATACTATTATACTTCTAACCATAATACTTATTTATACTATAGGGTCTCAGCACGGCATCTGCTTCTCCCAAAGCTGCTACTCGAGAAAGTCGATATCGTACGATATCGTACATACAAAATTCAATAGCTTTCGGCGACGATCGCTGACGAGGGCCTCCCAGATCCGAATTTAGTTGCCACCGGAGAACCGGTGATTTTCTTCGATCCACCTCTAGATGAAGGTCCTTTCTTCCCTTTTTAATGTTCCCTCGAAGTCCTCGATTCGTGGTGCACGCATCATTCCGTGCACGTCGAAGGCCCGAGGACACGTCGACGCATTCAGCGTATCTCCTGTTCTTCTACTTCCCTCTCGACGACGTTCATCAGGAGAGGCCTCGGTCTTGTACGTCGTCTCTGGCCAACACTTCTCCTTCGTTTTTCCCCTCGTTCGAGATGGGCATGCGTGTTCCTGGAAAACGCGCGCCGGATGCCCACCGTCGATCGGAAATAATAGTCTGGCGCCGAGTGTCGATCATCTTCGACGAGGGAAAACTGAAGGCTGAAGGTTGAAGGTTGAAACCATTTGAAACTGGGAATTCGATTCGGAGAAGCTAGCTTCGTGGAACGATGTTCGTGAAAATTGCATGAGCAGGGAAATGGAGGGTTTTATAAAATTCGAGAGGAAATTCTGGTTGATGGGATTTAGTAGTTTCGCGTCGTAGTTACACGAACGACGGAGATAACGCTTTAGGGAGTGTTTTAGATAGCTGGTTAGGTCTAAAAGGACTTTAGAGGTCTCGACTTTTTCCTATTTTTATTTTGCGTTTAATTTAGTAGGGTTCGTAAACTATTTGTAATTTATTCTGCTTCCTTCAGTGACTAAGTTTTTTTTAAATTTTATCACCCGAGTGTGAATTTTTATATTAAAAACAGTGAAACTGAGTAATGCGAATAATATAATATATGCATCGTTGCTGGGAAGCAATGCGCGGTCCACTGTACGATTTTAATTATATAAAATGTCGAATACTCGATCAAAGTAATGACAGGACCAGCTGAATGTGGAGGCATGTCCGAGATAATCATTATGGATTACCATATTTCATAATTGAGATCAGATAATCCGAATTGTGGGTATTCATATTATTCTGTCTAACCCCTGTATGTTTCCATAGTTACCACAGGTTCACTCCACGCCAGATCGATCGTTCTTTGCGGTCACTGTCAGCGATTTCGTTGAAATTGGAGTATGATGCAGTTCCTGTAAAATTGAAAAGGGTTTAAGTCTTCATGTATTCAGAGTCATTTCACATCAAATCGATTATTTTCTGTGATCAACAACAGGGATTTTGTTGAAACTCTTAATGTAACGTAGTTCATATATTGTTCGTCAAATATAGGACGTTCAATGTAGCATTCTTTGCCTATTCAGTCATCAGTCGACCAGTTTCGATTTTTCAGACCCACTGATGTCTCGAAGAATGTCTCCTTCCCTCGATCGAAGCAGCTCTTTGTATTTTACAAGCAAGTGCCAACCGATCATTCCTCTGTCGTCCCGGGGCACGGTGGACGGGTTTAACAATGCGGTTCGTTACCCCACGTCGCATCTGTACCGCTACCTTGCGCGTTCTTCCGCGAGGCTCGTTACGTAACGCTGCTGGTGCAGAAAATTTACGCCGCGACGCGGGAATACCAATTAGTCTGCGAGCGAGCGCGGGGATTTGTCTTCGCGACGATTTATTTTTCCCCAACTTCAGACTGACGGCGCACCGCGGTCGCGAATATACGAAAACTGACCGAAATACTTATACTGCTGGTTCTAATTTATTTCTGTGCAGATCGTTGAATAGATTTTAGGGAGATATGTAATATTAAAGGGAAATTTGAAAGGGAATTTTCAGGAAATAATGTTTATTTTGCATGGAATGTATGCCTTTCGTTGACAACTTATATTTTAAGTGAGGTTAAAGTTGATGGAAGTATGTATTAGATATTTAGTGCTACGTGCGAGGTAGATATTTTTCAAATACTTTGAGAAACATTGTACATAAATGGAGATACTGTATGCTGGATGGGCCTTCAACAATTTCAGTTTAATATTTTTTATATTTTTGGAGGGATCCGGTATCTAATCTTTTACTTTTTATTTAAATTCAAACGAAACAAACTCAATACATTAATTATTTTTTTTTGACTAACATTTTTTTTTTTTATTTGCAGGTAAGATGCAGTGCTTAGTAGTGACGTGAAGACGCGTAAGACGCGAATGTGGTGCGTTTGGTGCATGCGTGACGTAGAGTATGTATACATATGATATATAAACACACTTTTGTTCTTACGAACGCGATTTTTCGCATTTAATATTCCTCTTACAATGACTTCTTACAATTCCACCATTTTATCATCGATGATAATACCATCAAAGCAAATCAGTTCACATTTTGACAGTTATATTTCTACACCAAACTATCAAATCACTTCAAAATAAAGTATTCTTCGAGAACTAGGTCCAAAGAGCTGAACACAATCGATTCAAAAAAATAATCTTAAAAAACATTTACTTTCAACAATTGTGTGAAAAATGGTCCTGTATACTCAAGGTCCATTTTCGAGACTTATTCCAAAAATACAAGAAAAACATGAAAGTCCTTACCATAATTCCACCAAACTGGACACTTTTTCTACTTTGTCGTCGATCTCTGGTCGATTCAGAGATCGCTCTCCCGTTCATCTCCCGGCTCCGACTCGAAAGGACGTTGTACGGATGCCATTGGGATTTTTCTCGCCGCGGCAAAAATAGCCGCGACAGGATTACCGCGGCGGCAATTGCACAATACCCTGGATAATTCCGTGACTGTCACCGGTCTTCACTCTCGCCTCGTTACCGTCGCAAGATCTCAACGACGAGGGGCCCGGTACCTCGCTCCTCGTTCGGCTCTGTCCACCTTCTGGTGTCCTGTTCCTGTTTCACAAGCCCAGAAGAACTGGAAACTGCGTTCTTGCGCGGCAACGAGTGTCCCCGTCGATGATTATCGTGCTAACTGGAGAAGACCCTGTCGCCTTTTACTCCCTGCGTCGTGGAAACGCCTCTTGAAGTCGCTGCGGTGACGAGGATGCGACATCGAGGCGGCGTTGCTCTGACCCCGGTTCCATTTTAGCGAAACTTTGAGTTTTGTGCTCATTGGTTACGTTTATAACAAGGTTCTGGGAATTGTTGTAATTTTTGGTGGATTTTTGTAGGGTTTTGTATTCTGATGATGATTTGAATTATGAGGGCAATGGATCAGGGTTGGGGTACAAATGGGAACAAAAGGGGTAGGTTATTAAAGGGATTGGGGACTTGAATTGATTCGAAGTAGCCTGTTTTGAGAATTAATTTTAAGGGAATGAATTCGAATGCAAAAAGTATTAAGGCTTCAAACCTTTAACTTAGAAAATGTTGCAACAGTAGGGCAAATACACATACATACGCTGTTTACAAATAATAGTAGTTATTTGATGTGATTATTACGAGGTGCCTAAGCACAAATTAATTTCACCCGCACCTTTATTATCCTAATATTTTTGATCATTTCCAAACGTGGCCCTATTTAAAAACTTCATATAATTTCGTAATCGAAGTAATTAAGCCTCCACAAATAAATAATGCTTGCCTCGTTTACACGCCTATCTCTGAATCTCCCCTCGATCCCTCAGACTACAACAAAGTTAACCAAAAAATTAAAGGAATTTCTACCAACGCAAACCACCACCTCTAGAGACGATTCAGAACTACGTAACGCAGCTTTTCACTTTCCTCTCGCGCGTCCAATTGCGCAACCGATTGATACGAGCGCGCAATTGTTCGCGGAAAGACGTTGGAAGGCGCGCAAAAAGGAGGATTAATAGACGCTTGTTCGGCCGGTATCAGATTCACTCCATTAACAGTTGCCGATGAACGAAAAGGTCGTTGCGAGTAAATGTCAGGTAGTTCCTCAATGAATTCACGTTCCCCGCAGGATCGTTCTGGCCAGCAGTATCCTCCGCAGGCTCCTCCGTCGACTGGATCCATTAGTCATCGGGCTGTTCCCTGGCTATCAAGGGACCGTTGATGCGGTTTCCATTCTACTGGGTGGTCCAGTGGAGATATACCCGAGGCAAATCGGATTAGAACCTAGCGTGCTCCTTCTTTCGTCTTGGTCCTTGAAATTCGTCTGGCTACTCCAATAAAATAGTTTGCATTCTGGAAGTGAACCCTCCTTATCTCTGGTGATACGTATAAACATGCAGACGGATCGGTATGTACACTTATTGACTTGCAATCTCGTAAATATGATGAGTTTCTCTGGACACTTGTACATTTATAATTTTATAAACTTGTAAACTTACAAACTTACAGACTCATAGAATTATTGACTTATTAACTCAGAAACTTATTATATAAACACTAAGAAGTAGGAATTTACATAAACTTGCCTGATTGAAAATAGACTTAAAAGTAACGTATACTGAAATATATAAACATTGAAAGACACTGATAGAAGAACAAGGTGATTGGTGTTCGTTAAGGAAGGCATTCCATCAAATTCTTACCCATATTTACACTCTTCGAATCACTATCATGTCGTGCCTCGCCGTTTAGTGTATAAACTAAACACGTATACACGACTGTATAACAGTATATATTCTCCACAAAGTCTCTTCGAGTGTTCCCATAGAAATCTCCAATTAAACCTCTGTTTAATTAATTTAAAAAAAAAAAAAATTAAGCGTTTCTTCTTTGTATCACGTTTAAAAATTTCTAAAGTTCGATCGAAGTACAGAAAGCCTGGCGACCATCACGCGAGTGCGCGACCAGAAAGGGTCGCTCGCGATCAACGGCGCGAATCGATTTCGTGGGCTCGAGTTGGGAGTCCCGGAACGTTGTAATTCTATGGAGATAATGATGCATCGGATCCGTTTAATTTACTACCGTGATTAACGATGGAAAGCGAGGTACTAACCGAACGTATATATTTTCTTGGGGCAGCAACCAGCAAGCATCGTCTCGTAGACGCTCGCGCGCCTCTTACCCCCTCTTGACCTTTCCGACGCTCACGTATCACGGCGGCCTCGTCCAGAAGAATCGCTGGCTTCCGGGAGGAAGACGTTTTTAGTGATGGATTGTTCGCCGGTTTGTCGTGTTTACGGCTGGATCGAGATTTATCGTTATTGGGGGAACGGGCCCGCGCATAATCGTGCAAAGGATGCCACGCGGGAGCAGTGGACGCTGAATTGGATAAGAATCGTCCCTCGTACCGAGCAAAAACGTTAACCGACTTGCTACCCGCATTCGATTGCCCGTCAGGGTATTTATTGCTTACTGGTGTACTTCAGCGAGCTTGGTGAACGACTGAGTGGCAACAAACATTTTTCCTATTTTATTTAGTCGAAGTGGAATCTTTATTTACAGAATTTCTTTGTGATGTACTTCATCCGTGGAATTTTTTTGTAAACTGTGTTCTTCGTAAACAGTGCATTCAACTATATAACAGGTTTCCTAAGTACTTGGGGCCCTAGTATTGCTTAAAGTGCATTATTTATACAAAGTTTCTCGCGACCTATAATTTTTTAAAAATTTCCTTGAACTGTGTCCTTTATAAACAGTGTATTCAGTTATATAACAAGTTTCTTGATTTACTGGAAATAAAGAAAAATTAATTCTGACAGGGTCTGTGAATTTAGCGGGGTTAAAAAATTAAATTCTACGACAAATATTAAATTATCTAACCTTTAACAATTTCGAGACAAAATTTTAACTGCATGTAAATTTTCACGTGCTTTAGTCTGGTCAGCCAGCATGTTGAAGCCTACATTTCTATCTTTCGTGCGCATCGTGTCACACGATTTAGAACAAATGAAGTCGGCAGTCTTCGAACAAAGTCTGGAACTCTGTAATTTAACTCGTCGAGTCGTACACAGGTACCGACACGGTAGACTGATGACGTTCCGATGTTTCCCGTTTTATAACGAGCGTCTAACAAGCGTTGGCCAGCGACCGGGGATTCTACGAAGCCGAGGAGCCCCCGGATCATCAATCTCGCGTTACTTTGAAATGGTCCGTCGCTGCCTGGAAGACTGAACTAGAAGTTCATAGAGGTGAGAGTGATGAGCGGCCTTCGATCAGGCTGTGAATGACGTAAACCTCGCACAGATTACGTTACTTATGACAGACTTGGTCATTCAGGAAAGATGAGAAATTAGAGACTATTTGGATACGAGTTTCTGCGCGATCCTGACCACGCCTATGATCTATTTCCACAAGGACCTTTCCACACGGATCATTTTCTGATGTTCTCTTTGTCTAAGCGAGCAGGAGGTTCGTATCCATCGAGATCAGTAGCCTGGAGATCTCACTCTCGCTTGGGTAAGGAATTATTTTAGGTAAACATCCTTACCGATTCTTTTTTTTAGCTCTGTTTCTACTTAAAAATTGTTTGAGTTTCTAAACAGATTCGTGTAGAGTCTCCTAGCTGAGAATCCGCAAGCGTTGGCAAGCATCTATTGTAGATGAATATCCTTACTAATTCTTTGTCTTAGCTCTGTTTCTACTTCAAAATTGGTTGGGAACCCTAAATAGCTACTTGTAAAGTTTACAAGTACTCCTAGCTGAGGGTCTGCACGGTTGGTGAGCCTGCTGGTGGTGTAATGGCTACAACAAGTTGAAACGCAATCTAGGTTTCGTTCCCTCGGCTCGGGTGGCTGCCGATCGCGATTTCGCGCGATCGCCTGGCATCGAGATACGAGCTCGTCGATCCGAGACCAGTAATCGGATTAGGCACAGGTGTGTCGCATAGCACGCGTGACACTTCACTCGGGAGACGCAGATCCGAAGCTGCATTCGCGTTAAAGGGGTTTCTTCGTGTCTTTGATTAAAAAAAGAAAGAATTTTATTTAGTATTTTATTTCAGTCATTGTTTAATAATTAAGATTATTTCCAATTTACAAATGTACATAGCGTCCATTAGAAAGAAGCCTCTAACATATTTTCAAACTAGAACATCAAAAAGCTACTTTTCACGCCACCGTGCTGTCGTAACCCCTCGAGCTAGAGAGGCGATCGCGATCTCGTTAGAAAAAGAGGCTCACCCCTTTTAATCGAAGGAGAAAAGAAACGAGCTCGTTGACCCGTATGAGAACCGAGTACGGCTTCTCGGCTGGCTCGCGTGCCAGCCGGCCGCCGTTTGATTGGAAAGAGTGCTCGAGGTGAAACGGGAACGACGAATCCGACACTTATTGCCGCCCTAGCTTTTTCACTGGCTTTTCATTACTTCCAATAAAAAATGCTATTTTAGAGAGTCGTAGAAGGCGTCTCGAAACACATAAGGTAGCAGAAGGCCTTCAAGATCCTGTGCTAAAAAAAATTGGCGAGAAAGTTAGGAGACACCTGGAGTTCTCAATCAGTAAGGGTACGCAGAAATATAGGTCTGAGTTAGGTCTGGTTGTCATTTTCGACATCTGCTTCAATAAGATGTTATTCTGACAGGTACAAGGTTCTGGGAAAGTGAAGGTCGGGGTTAGGTTCGGCTAGGAGTAATTAGGATTGGGTTAGGTCTGGTTTAGGTGCAGCAATTTTTGTTTTTATATTCACCCTGCTCCAACTGTTAAACCACTCAGTGAACCCTCATAGAAGTTCGAAGTTCGTTTAGTGATCAATGATCCAATTTTCTGTGATCGGTGGACCTGTTGGTTGGAGGAGTATTCGCCGCGCGAAACTGGAGCTGCTGACCGCGCAGGGGCGCAATTAAGTCGTAATCAAGGCTAATTAGGCGAAAGCGCGAGGGACACGCGCGGGTCCCGATCGCGGAGGCGATCGCAGCGCACGCCCACGCGTTTTCTCTATTCCTTCCTCTTCGTCTGGCTTTCGCGCGGCGGTCCATTAGCCACGGCGTGTCCGCGCGCGTGTCGCCCGAGCTCGCGGTACTTGCGCGTGGGCGTTGCGCGCATTATTCACGCGCGTGCGTGCCAGCGAATTCGCATCGCCCTCCGGAACGAATCGCCTGCGCGAACGAAACGTCGCTCTCGGTGGCATTAGACCGCCGTTAGATCATCGCGAAGGCTCGGCCCTCGACGGTGCCTCTCGCCCTAACTGCGAAAGGTTAGGCACGAACCAGGTTCAAGCATAATATTAAGATTGACGCGAGAGTGTTGAGAAATTTTCCTATTTTATATATCGACGAGTAGATGCTTTTCTTTGTTGGTCATTCATTGTTATTTACTATTGTATAAATGAAATTCTGAATCCTAACGCTTAACAATCTTATTAATTAGTGTGCTGTTGTTTTGTTTGCCTAGTTAAGCATATTAGTTTCCGCTTCGTCCTTTCAACGAAGGTGCTATATTAATCTGGTTGTGACTTGCTTGTCAATTTCCTCATCATTCACTTGTGTTGATTTCCTGAAGAGAGTCTCATTGTGTCTTCTTGATTAAATTATTTAATACTCAAAATAATACTCAGTTGTTGCATATGATATATCACCAATGTGTTTAAATTTAATTAAAATTAAATTGACATCTACATTTTCTTATCACCTCCCTCTGAAACTGCTGAGTATTTCATCCAGTTTCACTAAAAGTTTTTACTAATTACCCACTCTGTTCAAACACCTACCTCTACTATTATCAGCTTTATCATTGCACACAATCCTCATCATTCCTCATTTTTTGAGGAACCCTGTATTGGAAACACTGTAGTAATTATAACCGCCCTGGCACCGTTACGAATACATCGCGCGTTTCGGATCATTAGAGTCCACGATTTGTGGGCGGCCTTTACCTTATCAGAACTGTTATCCACGCCACGAAAGGCCGAGCGATTGGCTTTTCCTCGCGCCGCATTGGTGGCTGCGTCCAGGCAACTCTCCGCGTGTAAAATCAGCTATAAGCTGCGATTTATGGGCTTATTGATCGGCGCCTTTTTCACCGGGATCGGATAAGAAAGCGAGCGGGGAAAAATAAACGAGGTGTTCGCGCAGCGCGTTCGAAAGGAGGATTTTCTTTCGCGGAATTTCTTCGACGGAGAGATCTGAAAGTGCCGTCATTGTTTCTTCGAGAAACAACCAATGCGAAAATTCACATAATACATACGTAGACTAATTTTTTTATTTGTGTTATAGATCTCTTAAAAAATGTAGTTCATTTAGATGTGTTCAATATTATATCGATAAATTTATATTGAAGGGAAAGTATAATGTAGCATTTAAAACAAAATTTATTAATTTATTTTAATTCAATTTAATATAATCTCAAATTACATACAAATTTATTAAGAATTGATTCAACACTTTTAAATGAACTAGTAAAGTATCATCAACTAGTAAATGGTCAACGCTACCATAGTTTCATGGACATTTCAAAATTGAATTCCACGAATAGATAGTACATAAAATTTCCAACAATTTGACTCGCAACACTTCTGCCTTATCCAATCGGAGCCCACACCAATAAAGATCCAAAAATAATGCTCCATACGCGCTCGAACAGCGACGCGCCGACCCATTTTTGATTTGCTCGATTTGGTTCGAAACGAAGTCTTCCACGTGAATATTTCCCTGCACACTTTCGATTCATTTTTTGATGTGGATTCGCCTGCGTTTGATTTTACCACCTGCTACGGGACAGCCTGTATGCGGGCATGCATATAAAGCGCGGTAAGAGATTTCTTCGATCTAGCTCGTAAGCGACCACGATCTCGACCGACTCTCTTTTGCATACATTTTGTCGCCTCGCTCCGCCGCCAAGATAAACAAGCAGCTTAATGTTGTCGGGACAACGACGATATTCTTTCGAACCCATAAAGCCGCGCGCACACACTCGTATCACTTGGCAAGCTCGTTTCAGCTATCCAGAAAGTTCGTGGCAATTTTTAAGAAAAATTCAAAGGCTCATTTGAATTTTGATATATATATTTATTGAATTACATAGGGACCAGATTCTTCCACAGCCTTTCCACTTCATAAGTGATGTATACATGTTGTCTGTTTTCAACCATTCCGATATATTCTTGCCTGTACGAACTACCAAAATATCCACGTCAACTTTCCCATGATCCCCTATTTTGCCATAGCTTCATCCACGACATCCGTCCTTCCTGAACTTGGTACCATCCCCGAGTCGTCGAAGCCCTCGAATAGACACACGAGAACCCGAGTCGAGCGCCTCGAGGATTTTTCCAGACCCGAGGGAACCGTGCCAGGGAGAAGCGAGGGTCTCCTGCTTAGCATAACGGAGCAGCGACGCAGCGCTGAGTACCCGGCACACCCACCTCGATCCTGGGTGGCAGGTCGTTGGTAATAACCCCATAGGTAGACCACCACGAAAGCGCAATCTGCGCTTAATGGCGGCAGCCGCTGTGAGATATCGCGATACCAGTTCTCCGTGCATCGCGGCCCGAGACGTGTCTACACGCACCGCGACGGAGCGGAGGTACTCCGAGAGTACGGCGAGTGTTTATGCGGTGAATTTCGTATTCCGTCGTTCCCGCGCTCGAAACGACAAAAACCAGCGAACGTGCGCGGTGTTGGACAAGTTGTCCACTCGTTCTGCTTTCTATCGTTTCGACCTTGTGCGAAACGTGCGTGTACGCGCGGCAAAGTCCGCTCGCGGTGACTGGAAATGTTTAGAGGCGAATCGTCGCCTCCCACGAATCCCAAGGGACAGGTGAGGAGAGAGTATCGGGACGTGTTTGTCCCGTCCAAGGTCCCATCCCTGACAAAATTGTGTTAAAGCAGCAACAGAGGCCTAAGGGAACATCCTCGGAATTGCTGGAGAGTGGATTATAACGGGGTCTTCCGTCCTTGGTAATAGGGATAATGATGAGAAGGATAGTTATTTCGAGAACACCCCCCTACCAGAGGTAGCTCTGTGTCGTGGGATAGAGCCATTGTTCTTCATGGAACTTGCTGGTGGACCTACGTCAAGTCGTGTACCGTTCTGCTGAAACGGTAGAGGTTAGGGAAGTTTTAGCCTTGCACTAACCAGTGCGGTATGGCTGGCAGGTCTGCACTCCATTTTATCGTTTAGAATATCTAACATTTCAGTGTTTTCTTATAGTTCTGCTATAGATAGCTTTATCCAGAACATCTACTTTCTTGGTGACCCTCTGTAATTTTGCTATAGAACTGATCCAATATCCAACCTTCTAATAGCTCCATGTAAGTTTACTGTAAGACTGACATTCAACGTTTCAATTATCCTTTGTAGTTCTGCTGTAGCTTTATCCATGACATCTAACCCTCTAGTGGTCTCCTATCATTTTGCAAAGGTCTCTCACGACATGCACCCCCTATTATCTCCTCATCCTTCTGCTATAAATTCATCCGCGACATCCACCTCCCCAGTCACATCAGTCACCTCAATCTTGAATCTGCTTCCACGAGTTCGTCCGCGTCGCCCCGGTCAGGGTCAAAGAGGCAAGCGTCGCTCGCAACGACGCGCCGCGTATCGTCCACATGCGACGCACGTGTCCCGTCGTTTATTCATGTTTCCCACGTAAAGAACTTGAAGAAGGGGGACGCGTTTGCTCGCGTCTCGCGACGGCGACGGCCACAGGAGAAAAATACACGCACGTCCGCCAGCGATGAGGAGCGCCGGCCGAGGGAGAGAAAAATACGCGCGTAAACACGCCCGGACGGATCGCGCCGGCACGCAATCTTATTAGGGACGTGACATCGCGGAGCAGGAAGTCCCTCCGACGATATTCTTTCGTCGATAAGGATAACGAGGCAGGTCAGTGAGCGGTTGGGCCACGAAGCCCCGCTTAATAAATCACGTTTTCCCATGGCCCGGCCGATAATCGACGTGATCGCCGATAACTGTCTGTCGATGCCAGATATAACAGGATCGCTCGTAGGGGGAAGCGTTGGCTGGGTAGCCGCGTCGGGATTTCGTACGGGACATTTCGCTAATGCTTTTCTAGCGGACCGTTCGAGCCTCGTGTAACGTGCCTCGTTCGTTTCCTGATGTTAAGCGGCGTTCACTGCTCGAAGCTCCAGGCCTCGCGAGAAAATGATTCTTTTGAAGCGGATTTCGGATGAAGTGGTAGTTTGGATCCTTGGAGAACTCGTCAAGGGTGACTCCAGGATGACTCGTGTAACACATAGAACCTAGTGATACTGTCTCGTAAGACTCAACAAGCTACATGGTCCACCTTTTTATCAGTCACCTTTCACCTCTCAAAACTGTTGTGCCCCACATTACACCGATAGACATTCCTCTTTTCCATCTCCCCTCATCTAGAAAGTTACTCCTGGTCTCTCACAAGTTTAACAACAAGCATCCCCCACTTATTTCTGTAATATCATAATCGAGCTCTGCCAACTCGTAAAATCTCTATCTCCAAACCATCATATACGTCCTGTAACACCAGTAGCGCCCAGGATTCTAGATCCGACACAGTTCCCGGATAACCAATCGATAAGAATCGAAACCAGCCGCTCCACGTTCCCAATTACACCGCTAAAATTGATAACCGATATCCTCCCAGGGCACATCGTCGAAGCAAGAGGACTCCCACGAGCAGTCTCGGTTACACGGCCGTGGCTACCAATCGGAACGCAGTCGCGGTCCAGTAACAAACTCTAGTCTGGCCACGCCTTTCGTGCCTCGTAATTAAGACGAGATAGGAAAGTGCTGACGGGTCGAACGGTATCGGTGAAACAGTCGATATATAATCGGTAATCGCGTAACCGATATTAACGCACGCCGCGAATGTTCCAACTAGCTCTCTTAATTGGAATTGTCCATTCCCGATACTCCCTTGGCTTCTGCTCTGGTCGCTCATGCGTGATGGAGCCGAACGTCGAGGATCTGTCTGTTCTCGCTTCTGCGACCAGTTTCCGCGATCAACATTTCACGCAACGATATTAACCGGCTGCTTCGGGCCGACGTTTACTAATCGTCGACCGACCGACCATCGATCGAGAGAGATTCTTTCTCCATTCGATCGCAGGAGATTGAACGCCATGGCTTCTCGATTTAGCTCGTCGCGAAACAGGGCATCTTTGAGAATTTTGTTTAGAATCAGTTTAAACGGGACGTCCCTCAAATTTTACATATGTATTTGTTGATCACTAGATAAGGGTTTAGAATTTTTGTAACTAGAGAAAGATGCCTAGTGGCATCTGCACCCTTTGAAGTCCAACATGACGAGCGAAACATGTCTTCCTCGGTCCATTTTATATCATTTTTTTTTATAGAATCTATAAAGAAGGCCTTTTTCAAATTTTACACATACTTTAGTGGACTACTTGGCAATACATCAGAATTTTCACAGTTAAAAATTCAATGCACTGCGGTGACCGAACCACCCATTACGAAGCCTATTAAATATGTTAGTAAGTTCGAATCAATTGCATTTAAAGCGATCACGTACAATGATACCATCAAGGCACGTGGTTGCAAGTAAAGTTCTTCGTGTAACAGTCAGGAAATAGTCGAACTGGCGACGCGATCGGGTTGGTGAAAGGATAGCGTGAGTTGGAAGGGTGATGAGTCTGCGTTTTGTCCTGGCTTTGCTAACGGACGCCAACAAGAAGTGCGCACTGTGAAATCAGAACTGAAGATGTTAGGAGTTAGGCTTGGAAAAAGCAATTGCTACCTGTCTGACTTGTTACAAGGGTTACTTAGACGAGGGTTTTATCGAGTTTTAATAGGGTATTCCGTGTCGTCTGCTCTTAGTGGGGTAAGGAGCAATTTGACGTGGATAAGGGAAAGAAAGGTTGAGTTTCTTTTTGGAATAATTAGGGTACTGATGAGGATGGATACCTGACTTCAGAAGAAAGTGTCTGCACGAAGGTATCAAAGGAACTTGAGGAAAGAGCTTGTGATTGATGGTTTCAATTGTTTAGATCATTGTGGTTATCGAGTGTCTAGTTTTTGTATTTTATATAATGCAAAGGGGGGGGGGTGGTTTCTTTTGTCATTCTACAGAAGGATATCACAACCAAAGTGGGATAGATTGGGTTCTCTTTTAGATGGTTTTCTTTTGTCAAATATTAAATTAAATGGGATCGTGAATATGGTAAATAATTTGTTTTAAATCATTCTATACGATTTCCTGATATAAGGGAATGTTTTTTCAGTGTTAAGATAAAGCAAAATGAAGGTTTCTCCATCGATTATAAATTCTGATCGATGTATTCCTACTCTTGATAATGTCATTTTAAACTCAACACAGTATGCAAAAATTAAGTTATCTTAAAAAGAACAATCCATAGGAGAGAAGAATATATTTATATTTACAGAATAATATCTTTGACGTTACATACCCATCGATTATAAATTTCCTCTCGATCCATTTCGCTTCCTGAAACAATTCCACGAAAATCGCCGAGGAGTCGATTTCTCTCCACCAACGTTTCCGTGTGGTCGAATCATTTTGTTTGCCACCTGTGCGCCGCCATTCACCGGCGACGTCTGAATGTTAACCGAGCGCGCTTACAAATTGTCCGAACTGGCTTGTTTTATCTGTGAAAAATCCTCTGTACGGCTCGGCTCAATTACGACCGCGAATTACATTGCTCTCTTAATTACAAGCACGAACGCGTCCGTTGTTGTTATTAAACGCACTCGAGCAAACGGGATCCCGCCAAACGAGTTCTGCGTGAAAACGTAACTGCGTACCTGCTACCACCGGAACGAGTGCAATTAATTACTGCTGCTACAACGGCAGGTAACGTTCTATCGAACCACCCAATGGCAGCTGTTTAGTCGCGTTAAGGACGTTACTAGGCGCGTTTATGCGCGCGTTGCCCCCCAGACGGAAATCGCGAACGGTCGTATCTGCGGCACGCTTTAATTTACGCGAGGAAAGTCAATCGATACGAATCGAGCCGATAATAATTAAGCGGTTTCGATGTTTGAAGCGGCTCGTTAATTATTGTTCTTTTGCACGCCGTGTATCTCTCTCACCGTTGCTTTCCCGCCTCGTTGAGTTATTTAGTTATTCGGCGAGAAAGCAACGATTAAATGGCTCCGCGAAACGATTTACGTTCGTTCAGTCCCGATAGCGAAACGAAGACGCGTGTACACGACGATTCGATCGTGATTCGATCCTCCTCGATCACCTAACCGTGTAGGCCACCCTGTATGAGACGTGACGAGATCAGTTAAGATAGCATGATTCATCTCGAGGTCACCTTGCAGCAGCTATAGGAAAAACTCTAGGCTTCGAATAAATCTGAAGTTTCCTTCTTTGGAAAATGTTTAAAAGACGCAAACTTCAGATTTGTTGAAAGCCCAGGTTTTCGCCCCTCGCTACCTCGCGATTCATACTAAAAATTTCCGAAACAAACTCTAGCCAAGCACGTTCTCACGAAGATTCCTCGGGACGTCGAGGCCCCATTCACTGGCAACGAGGAGTGATTCATTCGAGGGCACTCCACGCTAAACGCATTAATGAATAGCTCGGATTTGATAGCTCGACGCGAGTCTCGTCACGACGCGCTCGAGATGGATACACGGTTTTTTCTAGAGGCTTTTCTAGCCTCAGTAGAAGAAGCTGGTCTTCTAGGCGAGCGTGTGTAGCGAGATATCCCACGGAGTTGGGAGTGCCCCCGAGCTGCTTGACAATTTAAGCTGCTTATCGCGGTGCACGCCACCTAACGCTAAGAGTAACTGCCTCGTGGATTAACACGTTAACTATCGCACGCGAGGCCCTTTCGTCTGGCTCTCACTAGAAATATATGCGATATTTCCTTTCGATGAAATTTTGTGGGTTTGTGGAGCAAGAAAGGATGAGGGATACATCATATTCGTTTGAATTAATTCTAAACATTCTAGCGATGCTTGTACATACCTAAAATATTTTTCCCTAGCTGTTTAAATAATTTAAAAAACAACCCACCGAAAGATCCCGCCTTATCTGGATTAAGCATGCAAGGATCACGGATAAAGAACGACGCAACAAGAGCTGACAATTCGAGAACGACGACCTCAGTTTATCAGAATGTTTACGAGCCCCGTGTTAAAAAATCTCGACACGCCATCTTCCCAGTGGACGTCTCTTTATCAGACCCTGAAACGAGTCATTATTTCGCGTGTCTCCTCGTCCCCCGTGGTTCTTTTTGGCAGACGTTTCCGAGGTCAGTTTTAAATTAACACGCGAGTGTCAGCATGTTTTCGGTGTGTCGCGGTGGTGATATTTCAGCGAGTCACTCGCGGGACCGTGGCTAAGCGAGTGGCTCCCAGGCAGCAACAAATGGCTAGCGCCACTCCTCTGACGAGAGCGTACAACCGCGGCTAATTACTCGGTAAAATGAACGAGACCTTCTCTGACCTTATCTTCGCTGGAATATCGCGACCGTGCGAGGCTCGTTCGGATATGAAGATCTCGCGAGTCCCGTTTCCAGCTGCGATCAACTCTGGCGACGGCGAATTAAGTGACCGAAACGGAGCGGGAATTATTTTTAATTACGAGTAAGTAACGATACTAGCACTGGCAAAATCCTGTGGTTTAAAAATGGAGGTTAACGATAACCTTCGATAAATATAGTTGGTTTCCTTTTAGTGACCTTACTTTTATGTATTTTATATTTTCGTTCATTATACTGTAGATTCTTATCGAGAGTTACGAGGACGTAAGAAACAATATTTATCCAATTTTATTACTTTAAAAAGAATTGTCCTTGGCATTCAGCAACACTCCTCAGCAACACCTCAACAATCTTTTTTCCAATATTTAGGCATTTTTTGATAAGCTCTATTAAAAAGTACTTTATGAAACTTGTGTAAACATTCCTTTTACAATTCTTAGTCGATATTAATTTTTGAAGTTTTTCCATAGAAAATTCTATAATCCATACTCTATAATAATAGCTTCTTTTAATCCCATTTTTTCCCCTAGTATCTTCATATGCTACATTCCCAATTATCTTCCACCAATTTTCGACAACAACCACAGAAGTTACCATGCAGAAGATCCAAGCTTCTCTTTCTATCGGAACAATTTCGACCTTGAATTTTTCCAAAGCAACGTAACTTTCCAGGCCTGGTTCCAGTAGCGCTCCAGTGACACGATAGATTTTTCTAATCGACGTAACAGTAATTATCCAATCGCTAATTGTAGTCCATAACGAGCTCGTTAGGAGCCAGGAGAGCGAAGCTTTCCGGCTGGACGGTCGGCCCGTACTTCCGGGGTGGCTGATATCAACGCGACGATTAATCAGTTATCTCCTTGGGAACGATAGGAAAGAAAGGGGCGACGATAAACTTGGGAGGTGCAGAGATGAAGGCTCGTAGGGAGGAGGAGGAGGAGGAGAGGAGGGGGGGGGGAGGGGGACACCCAGCGGAGGCGCTCGATGCGCTCACAGATTTATCATCGCCTCGAGCCACGGACTCCTGGGCGAGCGTGTGCATTCAATTGCCGTTGCCAGCTTATTCGTCTCTCGTTAATCCCGGTCGATCGTTTGTTACCTCTTAACTCGCGATCCACGGGCAATTATTCTCGGCATTACGCCCTCTCCGCGGCCCGGATAGCCGCCTGCCTCCTTCGCGGGACGATTAAGTCGGCAAACGGTCTCGAGGCGGTCGCAGGTGGCAACGAACGTTGCCGCGACGTAGCCACGCGGAACAGGAAATCATTAACATACCTAATAATGTATAACTTCGGACGCCTGAAGAATTACTTTCGAGATGGAATTACGCGCCGGTGATAAGGCAAATGAGCCACGATCTCCTGGAACGCGCGCGGATATGCCCATCGGGTCTCGGGATAGGCCCCCAGGTTGCGTGGCTGCGGGAGACACCTTTCTTTTGCGAGGGAAAGCATTCGTCGGGGTTTTGAATATTCTTTTTTTTTTTTTAAGTATAGAGTGGCGTTATAGTTGCCAGTGGTAAGAAAATTGGCATTTGTTGAGGGGGGAAGGTGTTATTTTCATGGAAGGAGGCTCAGTATTGCGGTAGATGTGTTTGAATCGAGGTCGTTTGTTTGGAGATTTTTGGGGGGTTTTTGGAAATTGGTATGTGATTTTCGTAGGAACTGTTTGAGCTGTATAATTTGGTAGATTGTTTATTCATGTTTCAGTTATGAATTGTTTCAATGCGTCGTTGATTGATTGATTCCCTTTGACGTTCATCCACGATGTATTTGATTCGTTCATCATAAGTATTTTTAAAAATCATTGAAATCGTAAATTGATGAATATCCACACGGTTTATATTGGTAAAATATCTAAAAATCAAGACAGAAAATACAAATGTAAAAATGAAAAGAAAAGGAAAACAAAATATAGAATAAAAGTCATCCACTTACGATGAATTATTCCTTGGATTTTAGTAAAAGATAGAACAAAACTATAAACGAAAGAATTAAATATAATGATAATGTTTACTTGTCGATGTTCTTCCTCGTTTCTTTTCATGCACCTATGCATCACAACTAGCACGCAAGAGCCAAAAGAACTGGACTTCCAAAGACAAAAACAAGGAATTTCTATTGAATGATTGCTTCAGAAGAAGACTTTTTCCTCCCAGTCGTGTAAAGTCGGTCGGGCGAGTATGTCGAGCACGGGAATAGCGAACGTCCCCAGGGAAGAAACAGCGAAAGACGTCTCGTCCCGAGGAAGAAGTCGTTGCTGTGACCGGTTCGAGATTAATCGACGAGATAATCGCGTGCGATGCTTGCCGCCGGAAAGAAGCTAATGAACAAACACATAAGCAGTACAGCTTGATTTATGGGAGGCCCCGAGACCACTGTGCACGAATTTCATAAACACAATCTTCTAGTGATTAGTATTAGAATTCCAGGAGACCTCATATTTCAAATAAAAAAATAAAATCATTGCTGTTTCTTAAGCTTGAGGGTTTAAAAGAAAAATATCTTTAAAATAGGAGGCAAAAATTCAAAGAATCGATACAGATGTAGGTGTCTGAATTCAGTAGCGTGTAGAAAAACTTCAAATGACTTTTTCTCGAATTGGTGTTTCTTAAATTGGTAAAAATGATACCTCAAGAAATGATCGATCTTGACTTAAAATTGCTGTCACATGTACAGTAAACATGCATTTTTTGGTATTTAATATAATTGTTCTAGCGTGTTAGAATGGTTGAAGTTTAACGCTGGAACGTCCAAAGTAAGTTTCTTTCACTGCGCCGCAGTGACGGACCGGCGTCTGACTAGTGTCGTCCCATTTCACTTCGAGGTCTCTGGAACTCTCCGCGTTGAAATCGCTAGTTTCCTCGAAGTTGTGGTCTATGTTAACCTTTTTTAACCACTCTATCATTCCTTCAGCTGCCAGAACCCGAACTGATTATCCCTTTTTTTCATATAATTTGACAGTAACGGTTCGTAAGGAGATTCACTCTGTTCCAAGAAATCGATGTACTTTTATAGGATAACAAAGAACGAACGTAGCGAAACATGAACGATGTAGGTGCACGAACGATAAGCCAATCGCGATTCTATGGCTTCTTTGAGTGACAGAAAACGGAATACAATTGGACGAACATCTTCCTCTCGTGCATAGCGAAGTCAGTTTTTAGAAATTCAATATTTCCCGAGGCTTGGTGAAACCTCTATTCTGGAATTATGCCACGTACCCTTTCGAATACATAACAAGTTGAAAAATGGTAAATTAAAATACATTCATACACCTAAAAACATTACCCCGACACTTACTAATACCTCAGTAATTTCTAAACATTTTCTACCGAATCAATTATTAAGTAACTCTTCAAATTTCTTTGTCTAAACTTCCAGAATCACGATCTGAAAAATTGAATCTATTGTCTACCAAAAATTTGACAAAAATTTCCCCGTTTCTGATTCATCTGCTCAAATAACTCGTCTAACGTCGACGACAGACAAAAACAATTAAGAAATCGTTTCGGCCGTTAACCCGCGAGGTCGCGACCGTGATTCATTGCTAGCGACGCCTTCCGACTCGCTCGGTTCCTCTAATGTGATTCTAATAGCAGAGTGCCAAGCACGAGTACACAACAGGATCCTCCATGCTCGCTTTGGTTGTCGCTGCCAGCTCATCGCGCCCGGATCCCGCGTTGCTTCCGCCTGCACTTTTGCGCGTCCTCGGGCGCTTGCAATAGTTACGCGCTGATTATGCACTCGTTCGTCGAGTTCCTCTTCCTCGTCCTCGTTCCAGGGTTTCGCGTCGATGGGAGAAGAAGAAGCGTCGGCAGTGTTCCGTTCGAATGATCCCTCGTGCTCGAATGCGCGAGGCTGGTTAATCATTGTGTTTACAAACGAGGGCTTTGATGAATCGTCGTCGAGGGGCACTCGTTACCAGCGATTTATGGATTCGTTAAACGAAAGAGAAATTGGCGGATCGCGTTTTCTTCATCGTTTCGTTGTCACGTGGTTGAGAACCGTGCGATTTGTTCATTGGCTGAATTTTTGTGGGGGTGTAGGAGTCTTGCTTTGTCTTGGAGTTCAGTACTTTTTTTTGGGGGGAGGTTTTGATATTTTCTTTTGGGTTTTTGCAGTGAATATTTATGACGCGAGAGTTTTTTCTTATACTGTGCCTGGGCAATATGATTAAGGCGATGAAAAATAATTCATTCTTTTTAGAAGTAATAAATAAGTAAAGAAGTAATTAAAGCAGATTCGTGCAAGTAATAAAGCATTCAAAAAATCATCAGACTCATTCAAGTAATAAATAATCACAAAATATTCAAGCAGTAATTCATCCAAGATCACACATACAGTAGAACCAACCTCGAAAGTGCACTCGCCTGTGTACGAACCTCTATCAGGGTCGCGACTCGAACTTCGTCGAATCGAATTCAGAAAAAAAAAAAAAAATGACGAGAGCCGAATGTACAGTTACAGGCCAAAGGTCCCGGCGGCACAAAACGCACGAGCGCACTCTTCTTCAATTAGAAGCACGATCCACCTCCGTTTCGTGTATGAATATGCATACCTCCCCCTTATGGCAGACGAAGCACGCGAGAAACGTCGCGGATAATAAATTCTCGCGGGCACGAAAAGGCGCGTCAGATAATCATCTGCGTTTCGACGCCCCTACGGGCCCAGCCCTGGTGTTGATTTCGGGCCCCTCGGGAACACTATACGGACATAAATCGCGACGCGGTTTCGTTTGGTTCCTGGGGATCATGCGACGGAAACTGTTTCGTGTTTCTGGTGTTTCGGTGACAACTCGAAGGATTTGCGTCGAATCCGAGAGGATTCTCCGCATTTACCTGGAGAAGTTAACGAATGTTTTCCCTGGGATGAGTGATTCAGGGAACGACGAGGGTGTGGATAACAGTCCGCGTTGCTTTTTTAAGATTCTGTATCTTTGGTTTTTGGTCGTCTTGATGGATGGACGTAATTGTAGGTGATTCCTACAATTGAGAATATTGAACTTTACAAGGAATAATTTTGTAACGATATGTTGCTTCTTTTGTTGGATAATTTGTAAATAGGAATAAAAGTAGCGACAATTCAGTGATTTTATTTTTGATTATTTATTCGAAGAACAAAGAGGGACCTTGAGATTTCAATTATTTATTTGTCTACAAAAAAATTAGTATAGAATTTCTTGATTATCAAAGCAATGCAATTATGGTGTTTCGACTTGGGTCCACTAGAAGGGAGAGACTCATAAATAGAAGGACTAATCAAAAGGGGATTTTCTTGGAAACCTCTGGAAAAGCTTCATTGATGAGTTCTCTAGAGGATTTCAGGGGAAATACCATAATTTAATCTCTAATGAAACTCTGGGTAAAAGCTATACATCCTCTACCTCCTGAAGTCTTGTGCTCAACATCGAAATTAAATGAATTATTTCTAAGTAGAAGTTTGCATTCACAAAGTGGAAGTTCACATTCTTCTTTTTATAGACTTATGGGGTGTATAATTAGTCCAGGCCTATAACCTATGCATCCATTTTGATCGTTCTAGTTTACCTTTGGGAAATCATCCCGCAGATCGATATAATGCAGTTTGTATGCGACACTAGTTTCATTAACGTGAAAATGTCAATTTCAGAGTCACTCCTATTCGATGTGTTATTATTTCACAGAATAGTCATCGAGCAATACCTGGGGGAAATACCAATAGCAACACGTATTTTTATGACCACATGAAAGGAGTAAAATAGAGGAAGTAATTGTACAACAAATGAATGATAATAGTGTTTAAAGAGATAGAATACTCTAACAGAGCAAAGAAATGCAATCATTTTATACAGAAATATTTCAAGAAGTACCCACGTTAATAACTAAAATAGAAGAAACTCGTTATTCCTAATCAAACTTTTCTTTCAACGTGTTATATAAAGTACGTTAATTATTCCAAAGATGGCAATTCAACCACCGAATAATTCATGTTCTCGATTCAAATAAACTTACAAGATGTAAGTTTTCCTCGCTGAAGAATTTAGTACTCAAGTTTCACGAAAGTTCCGCTTATCAGAGACCCTCGAACCCAAATTCCTTCTCGTATAGGGTGACCATACAGTCGATTGAGCTATCGAGGGCGCGCTCATACTTTTCCCTCCCCGTTCCAAACACTCGATTGTCGCCTAAAGCAGGGAAGTCCCGCCGTGAAAGGTTGCGAATGTTAATCGCGCGAACGTTGCTCGTCGTCGAACACCGAGAAACGCACTTGACCTGCTCTCTATACTCGAGGTGCACTGTATACTTAACTCGAACGCCGTGGCTATTATGAACACCGCGCATGATGTACGACGCTCCCGAAGGGAAGCCTTTCGCCGATGTTGATTACGAGATTTTATCGGAGTGGAAAGTTGACAACCAGACTCGCGCGCTGGAAACGAGAATTCTCTCTGTACGAGCGCTCGTCGGTCCTTTTGTTCGCGGCGGGACGTTCTGCGAACACGCTCCCGGGCACTCGCGAGCAAATATTTTGACGTAACTGTATCGACGCCCGTGATTAATTACTGTATTTTATCTCCTCATTCGAAAAAAGAAATTACTTCTTGTTACTTTGTACGAATTAATTGGCACTTCATGTAAGTTAGTGTTTTCTGAACATTTTGGGAGGTGGGTACTTCAAGGTACTCACCCTGAAGGGGAGAGAGAGCTTCTGTGCTCCAGATTTATAGGTAATGAAAGGTTGGTGTGCTTATGTTCTTCGAGTCTGAATTAAGTTGTACCAATTTTAATTGACTGGATGTTTTACTTATTGAATTGAAGTGAATTACCCTAAGGAGTAGAGAGAGTTTCTGTGGTTCAAATTTATAGGTAAATGTTCGGTATGTTAATTTTAATTGAGTGAATCTGTTACTTATCGAATGAACTAAATTACCAAGTGAAATGCCTACGAAACCGTGTTCAATTATAATAAATAAAATACTAAATTCAATACAATTAATTGCGAAACAAAACAGGTGTGTATGTTATAAATGCCAACAGTATCCACTTATAAGAATTACCACGATGGAGTCAGTCGCCATTTCGAAACTAGAAACTTCCAGCTAATCGCCGACCATTACGAAACGATCGATATTTGCCAAAGCGATCGCAGAAAAGTAAATGGCTACCGGGTGCTGTTATCTCTGCGACTAGGTATGGTTAATCACCGGTCGATAAAGACGTCGGTGAAACTCTGGCGACAAAAAGGGGGGAAAAAGGAGCCAGTAGCCTATCATCGATACGATCCTTATCTTCGATTGCTCGGTAGCAAATCGAAAAAGGAGAATCGTCGTCGTGGCCACGCGACGATTCGCGCGGGAAAGCGAAAGAGATCTCGCACGATCGCTCGATAAATCGATTCGCCATCGTCGTCGTCGTTGTCGTCGTCGTCGGCCCCCGCCATAACGCAATTACGCTCGCGTGCGGAATTTCTCTTCCGGCCAATATTTCAGCTCGCATCCCCGCGGCTGCATTGTGCATACATTACGCGCATAAAGTCACGCGTACCGCATGAATAATAATCACAGCTCTGGGTTTGATTATACCGTCGTCGATTTCCGTTGGACTGAAATCTGCACGGTGATAAAACTTTCGTTCGTACAGGGTGTCCTCGAACGATGGCACATCGGCCGATACCGTCGAGTCGTGTTTAATTCCTCGATTTCAAAGTCGTCTCGAAGCTCAACGCGTTCTTCTGAATTTTTCTTGACTGGAACATTGAACTCTCGAAGGTGATCTCCAATTTTGTGGTTATCTTGATATTTTTTTAACAAGTTTCTTAGTTTTTAAAGTATTCTAGAGCTATCATTTTATTGCGAAGCGCATTTCTACCCTGGGACAATTTTTACCACTTTTATCACTCGGTACAATGGAATCGCAGGATTAACATGTGACGACACCAGGTTCATATCACGTTACCTTCCACGAGTGTCTCACGTTACTCGTCTTTCCCAAGTTTTTCGAGCTTCCCTGTCCCCACTTCTTTCACCTTCCTACGTTTGTTAGACCTCCGAGAGGTCAACGCGATTCCGCAGAAATTAAGATCTCAATCACCGCATGCAGCGTGCGTTTTCCCGTCTTTAAACGAGTCTCGTTGTCGTGGAACGATTTGCCAGCGCCACGTAGACGACGCACATTAAATCTCCACGAATCCTTAAGCCCCCGTGAGATCCTTCCGGGCTCTCGTCTTCGTCGCACCACCCACGTGGCCGGAGCTGTCGAGCCACCGATCCTTTTCATCCTAAACGAGCGATTCAAAGCTCGACGTAAGGTAAATCCCCCGGCATAGTCACGGAGAAGTCGTATATATTTCGCCTGTACCACATGCTCGCACAGTCCGAGCCTCCTTGCCCCCTCTTGTGCACCGTGTGTGGTCCTTTTATATAATTTGTTCCCGGTCTCCTCCTCCTCCTACTCGTCCTCCTTCTCTCTGGGTCCGTGTCCTCATGCTCCTCTTTTTGGACGATTCCGTCGAGCCACTTCTGGGAATGTTTGCTCTCCCTTCGCGACCAGACGTCTCGTGGAACGGGAAAACATGGAAAAATGGAAACCTTTCTGGCCTTAAAAAAATGTGAAATACGTAGTTCGTACCCTTGTCAAGCATGCCACGATGTTATTTAGGTTTCAGAATAGGCAGAGGATTATGGGTTGATAGGTTTTGATGGTGTTATGGATCGTTTCGAATATAAGGTCGAATATATTGTCGAGTCTTTCTAGTTTGAGATTCAAGGCATCTGGAATTCACTTTCTTCAATTTTTAAAAAATCATTGACTCCTCAAATATACTGGATAAGCTACAGTCATTTTTCTTATTGAAATGAAATCACTGCGCTTTTATCTTACGAAAAACTAGATTAAAATTTCAGATGATAAGTGTCAATACTCATGCTCATGCCTTATACCTACGTTATACGTAATTACTATTATTATTACACGTATTGTATTTAAAAAAAAAAAGGTATATTAACTACCTGTCATTTTCATTTCGTTTTCCCTTCGATATGAATGCCAAATGAGAACGCCGTCACCCTGCTATGAATGCTTTGATTGGACTTTCTATCGTTCATCGGGCAGGTAAAAAACGTTCCTCGCCTCCTATCGTTAACTCGTCAATGCTTATCATACAGGAGTATAATAATTGGTAGACGAACGTTCGCGGGTTAATGGACAGCGACAGCTTTCTCTGTGCAAACTCTTTTGCGACGATTTCATTACGTTCTCTGTTCAGCCTCGGGCCAGCTCGGGCAAAAACCGTTTCGAGCACGCCCGCGAAACAAACTCCCCGGCCAGTTCGTAACAGCCCGTAATTGTAGGTGTTCCCTCGTGGGAACCCCATCGCGGTGGAGAAAAAAGTACTCTTAAGTATCATTACGCGATACTTAAATCCGAGCATTATGACCAGGCGCGTTTAGAGGAGCGCGGCAGCGTATCGCTAATGCCTCGCGTTTGCATGCCCACGAGGAGGCGAAAGTGGACGCGAGCCCTGCGAGTCAGCATCGCGTAGCGTCACAGGGGTAATCGATACTCGTCGCGATTCACTCGTAAATCATGCGACCGTCCTCGACGTAGAGGGTCCCGTCATTTTTCCGTGACCGTTTGGCTCCGGAGCTGGCCATAAATCTCCTAGTTAGCGTGAAAGTCTCGAGACTTGGGAACGCGAGCGGACCGCCAGGGAGGAATCAATTATGCCACGAATTATGCCTCTCGATGCCCTGTGCTCTTGTCGAAGTAGACACATGGAGGGTCCTTCGGTATGTCTCTGACCTTTGGGAAAATGGAGATAGCTAGAAGGATCTGTGAGGATTATTGCGCTTTGCAAGCAAAAAGATGAGAAGCGAAGGTTGAGAACCACTGGGGAAACTTAAATATGTTGATCTTCAAGAGAAACCCTATAGTTTGAGTACCATGAAGGCATACTTTCGAGTAAAAATTGAATTGGTTGAGATCCACTGTGAAACTTAAGTATATTAATTTCTGAGAGGAACCTTCTTATTTAAGTACCATGAATGCATAGTTATTATGAAGAATATCGACACCATCAATATTCTTAGCCCATGTCTCATCTTTCTTTCTCCCTGCAACACATTATACTCATACAACCCCAAAATTTTCTTTATTCGACTAACAATCTACCAATACAACTAAACGTAAAAAAATGTCACTTCTTTGAGTATAAAAATAGCTGAACTTCATAACATGCATCCGCATATGTAGCTAACAATATTAAACCGCAAAAGTATGAGAACGTTTGCCGCTTAGTTAGTCTCCTAACTAAGGGATCCTCCGACTATTATTCTTGGAGCGACGTGTGCACGGTTTATCAACGAACGGCTTTCTATTCATAATTTTCGATCGAGCTATAAACTGATGGCCTGAAACTCGTTACCGCGTGTGTCTAAGCCTGCGGAGCCGACGGTCCTCTGACCGGTCGTTATCGGCGTACTTATCGAAGCCATTTCACCGGTCGATTCGTAAAGAGCGCGTTGCCAGCGAGCGATTGGTCGCCTAACGATCGCCTGTATTCATCCGCGTCGTACCATTCAATTTTCCACGAGGAAAAGAAGGGCGGGAGAGCGAGCTAGGAGTTCCCACGCGACCGTTCGTGGTCCATGAGATCGGCCGCGGCCTCTCACGTTCCCCGTCGAGTGAAAGAGCCTCCAGTTCTGTCGCTTCGCGCGTCATCGGCACGAAAATTCACGTAAATGGCCACCCCAGGATATATGTGCTCTTCTCCTTATTCACGCAATCCAAAGGTCGTTGAATGCTCGTTGAAAGATTTCTGAAGAAACAACGTGTAGAGGGTTGTTACACCTCGACTCCTACAGTTTGTTCACTTGGAACGAATGTGGAACTTATACTTTATTGCTTCGAGAATATCGATGCATTTCAATCTAATCTTTTTCTTCATTTTTGTTGCAGGTACGTATGCGTCAATTTGTACCGTATTGATAATTCTTGCCGAGTAACACGGGGTAAGTGCTACCACTAGGTCAGTTATCAACAAGTGAAGTATTTCTTTGATAAAGTAGAGTACTCTGTCGATGAGACTCGGAAATGCAGAATTTCTTGATTGATAAAGCTGATCGCGCTATCAGCAAGTTCTACATTGCCGAGTCTTACACAATATTATCAACAGTTTCCCCTACCTTATAGGTTTATACTTTCAACATAGAAATCACGGATCTAGCTCCTCATTGATCGTTCCTCTTGCACACCAAGCAGCTTCATTTCTCTCGGCGTCGAATTTATCGCGCGTCGCTTCGGCAATATTTGCACTTAAATGGGAAGAGGTTAATCACTCGTCGTCGACCTCTTCAACCGGGGCCATCTTCCTCGCCAGTGGTTTCCGCGCGAAAATCGCTCGCTCATCGTTGGCGCTTTCATTGTCAGGCCGTTAGAAAACCATCGAAGTCGATACCATGCTCGCGACACACACGTACACGCGCATACGGCGATTTCTTCGGTAGACCTATAATTTAACGCGTGCTGCCAGGTTTTCCTCGATAACCGTTGGCCCACTGGCCGGCAACGATTATTTCACACGTTATACCGGGTCGTTCGATTCAATTTCCGGTCCCTGTTTTCATTTCGGCACGCTCTCCCCTCCGGTTCCCCGACTTTCGTTCGTCTACTTTCTCGTGGCTGTCGACAAGGATGATTTTTTTTTGTGAATTTTGGGAATGTAGGTCAGTGGTTTACAAATGGTTAGGAGTATTTAGAAAAGGCTTCCTAAGGAAATGCTGTTTGAATTACTTGCTTGAAATTAAAAATTAAAGTAACATAGGTACGTCAAGATATAAGTGGTACGTTGTTACATTCTTTTTTCATTCGGAAGGATATTCCTTTAAAAATTAATTTCGATATACTGACTTTACCTTTTCTTCATGTTTAGTGCATTACAATTTTTAATCAAGAATTCTTATTCTATTTTTCAAAGTGTCATGCACATTCTAGAGAACGTAAAATCTAGTTAAAACATTTATAGATCTCTTCTTTACATTCATGCGAGCCTCTATCTATTTACATCCCTATCAATATACTTCCACAATTAAACCACAATCCACCCAAACCACAAAAACAATTAACCCCGTTATTTAAAATCAAAATAAATTTCGAAACAGATTTCCTCCATAAATCTCCCAACTCCGTACGGGAAGATAATTGATAACCCACCTCGACCTCGCGATACTTCATCCCCATCGCACGCTCGCACACCATACTTACTCGCTAAATCAACAATTAACTCGATTAAATTCCAACGGCGATCGGGGTTTCTCGTGCCGGTAATTATACACATTGTCATCCGAATTAAACGTTTCTCTCGACGAGCGTTTAATCGAGCCCCTGTAACATCTTCCCGGCCGAGACACGAAATTAATGAACGGGGCCCCTTTGACGTCTACCGATGCCGGAACGATCGATCGCCAGGCGTAATTGCGAACGATATTCGCGAACAATCAGTGGGGGGAACGTGGTTCCAAACACGTGTGGCTGCATCGGTATGCAAACCGGTCGTAATTCATGCGGCTGGCCGGCGCTTATGAGTGCCCCCCGCGGGTTTTATGCGCGCGGCGTTTTGAACAATGAAAACGGCTCTACTGAAATATTGTAATGGTGGACCGTGATGCATCGCTGCGGCGCCCTCTGTTCTCACGTGTAGCAGGATCTTTGATTTTCGCGTGGCATACCGGAAGTATTGCTGCACGCTGACTGGATATCGTAGAGCATAGATCCATCGTGATCTTTCCTTTCATTCGATCCTTTAATTTGGATTTTAGTAGCTCCCATTTGGGGAGAGAAAGGCTTGAAGAATTGAGTGATAAAGGTTTGTAAAGTGGATGCTGAAGGAAGGTGATATACCAGAAGAATCTTAAAAATCGTTAAAATGATAAATTATTGTTTCCCGAATCCTTAGGAATTGTCACCGTGTTTGAATACACACTCAAATTCATAATGGTACAAATAAAAGCAGTTATATCATCGTGTCCACTGTACCGTGGAGGATTTAATCTTAACTTTAAGAAGAATTCGAAATGTGTACTTCGGTCGTCCATAAATAAAATCGTACCGGACCCAGAAACTCCAATGCGACAAAGAACACCTTTGCTTTCTCTCCATTTTCTTATCTTGGCAATTAAGGCACACCCAAACAATATATATATCGACGTATCATTTATTACATAAAATTGCTCAATCGTCCAGATTACGAGTTCTTGTTTTACGGAGTCGCAGCGACGGCAAAGGTGGGCAAAATTTTGTTCGAGTAATAAATAACAACCAAAATCAACGTAATTTCTGACCCATATTTTATCGCACAGGTCAATTTTTATTTCAGTATATTATATCATCCTGCACGAGATACTGGAGATTAATGAAAGGAGAAAATAAACTGTTACTGTTTCTTAATAATTAAGTGGAAATTCGGGTTTAATCTCTGTTATTTATTATCGTATTACACAGTCAGTTTTGGAGTGCTTGAAACGCTATACTAAAAAAGTTGTTCCAACAGGATTTACACCTTGTTATTAAGAAAGAAAATTATCTGCTCTTGACACTTCTTAATCTTTAATTTTCATATGCATTGTTAAAGCTCTAATTTTAATTCAACGAGTAACGGATAACTGTTCACCTTTTGTAACGTTCCTCGGAATTGTTGTCTACATAAAAACGCCCCTCATCTTTCGCTAGCGTAAACGTTTCCTCGAGCGGCGTGGCCGCGTTGCGCAATGCAATTTCGCGCGCGTGTGACGCATTTCTCTCGTGCCGGTCGGTAACATACGTGCATCGTCGCGGCGATTTCTTTCCTCGCGTCGGATCGAGAGCCATCTCGATTATGCAAAAACAATTATCTCCGCTCACGTATAAGGAGCGCAATTATTAAGCCGGTTAAACGGCAGCCGGCGTAACTTGCGAAAGCGGCATAAAACCGTGCGCGTTGCGCCAGCGACTTCTCCCAGTGGACGTTCGTTTCATCCCCATTTTTTTCCCCCTCGACTGGTTCTCCAGCGATGAAAAAAAATATTAGACCCTCCGAGGCGACATTCGTGACATGATTTGTTGGAGCTCTTGAGCAATATAGGGTAGAATTTGAATTGTGGTAAAATTGTATTTCATCTCGGAAGAATAGAAATTGGATTATATTATTGTTCTTACTATACGTATTATTATTCTATTTGTCATTGATTATCGCAAGTGTAGTTGGCAATATTTGTTGAATGGTCCCATAGCATTTTATTCAGAGAATTATTCTTCATGTTACTCTTTATATTTTGATCTACCTTTGCTCTAATTTAAAAAATAATAGCAACCAAAATAATTGAAAGAAATTCTATAATACATTTGTTTATTCCTTACCACCAGTAGACACCTAATAGTCGACAGTAATGTTCCTCATCTCTTGACGAATTAGCGCAAAACACATTTTTACTCCAATTTGCCAAAAAAAATAAATAGCCTAGAAATTAAAACTAGCCAAACAGGAAACGTATACCGGAGGTAGGCCATTCATGGTTACTACGGTACGGTGACACAGGTTTACGAGCAGCGTTCGTGAAACGGCAAATCGATTATGGCTGGCCAACACTCCTATGAATCGGTCGTTAATTCCGATATTCCGATATTATAGCGCATTGTTCATCCATTATCCCGCTTCTGCTCCGGACTCGCTCGATCGTTATCGCGGGAACGGGCCTAGCGGTTCGTTAAATTAACAATGAATTATCCAGGCAATGCATTCGCGTTCTTGCGAGCACGCGAGGGAAGATCTAGAGGGTAATTTAAATAACTTAAACCTGAAGGAGAGTTCGCGGAATTAGAACAATGATGCGTTAAACAAAATCTTGGAGCCTATCAATGAAATACTAACATTTACACGTAGACATTACTTCTTGAATTTGCATTTTTAAGTAATAATTTTGTAATAGAATTTGCATACAATATTACGAGAATTTTTAGACAATATTCCATACTTTAAAACTCAAGAGTGTTGGTTAATTAAAAATATCAAGTTTCTGCACCGGTACATGTTAATCCCTGGAGTAAAATAGTGATAAAATCAGTAAAATGTACTGATTTTTAAATCTTCCACGCATTCAATAGTCTTCATTCAATCACAACTAACCTAAACGAAATGAAACCACAAACAATTAATTTAAAACAAAAATCTCTCTCGAAAATTCCTCCCCATAAAATTTTAGCTTTCCTATCCAATTCTCGCTATCAATAAACCAAAGAATCTTCTAAAAATTCTGCATGGAACATCGCTAACCCGCCGTTCCCACCGCGACGGCAAAAAGCAGCGCGAAGATCCGATCCACGAGGTCTGTTAGCAGGATAAAGATCTCAGCAGTAATAATAGCAACAGTGACAATTGCATCACGGTAAATACTAGCATTTGCGAAACAAGCATTCGCGCAGAAGCCGAGGCACTCCGAGGGAAGGCATTAAGTACACGCCACCGATTCCACTCTGCGGTGTGTCCCGATCGAACAGATGAATAATGAAGTTCCTTTCATCGCGCTGATGACCGGTTGAGAGAACCCCGCCGCTGTTTTTACCCCCGGTCCGCCTGGATGACACATGTAATAACAAACTGCACGCAACCGTGTCGATGCAACGCACGAAGCACGAAGTCGTGGGCTGGCGTTCGTCCCAGCAAAGTATAGATCATCGAGTCGAAGCGATTTTCGACCGGTCGACGAGTGCGTTCGAGCTGCTTTATTTGCTGCAGTTTGTCGAGAAGCGTGTCTACGAACACTTCGAATCTTACTCAAGGACTCCGCCGCTCGAGGAAAAAGTGCACTCGAGTTCCGGATGGATAGATCATCGAACCCTGAAGACCTCCGCTGCGGTGGCATCGATGGCTGTGGTCTGCAACAGAGATTGCACTGTCGGCTATCTGCTCTTTTATTTTCGTTGAGATTTGTTTTTACTGCGGAGATGTGCGAGGGTGTACGCGCAAGATAAGTGGAATATATGTTGGCAGTTGTGGAACAGAGGCAGAGTTCTGCTTGAGTACTAACTAGCCTGAAGTTTTGAATGGGTTAGGTCATTGGAATATTCATTGAATTAAGAGTAAGTTCTTGTGAATTAAGTAGTTTGGTATGGCAGCTTACAAATCTGAGGATCTATGACTTCTAGGAAAAGATTTATTGTAGCATCTTTTCCTTAGCGGTAGAGTTAGGGAGATTGGTCTCAAAGAGAATAACCTAATTAACTAGGTAGTTCCCACGCCTCAAATAAACTATTCGATCCAATAAATTAATGACTATGCAAAAGAAAATGGCTTCCTCTACCCAGGAACGTTTTTATTTTCCATCTCGCCGAGCATCGTCGAAACAACACAACTTACATTGAAACGCTCGAAAGGATCCTCGAGGGGGGTACCCAGGACTGATTATTTTGCAACCACGTAACCTAACACCCATCAGAATGCACGTAACTGTACTTGCCACAGAAAAAGAGACTGAAATAGATACTGCGCCAGTTGCACCCTGGTCACTGGATCGCCGCTGGATGAACGGATTCTCGATAAAAGCGAAATAACAGCGATAGAAACGAATGAATGGGAAGAGATTACCGATTTGTCGACGGTTAAAGGAATAATGAGACCTGGAGGGAGCTTCAACGAGGAGGAAAGGTAGCGTGCCACGGAGGAACGAGCGTTCGTAATGACAGTACGCGGCTGGGATGCATGCGTGCACCTGGGGAGGCTGGCCTGAGGTCCCAGGTAGAGGAAGATGGCGGATGGTTCCTCGTCGTGTCCCTTACGGACCCGGCGTTGCTTCGAGGAAGCCTCTTTGCGAGAGATTGCAACTGTGGATCGCCTGGGGTTGAGCGTTACGAGGCCTCCGGCGAAATATGTAATGGGCGATTTAGTGGTTGCCTCGTGTGGACAACGAGGACTGATGGACCTCTAGCACTTTGTAGGCATTTACTCGGAACGAGATACATTGCGTTTCTGTGTATCCTGAGGTGAACTGAGCAATTGGTAGCAGCGCAATACGAATATTAAGATGATTAAATGGAGGGATATCCATGGATATAGCCTTCCTTGAACCAACATGTACAATAATTTATTATTCGAACGGGAACAAGTATTTTTGTTCGAAAACATTCTTGCACCTTGGCAGAAGGCATCTAAATATACCCACAAAATTTGCAATCCAGACCATGAAGAGTTTCCTTGAAAAAAAATGTTTAATATCATCCAATTCCTTAACTCGAAAAAGATAGATCTCCTACCATTGTTTAGAACTTAATCCAGACCGAACCCATGAGTTGCATACTGTCTGAAACACCTCCTACAAGTATGTTTTACTCGTGATAATCGGGTAACTCGGGTCTATACTTTACTCGTGACCCACGGAATCATCCAAATTGTCTCGCAGTGGAACAAGACTCTCTCACACTTAAAGTTCGAAACGAGCTTCGGGGAGCTATAGTGAAAGAGCCCCACCGCGTTGCAACCGCACCTCTATGGAGTCGAAGAGCGCGTTATTAACTGCTTAAATGAAGACACGCCAATTTACAACCGCGCCTCGAACCAGTTGACGGGCGCGTTCAGGCTCGAAAGCATTCATCAGAGCGCAGCGAAATTCTTCCATGGTTACGCCGCGTAGCTCGTTACTACGTGGTTATCCTCTATTTTCCACCAGGTATCCGGCCAATGCAAATATCACGGTGCTATGAAGTTATTATGCCCGTTAGGTACGAACTTAAACGATGATAAAGCGTGGTCTCGCAGATTTCACCATCGGAGAACAGTGTCGAGCCGATTCCGTCCGAAAGGAAATTAGCTCGACCAGCTCTGATCGATGGACGCGATACTCCAAAAATATGTATTTTGGGGAAATTAGATTGAATCGATTGGTTTTCATTTTATATAAATAAAATTCCTACCAGGTATTGGGAATTCTGTTGCGAAACATTTTCAGAGTCAGGATAGCACCACTCTCTAAAGTCTGGTTATTTTAAAAATTATTCATTTTGTCAGCATACAAAAAACATGTTTTATATCATAAAAGCATGCTAAACAACCAGTAGAAATCTCGAAAGGGTAGATTGTATCGTTTACCTCTAATGAATTCCTCCAAAATGTTCATTTGTCAAACCCCTTTCTTTCTTAAAAAATAACCATCACCTTAAAGATACGTTGCAAACACGTGGCATATTGAAAGCGTCCATGACAGAGGTTAAAGTCACCGCGCCGTGAACTTAGCTCCACGAGAGGATGCGGTCGATTCGATAATCAGAGGCAGGATGCGTCTATCTAGGGGGAGACGTGGCTGATCGTTCGCCAACAAAGAATGCCGATAACGAAATGATTGGCAGTCCACTAATTAAACGATGCAATTTACTTGCACGCTCTATATTTAGCTGCGATAATCGCCAGAGCTCGTTCGCGAGAGTTGCTTCAATGGAAATGAACTGCGGAGCTCGTTCGTCCCAACTACGCCCGACAACTTTCACAATCTCTTCCGACGCGCGCGAAACGCTCAGATGCAAACAATACGACACCCAATCGCTCATAACGTATCTAATGTTTATTGACGACGGTTATTCTTTATTTTATTTTACTTATTTAGCCATTTCGTTCGTCGCGAATGAAGACTAGAATCATAAACCACGGCGATCAAACTGGAGGAACCAATGGGGATCGAGAAAGCTTTCTAGTTTATTGCCCGACGATTGGACGAGTTAACGGACAGATGTCCAAAGAATAAATTGAAAGATCGGGTTGCAACGTTTTATTGGGTAGTTGTTCCTTTGTTCAACTGTCAGATCTGTTGCATCGGAATTCTCTTGTAGAATTTAGATTGGAGCTACATGTTTGCAGGTGTTTGATGAAGTTTACGAGTCTGGACTGGTTGCAATTCATTGAACTGTAAAGATAAATTCTAAATGTTGTGGTGATTGTTTCTTTGTTCCTTTTACATTTACACTCTATCTTCAGAAGTTTGGTTGCTTTTACCACTTATTGACTATGAGTGATTCAAGATAGACTACGCAACAGATCCAACATACTAAACTCCTTATTTTGGTTAGGCCAACTAGATACATGTCGAAAATCTTTTTTTTTTATAGCATATTCATAAATCTTCAAGATTATGGCTGTTATCAGAGGTGTCTACAACCACACAAGGTCTCAATCCCTGAAAACCACGATCACAACATGCCAAACTCCCCTCATACCCCTCTTGGCAGCCCGCGGCTGTGTCATAATCAAATCCTTCCATCATTTAAACCTGCTTAACCCAGCGCATGACATCTCCACGGACTCCGTACTTTTACACGTTAACCATACTCGCTGAAGACCCGTGCTTACATCCTCAGCTCACGAACGGTCCATTAGTCGTACGCGTGCCCTTTCGTTCACTAATGATAGCCTGTCGAGTTTAGAGCCAACTATCCTCCGCGTCTCAGCATTTCGTCAGTCGCTTCTTCCAGGAAATCGGCAATCCACGGATTCAGGTAGGGAAACGTGGCAGGCAGGGCATCGAGGATGGTGATCCAGGTTGAAACTGCGACTGCCTCGCAGAATGGATAACAATCGCGATAATTTTACCCGTGAGAACGATAATTGCTACGGGGATGGGCGAGTTAATCGGTCGCCATTATATCTTCATCTAATGTCACATCGAATAATGAGCTTGTTGCATTAGCCAGGAAAGATGGCGGAGACGGTGGACATACTGTAAATTACCTTCTTTGCAGTAGTACCCAGAAGGCATACTTTTATTGCTTGGTTTTAGAGGGTATGAACCTCGGGTTGACTTCTTCAGGATCATTGTTCGATACAATTAATTATAGGCTGTTGTGGCCAAGGATACTCTGGGCTTCCCTAATTTGAAAATGGAGAGAAATTCGATGGTAGTTTCTTTTTGATCTTAGAAGTGTCTTATTGGAAAGTTAGGGTCTATGATGGTACTTGAAGAAAGCTCATGCATCGAAAAACTCAGAATTCTTGGGTGGAGTTTGTCAACAGGGATCCAATGAGTGTAAGTTCTGCGTATAGTGTTCAAGAGCTTCGAAGTTTCGCAGCTTCTAACCTCAGCAAATGCAAATGGATATCGTACTCTTGCCCCCAATAAAGAAAGAAAACCGTTATTTATTAACTTTACCAAATACTCCTGATGCTATATGCCAAAGAACAACTCCATAAGCGTTGAATGTTTTCCGGGTGAAACCGCGAGCCGATTCGCGATTTCGTTGCTCCGTTCGCGATCGATCTCTGACACAGTCGCGCCGCGGTTGGATAGGATCTGTTTGGCGACGACAATGTCGAAAGTTGCCTCGATTTTCTTTCGCGAGCCGCCGGAACTCGTGTCCAGTCCTTATCTGTCACGTGTGAGAGCGCTGTTTATGATATCTGATCGGTACGCGACGCGGTCGCGCTGTCGCGTTGAACGTTTATCTCGGCGAATGATAGATGTCCAAGGATTTCTTAATGTTTCCAACGGTTTTGCTGTGCTGGACGCGGAGTTTCGGTTCTGGGGCAGACTTCCTGCATAATTAAAACGGAAACTTACCGAGGAGGCCCTGTCGTAGACCTGGGGAGTCTAGAACTGGAAGTACGACCAACTCAAACAACTTCCAACTTCAAAGGAAAGAAAAAAAGGATCTTGCTACATTATAGATCAAGTGGGCACATTCCTTTGAACACACTTTGCTCTTTAAACTAGAAGTACAACCAACTCAAACAACTTCTAATCTCAAAAAAAAATAGAAAAAAAGAATCCTAGTGCCTTATAAACCGAGTGTACACATATTCCTCTGAACACTCTTTCCCCTCCAATCTCAAATAAGTCTTGGTGCCCTTAACAATTCCATCTGATTCCATCCAACTCTCTCCGATTCAACACGTTTCCACCGAAACGAGCATCCTCGGATACAATTGCGTTCGAAAGCGACGCGAGGAAACTATCTCGATGATCAGGGTCAGATGGAGACGAGTCGACAGGACAGCGACACTCGTAAAGCAGCTGTGGATCGCACGGATTAAACCGCGTCAAAGGGAAAATCGCGCGAAAAAGGTTGCCGTTGGAACGAGCGCGAGCGAAGCTGGTGAAACGTGGGGAACGCGACTCGATCCGACAGCCAGTGGTACGACACGGGGATCGCGATAAAGCGACGTGTTAATCGGTATCCGCGATCGCCCCGAACGGGACTCGGACTTATTAACTCGATACCAGCGATGAATCGATCGTAATTCATGAGACGAATGCTCGAGAGAGGTAGCCGGGTACGCATGTGATCGCAGATATCGCGATAATGAATTGCATCGTCGCCTCAAATGAGCCCCCACCTAATGCCAGTAAGTGATCAGGGTACCTTGCCAGCAGAATCCAGCAGGATTCTTCCGCGCAGAGGCTCCTGGAACGCTTAACGAAGACGTTAGACGCGATTCTTTAATGGGGAAGCTACCTCGGACGGGTGACAACTATTGCCATATTTAATTTAACAATTTTTCCGTCGGAAACAATCGGCCAATAGAAGATTTATTCCCAGTGGTTTATTGTACATGTATCGAATAGAAAATAATTTTTTATTTAGTCTTTTTAGAATGACTTTCTAATTTGACATAGCGAGATTTTTATGTATGATTAGACACAAGATAAAAACCCAAATATATTTATTTTTTACGCGATATACTGCTATTCTTTACCTCCCTTAATGGTTTATACTTTTTGTAATCCATCTATCGCAGCTGATGCTACGTTCCCTATTCAAATATCAAATTCAATCCTGAATCACAATTGAATATTCTTACATAACGTCCACAATGTCGTCGATTTATCAATGAAACAAATTATAATATACATAATGGGGGTAAACTCACGTCTTCGTTTCAAACATCTTCGACGATTAACGTACGAAAGAGTTGCGCAAGGGCTTAATAACCACGTCTCGAGTGTTCGTCGCGCGCTCGCGAGGAGAACTGACGCTGACACTAATTACAGGTAATCGTCATCCGTTATTTAAAACTGCATTTACTGATATTACGTAACGTCGATGATCGTCGCAGCTGTACGCCGTCCACGCGACACCCGAGGATTTCACTCTCTCGAGTAGAGGCCTTCTGCGTCATTCCGTTGTAAATCGCTACATTTACTCGAAATTATTATGCCGAGTTATTATGAATGAAGATTGTTAAGGCAGGGGCTATCGTAATATTAAGACATTATTATTATATATAACGTTAACATTAATTAATGAATTATTCTAACGTTAAATCACATACATCCCCGTGGGAAAAATGTTCGGAGAGCCTCCAGTGTTCCTCGAATCGTTACTTCTGGTCGCGTCCAATTACTCATCGCTTAACCTTTCGTTCTCTAGGAAGTGTTCGGCTAGTAGCTGCGACTAATCGCGGAAGAAACGTTCCTTCAAAACGACCACTAAATTGCCGTCAACGTTTAAAACGCGTCGAAGACGTCCAATAAGGAGCCATCAACGCGTAACAGAAAAGTCTGTCTGCGATATTCCATCTGGTCCGACGAAGACGTTAAAAATTTACGCGATGTTCACCGTTTCTTAGTCTAACTACAACTTGGGAGGCATTAGAGTCTCTCGAGTTGTCCTTGTCTCTTTCCCCGTCGGTCGGTTTATTTCCTCGTTGGTCCGTTCTCCGTTTACGGCGGCGAGCGGTTCGTTCGTGAAGGAATTATAAGAATTAATACGCGAGCCTCTGGAAACATTCGACTGTCGCTTTCTCTTTATCATTCGCGTTTAATTAGTCCGCGGATACACGCCGCGACACGATGAGAGAAATTCCTGAACACGCGAAACGTACATTAAGCGCATCGTTTTCTGCTTCCGATCGTTCTTTCGCGGCGAGTATGCGCTCGAATGTGGGAAAGTCGAATTGGGATGCTCGCCGTTTTCCGTGGACGCGTGTTCGTGCTTTCGTTAACAAAGATGGTCTTGTAAGTAATCGTCGCAGCTTTTAAACGGCAGGTGCGAAAGTTGGAGTTAAAGTGATAAACCACCTTTGACCGATATGTTCAACAATTTTTTTGTTGAATACAACCGACTTCATGGAAGATCCGTTTACTGGCGTTTATTGTTCGTATATTGGATGATAAGAAAATAATTTTTATTTGGATTTTTTAAATGGAATAGAGGAGTTGGAGCCATTGCGCAGTACAATTGACGAAGAAAGCAGCCAAGGTATTTCCCGATGCCGCCATCGCGAAATCGTGTACACGGTGGCTTCGTCATGCGCGGAGACAAATACACGCGGAGTCCCACGCCAAATAGGGCGAACCGCGGAATGGAGATCCATTGTGGAGTCATTTGAAAAGCCGCAAAGGCCTATTGCGCGTGTCGCCAGAAACGAGCGGCTCTACGCCAACGCCGAGGCGGCAGCGCTAAAAGACATCCTGAGACCTAATCTGCATTTTAAACGAGCCGTGCTCTCGTTGGGCTCCTGCGTGCGCGAGAAGGGAATCTCGCACGCCACTCTTCGAGGCACGTTGTACGCTTTTGTACGCTTCGTATTGCTTTCTCCTATCGCGTGTTCGCCGCTTGGGACATTGAATCGCGTTTCATGGAAATCGTGTACGCGCGACGACGGGAAACGTTTTTGGGAGACGAGATGATTTAAGAAGAGGAAGATGTTAGGCGAGTGGTGTTGTAGTGGTTATGACATCAGAATGTGGGGGTGAGGCAGTACGATTATGATAATGGCGTTGAGACTTCACGGTACCTAGACGAGCTAAACATAACATAAAAGCTACTAACTTGGGAAGATACAAACTTGAGAATTTCCTCAGTTTAGCAAATGGTTTTTTTGCGTTAGATTTTCTTCAATGTTGCAAAAGTTTCTTTTCCATGTGACAATATGCTTCTCGCTTCACCTCGCTGTTTGATCTAGCACATATGTCCCACTATCCTGGACGAGAGCAGTTAAACGATCTGGATCTTTATCACGCCAGATCCACCATGTGTTCAGCCAGGATCTTGAAATCCCTCGACTCCTGTATGAATCGAGCAAGCACTGTTTCACTTATGTATATCACTTTGCAGCGAGTATTTGCCCAGTAGCACAACGTGGCTGTCTTCTAGGCTCAACTTTGCTCCAGTAACATGCACGGAAGTCGTCTGTTCACGTCTGGCGGGGCACGCGTGAGTAGTAGGAACTAGGATTAACGAGGCTTCGTCAGTCGGTTACAGGCGTCTGTCGCTCTGACGGCATCCGGTACAAGAGCCCTTCTTTCGCGTTTGATCGTTTATTACGAATTCTATCGTTCGATCGAACCAGTACTGTCTCGGTGCTCCTATTTACATCAATGTTCCTCGTCGTTCTGTTCTGTGCGCTTACACTCGTCGATTTAGATCGGACGATTACACGGATCATTTTGAAGGGGACTCGAAGTGGAAATCTATGCGTTTCCCCTAGGACTATGTTAAAAATATTTGTACGTAATTATATTTAAGAAAATGTTGAAATTGCTTGAGTTACAGTCGTTTATATCGAAGGTTGCCACGCTAGGTCGCCATTTTGTCAATTCTCTTTTAATACTTTTCTCTTTAATGTACATTATAACTATTCCATATTGAATAAAAAAACAAAACGAATTTTCGATGAATTCGGATCAAAAGGTCCATCCCACTCGACGTGACATAGAATATCAATTTCGAAACAAATTAAATAGGACAATTATAAATTTGACAGAATCTTTCATATACACGTATCATACACGTACACCTTTCACATACAAAGAAATCTTGAAAACGTACCCGTTTGGAGTAAATATACAAGAACCCTTCCAAAATGATGCACTTAAAAGAATTTAGTTTCTCGTCATTAACAAGCATTTCACGACATTTAGTACCGCCGAAGAGTGTGCACGTTCGAGTACCTCCGTTCTGGAGATCAGCCGTCCCCGCGCCAGGAAACAATAAAGGCTCGAGGGCCTGGAACGCCAGCCAGCGACTCGTAAAATCGTCGTTCCCAAGTGGAATATTGCACGCGGGCCGTGTTATATCACTCGTATCGTCGCGATTCGACTCGTAGGCGCATCGAACCTGGCCAATGCTTTCACGACGCTTTACGGTCGGGCTTCTCGCGGCCGCTGCGAGCCAACGCCGTGGCTTAACGATCCGGAGCGCGGGCCCGCGGACTCGGTGAACGTTTGATTTACACGCTTCCTATCTCTGAGTATCCGCCGTACGTTTTCTTCGGAGGCAAAAACACCGAGAGGCCTAGGCGCGACGTAAATTGAAGGGCGCTGCATCGGTAAATCACGGCGCAGTGAAAGCCTGTTAGTTTCGGCGGTAGATACATCTCCACGCGCTCAACGTTTACCGCTAATGAGACACGCCGGTGACAGCCACGGACCTCGTTTCTTATCGCCTCCATCATAAACGTCCAGCCTCTTGTCGACGCGCCGATTCCGCTCTCGTTGTCGCCGTCCATGCTGATTGCTCGCCGTCCGCGTTATGGCGTTCCCTATCCGATGAAATTGTACGATATTTCCCCCCACCCTTACTTCTACCGGTCCCATTGCGCGATAGCCGACTTTATGAGTCGCTGCAGCGACACGTAAGGGGACGAAATGCATTGACTATTAGTTTTTTTGGAAGGGCACGAGGGCAACTTCATTCTTTAATCGAAGGACTCAATAGCATTTCAGTGAAATATGCTGGTAGATTCTTTTCTATGTCGGTTTGAACCTGGTCTGTTATTCGAAATTGTTAGTTTAACTTAATGTTCCCTTGGTAGATGATGTTAATTTCTCGTCAGGACATGTTAAAGTAACCTGGAAAGATGACGAGGTAAATCAGTTCACTTCTGAAGGGAGGAGATGCTCAGTCAGTTGATAACACAGAGTGCTTACGTCGACATTGCAGAGCACTCCATCGGTAAAGCTTGGTCATGTAGAGCGTTATGTCAGTAAAGCAGATCGTCCTGCTGGTAATACAGATCATTTAGATGCTAAAGCAGATCCTTCCATTGGTAATGTAGAACACGTTGTCCACATCTCCGCCAACTCACACTCCGAAAAACACTGCCATTCGGCCTCTCCATCCGGGTGGTCAGATGTTCGCCAACACGTGACTGTCGGGGCACCGTCGAAGAGAGGAAACAATGAACCCCGGTGCATTGTTCATTCATTTCGCACTCGTAGCGCTGAGTCCCGGAATCTGGGCCAGTTCCTGCTGGCCCCGACCATTCCTGAGCTACCGTGTTCGATATAAACACGCCAAAGAAAACCGCAACACGTGCCACGCGACAGTGCAACACGCCCGTGCTTAATTAAGCCGCATTCCCGCCCCGATTGCGCAAACCTCTCTTCCCCTCTCTCGCGATATGATCTCGCGACGCCGGTGGACACTTGGCGATCGTCACGCGTGAGAAACGCTTTTTCGCGATCGGTATCGAAATTCCATCAGCTTTGCCGGCATTCGAGCCGTCCGACGATTTTTCCCTACGCTCGCGACTTTATTAGAAACATTATTTATCGCTACGATAGCGGATACCCTTTCGGTATCTGAGCGGCGATCGGCGCGCAAGGTAGACACAATAGGCATTCATGCAACGATCACTGACAGACCTTATGGCGAATTAATTCAGGTAACGGATTCTCGAACGACGAGAGCGACTCGTAGAAAATGAGAAGGATGGGGCGTCTTACTACTGGGAGATTTGTGTCGTGGTTCTGAGTGTTTTGGTGTAGTTTGTGTAGGTGTCTGCAGGTGTCTTGTTGGGTAGAGGAATTTTGTTGCTTTAGAAAGTAATATGGCCAGATGTCAGGGTCTATTAGGTCTGAGGGTCCAATAGATTCTTCAGCTGAGGTTATGATAATTTTTTTTAAATAAATAAGATTAATTCCTCGTCATATGAGGGATCAGTGAAGCACAGAAAATATTACACATTGTAACCACTTGATGGTTAATATTTTTCGAAGGACCCGTTTAATTCACATACCCCCGAAATCTTCAATCAAGTACCACAAGTGAAATAAGAATTCATAAATTGAATAATTAAGGAAGCGGAATGCCATCAAGCAACCTAAGGAACTCACTGAACAGAGTCATTCTTCGGCACCTTTGATTCCTGATTCAGTGATCCTTCCTAGACCCACTTTCTGCTTCTTTTCTACAATTAACTTACGTGGATTCGAGACATCGAGTCTCTCCAAACGACGCAAAATTCCTACGGAGCCAGAGGACGATAAAAACTCGCATACCGTTGCGGAATCTTCGTCTCATTTAATTGCCAACAGTCGGCATGCAGGGGAGGTGTGAGCATTCTACCGCTCGCTTTTATCCGCGCGTTGCAGCGTCTAATTGCTTACACTGTTGAGCCGTGCATCGACACACGTGGGCGAAAACACGAGGCTGCTGGAAGGAGCCAGCTCAGCCAGTGTCCTTTCATAGATTCTGACGATCGGCCACTGGAATCTGACGCTTTCCACGTTCTCGGCTTTTCTGAATCGCGAACAACTGGAAATTTCAATAGATATTGACTGGTGTATTCTAGATATCTAATGTAGACAAAAGAATTTGATTGTTGAAGAGGCCTGTAAAGTTCTTTCGAAACTTGTATAAATTTTAAATATTCCAATAGAAAGTTAAAATATATTCCCGTTGAAATATTTTCTTATTCTTAGCGTCGCACCGATTAATTTCACGGAGGAGTTATCTATCAAACACGTTTTCCAAGTTTATAACTTAGAGGAATGTATGCCTGATAGGAAGCAAGGCAAATCTAGTCTGTCCAGGTATAATGTGCGTACATATACTCGATTACTTCTAGTTTCTGCAACTTCATAATCCATCATTGTTTTTTTTCTTATCTATACCATAGATGCCAAGATTAAAGACAGATAACCACGCTTTCGTATGCTATTATTTATCAAACTCTGTGTCACATAATAGTAAAACTATCATTCTTATCGCGGAGAAGAAGCTCGTAATATACCTGGAAAAAGCGAATATCATTCTAGGAACGACATTGTCGTCTAAAAATTAACATACACGTTCCTCGAAACGCCGAGTGGATGTCGTACTAAGAGATTACACCGAGGATTGATCACCCATCACGCGTGGAATCTTGTTTCTGACAAAACGAAGGACCGAGCCAGCTGTCGTTTGAACTCGACGGATATCAAAAACGCGTTTACTTCGACGAAGAACGCGATTGTAAAGAGAATACCGGCTATAAACGCAGGTGGCGGTGATCGAGCGGCGTAATAGGCAGTGAAGAGCAGAAGTGGTAAACAGATTTATGGTACACAGCGTAGAATAAGTGTTACGAGCCGCACTTACAGGCAGATGATTGGTACTAGGGAAGGAATTCGTGATGAGTGTCGGGGAATCAGATTCTATGGCGCCGATCTTTCACGAAATGGAAAGAAACGAGGTGTTATGCGTAAATTCAATGAAAAACAGAGCAAACAAATTGGACTAAATAGGATATGACAAATTTCACGTGAACTAAAATAGATATAGTATACTAAATACTTGAAAAAAATTCTTAATTTTTGGCAGAGTTAGTGGTCCAGACTTTGTCTAGGCTACAGATGCAAGGGCTTGTATTACAATGAAATGCTACTAAATTAATTTGATTTATTTCGGCTCTTGATTATCACAAGACATTTCAATTTTCAAGCCTCCTGTAACCACCAAAAACGAACAAACGTTTTCCTTACATCTCTCCTTTCTTCAACTGCAACTCGTTCATCACAAGTCGACATTTTCAGTTCACCGTACCGTCCATGCACTTTGACTCGAGCTGCTTCTTTTCCGTCAGACCGCCTAACGCAACCGTAAACTGATTAAATTCTGGCCGCATTCCCGTTCGCCAGTAGAACGAGGAGAGAAACCGTGGGACGCCGCGGACGGGACATCATTTCGCATGGCGCACGTCTCCACAATTTTAGGGCGTATCCGCGTAACGTTGATTACTCTCTAATCAGCGTGATTAACGTTCCCTCCGCTGGGGGCTTGGCCGCAATTACTCTCCCTTTCGCGTGTAACTTATTTAGAGGAATTTCATTAGCCGCGAAGCTTCCGGCTCGGTTTTAATTAATCGCCCCGATTGTCCGAGGCCTTTCGAACGCCCCTCGCCAGGGAGTTCGAGGGATGGAATTGATGTGGGAACACGGTGTAGGGCGAATTACCGTCTTGCGTGTTTACAAGTTCACAATCTATGGATTTTTATTTGTTCGAACGATTAGCGCTGCGTCCGGCGACCTCGGGCGAGTAGCAATTTGTCTGCCCTGTTGAGCAACTCTGTGCAGGCTAATTGAAAAGCGTAGATTTTCTGGGATGGGAGTGTTCGTCGCCTTCGGGTGGAAAACGTACGAGAACGTTCCGAGGTCGCTATTATTTTGTCTCGAAGAAACTGTTTTATTTTTCAAATTAAGGAGACTCTTAGCTCTTTGAAGTTAGGTAGGTGAAAAACTTCCCATCTTTTGCTTGGCTTTACTATTTCATTTAAAATTCTTCATTCATGTAGCAATACTATGAACTAACGCTAAAAATACATTAAATGGAATTAGAAATGTATACAAATCAAAAATTTTATTTTTCTTTTATAATCACGTGCCTCAAAAAGTTAATCGATACGTGAAGATTAATTCCTCGTAATCCTCCATTGCATTTTACTTAATTCATAATTCATAGGCAGTGTTACTTAGCAAGTCTTATGAAAACGTTGCAGATAAGAGAAAAAAATTGCTCGCGAATCCTATCAGACTTACGTTAAGATAGTTGTATAGAAAATGGCAGAGTTTGGATCAGCAATAGTCTGTGTGACGTGATTTATGGCAAAACGATTCAATCGTACGATCAATAGCCCCTGACGATTTCGTATTAACGAGAGTGGTTTGTTTACAGGGAAACGAATCGGTGGTACCAGAAGGCTGGCCTCTGACGCTGGGCAAACGTGGCCTCATCCTGCAGCTAGAAGAGCTTGATTTCTCCGCACTGCGTATCGGGGAATGTCACCTGTGCATACGCAGCGCAGCTGCAGTTGCAACCACCTCGGGGAGCGGCGAAGCGGCCGCCGGTGAAACCGTCGAGCGGAATACCGTCGAGGTGAGTCACTTTCCTTTGTCATTTTTCTTTTTTTCATTTCGATTCACTGTCTGCCAGTCGCCAACATCCACCCGGTACCTAATGTTGCCGAACATCCTATTTTCTAGGATGACATTCCACTTTTTAAAAATTCTTAAAATCAAGTATCAAAGCACTTGGTATAGTCATCATAACTTTTTATATTTTATCCCAATTCTCAACTTTTTGTTTTATGGAGTTAATCGATTTGTCCAATGCACGACTCATATATAAACCTGAACAAATTCTTCCACCGCCTCCTCATTCAAATACGAAAATGTTCGAATTTTCCGCTACAGTTCGCCACTTAAACAGAAACTGAGGTACCTTTTCCGATCTTGCGAATAATCAATTTATATTTCCTCAAAGCACCAAGAAAAGTTTATATCATGAAAATTCACCCTTCTGCGTAGATCGCAGTGGTTTGGCGAACGACGAAGATGAGGGCCCCAGGGTTCCTCGGTTGGGACCGCGACGAGGAATTCATGGACTGGCGGGAGGTGTCGCGAAAGGGCCAGGGTAGTACGAGCGCAGCCAGCGGGAACCTGGTCGGGTCCCAATCAGCTACTACCGCGAAGAGCACGCGGGTGCGACGAAGATCCCGCGAGGAAACCCGCTCGAGAACGCGCGAGTCGGGCCACGCGTTCGAGTACCGTCGCGACGAGACGCGATCCATCGACAGGCTGGAGTTCAAGAGCTCGAACGTGACCGGTGTGGCCGTAGGCGAAGTCGAAACGGGCCACGCGGTGATGAAGTCCAGATCGACATCGAGCGTGGACACGTGGAAGGCGGAGCTTGACGAGGAGCTGAACGCCATTGCGACGCGGGCCGTCCCGAACAACCCTTCTAGTCTTTCTAGCGACGAGTATCGAGCCAAAGTGAAGAGGTACGCCAAGGTCGTCTCACCGACGACGATGGGAAAGTGCAGCGTGATCAGGAGCAGAGCCCTGTCCCCCGAGGACCTGAAGACTCCGCTTCGGTTGGACGAAGCTGTCCACGAGCGGAAAATAGACGGAAAAGCGGTCGACGCCGAGGACAGGCTGCAAAACGTTCGCAGCTTGGACAAGGTCAGCGACGACGACCTGCCCGTCTTCATCGGGAACCTCCTGTTCTCCGTGGAGAGGAAAATCGAGAGGGTCTCGCTGGACGACCTCACGTTCCCCTGTCCAGCGTGCAGGAACATAGACACCGACGACCCGTTGCTAGGGTGCAGGTGCGCCGGCGACGAGTGCAGTTGCGGAATTGGCGAGGACGCATGCGACTGTGCATCATCAAAGACGAGGCAAGAACAATCCAGGACCTTCGAGGTGGCGGGGATCAAGCATATCGACAGCGACGACGAGGAGGAGGTGCGGATGGGATTCGGTGAGTAATTAGTTTCAATGCTATCTGGGTTTCAATTGGGGGTGTAACTCGAAAAGGGTTAGTTAACTTTTCCAAGGTTGTACCACTCGTTTAGAGTATCTCGTGTATCAGAAGAAGAAGAGCAGCCAGTAGTATTGTTGATGCTTGTTGGAAATCTTAGATGACTCTATTAATCTACGTTTCATTAACTTTTACTTATACTACAATTTTTTTGTATTCTATATTTTTGAATATTATATTTCTATAATTTTCTAATATTTCGTATTCCGTAATTATTCTCAGCTTTTGAATCCACGAGAAAACTAAAAGAAAACGTTATAGTTTTATTCACATAGATAATCGTCTTAATCACGCGAATCAATAGCGTCACGCCTAAGAATCTTAGATAAGCCTGACCGATGAACCCACCTACGACAGATCCAGGTCACTATCGTGGGACGCATAATCGCCGTCCGCGACGAGCCCGGCTCTTAGAGCGACGCGTTCTCTCACGCATCGAAGTCTCCAGCGTTATATTTTCGACGAGTTTATCGTCCAACGCTCGGTAAGGTCCCATTCGGACGCGTGGAAACTTCCGATTCGCGTTTCATGAATAGTTGGCAGCGTCTACGAGCGCGACTCGACCGTCTCGAACAACTTCATACATTGGCATGATTTACCGAAGGCCCCGATGAACTTGAAATTCAGTCGGAAGCGGCGCGTGGGCGTCGCGCCGCTGTAAAGTGGCTACTTCGCATCACGGTGGCCATTGAGGTCCACGCGGCTTATGGAAACGTCCGGGGACAACTATACGACGTTCTACGTTGATTTTGATCGAAAAATTACGGAGCAGTGTTTAGATTAAAGAATGACTCGAGATAAATTGGTAGGTTCGTTTTGTAATTGATATTTATAGTTGTTGGAGGTCTATTATGGTTGTAGACCATGTTTGTAGAACGCAGGCATGAGTTGATACGTATGTCGAGAGGTTTGGAATCAAAGAAACTTCTTCGGAGGCGTTTAAGGTACAGATACATAGTTCGTCATGTTCTTCGTTTTGTTAGTAAATCCAACTCGAAGTATTCTTGAAGTTTCGCTCGTGTCTGACTGGCATGGAACTTCGACCTCGCGAATGCCTCCAACTTTACAAATTACAACGTACGTAGATCCTCGCGTTCGTATAATTGAATAAAGGAGTAGCCTCGTTTTTCACCGCGGAGGAGGCATCGTTCTTCGGATAGCGGGCCTGTCTTTCAGCACGCGAGTCGAAACGAAACGAGGGTTTTCTAAGACGGCCACCGGAGAACGACGAATCGTGCCAGGTTTGCGCGAGGTACCGTGACTCGGTCGATCTCTTTTCGCGTCCTCCCACGCTCGTCTTCCGGTGCTCTTTGGTGCCGCCGCCGACAGGTTTGCGAGGCCGAGAGATCCAGCGTCCAAAACGTTCGCCACCCACCCGTTTGCGGCGTGCCATTAGCGGTGTGTTTGCGGGCAACGTAACAGTGACTTATGGTATTTGTCTCCTTTTGTACACGTTATTACGTAATACGGACCTCGGGTTCGTCCTGCTTTTAGTGTCGTCGCGTAGGTGAACGGGAAACCGTTCCTCGGGCTCTCTCGCCTTTAATTTCGCTGGCGGAATGAAAGGAATTAGCATTCCTCTCATTGTTCGAATTCGACGAGAATCGCTCGGCGTCTTGGGTGACGTTACTTTCGCGGGGATAGAAGAATACCTGATTTATGGTCTTTTCTGGCGGGAGAGCGTGGCGAATGGCCCTGTCCGAGGAGATGGGGTGATCTCAGCTGATTGCTGAATGCATACGAATGTTTAAAAGGGATGTTTTAGGCACACTTTTAGGTGTTGCTGACGTGATATGGCGTTTGAAATATTGTTTCCTTTTTGTTGGAGTTTTTCTGATTTTAATGTGAATGTGCAGCCACTGTTAAGTAAGATTCTTTATTTTATATAAGCAATACTCGTTTTAAATACTTACACTGTGTTATTTGTATGTCATATAAAATGTTACTTTAAATATTGTCTTATAGAAGTAGCACTTATAATCGTGATTGATTAGTCATTTTAATTGTTCACATCATACTAGACTAGATTAATTAAATCGGTGTATCTATCATAAATTATCATTTTATATATTCTCACATAGGAACAATATCTAAAAATCGTGACTAAATAGCTATTTTAAATATTCATATCATGGTACCACAGTCAAGATTAAATGAAACAATATACACACCATGAAATATCATTTTAAACATTGCCATATACTATCAGCATTTAAAATTATAATTAAATAGTCACAGTAAATATTGTACCCAACACGGAAACAACGTCAAATATCATGACTAAATAACCACCTTAAACATTCTCATCACCTAACCAGCACTAAAATGGCGAATACTGCCGTAATGTCAATCGCCTTTGTCAACTTGAGTGACCGTGATGGGTTACCTTTAAGGTTTGCCCAAAGTTTCTTGACATTTCCGGTCTACCACTGTTTGCACCTCGAAACTGGCGAACCCGACCAACGAACGGAGTAATGAACTCGTCAATGAACGTCCACGTGGTAATGAAACAGGACAATACGCTACCGGATGTTCCCACCCACGGCCATCTCTATCCACCGAGTCTTAGGTTTCTCGCTAATAACGCGATAATTCTTGGCATTGTTTCACCGTGTTAAAATCTTCAGGTTCTCGATTCGGTCGAGGGTTCAGGGCTAACCTTACACTTCTGGGATCTCGTCTGACAGGCGAATTTTTATTTCGCGCGTATTTCTTTAGAGAGAAGGGGTGTGAGTTATTCTCTCGAGTCTTCCTCCACCTTGTAATTTAGTTTCCAGCGGTCATAGGTTGAACTGGGTACGCCGAACACTTTGCTGATTAATCCGAGAAGATTCAGGGGTTACACCAGTTCGATAAAGAAATTTACAAACTCTAGACAAATGCTGAATGACAATTTCTCGAGTGAGAGATTAAAAAGAACGTCCATGTTGGTTAGTCAAGCATTTATCTCGGTATCGTCTGTGAGTAAGCGAATCGATCACTTCGTACTATGGTTCTTTTTCCTGTCGGCTGTCTCGGATCCCTAACCTTAACCTCTCCGACAAGGTCAGCTTTCTAGGGATCGAGCAACCTGTAACAAGTACAGAAATTGACCTACATTGAAATGTTCCGCGACTAACTGGTGAGGAAACGTCGAAGTCGACGAAAAGCGTCCTTCACGGCTGTGACACAAAAGCGTGGAAACCGGTCGCTGGACGTCGAGCCGTGCCAGTCGCACTGTCAGCGTCGAACAACCTGTGTCAGGACTCGTCTGCCGAACGTTTAACGCCATAAGATCGGACGTGACTTTGCGCTGGCTGTCGCGTTTCATTAGCGCGCACCTTATTGTGCGGTACGGCTTCCCGTTCGCTCTGCCCACTCACTTCCCCCTATTTCGCACTCGCTTGGATCGAGGCTCCGCTTTGTTTTTGCACGAAAAATTGACATTTTCACGTATTGATCACATTTCCTACAGATTTTAGACGTGTATGTACCCTCAAAATAGGGCATTTTGAGGGAATTACTTTGAAGGAAAGGTATCTAACGCAGGACGTTCAAATTTGATGTGCAATAATCTTGTAAAATGGGAAACTATGACTGAATAACAATTTTTATAAATTTAATGAATATACTGAGATGCTGAAGAATATTTGAGAATAAGAGTAATAATCTTTTGGTGCTATTGAAGATTTACTTGGTAATGATGAAATTGAATACAAATCATTTGGAAATTAATAAATCACGGTGCCAAACTGTAATTTCTTTGCAAATTATACGTTCCTGAGAATGACTCATTTAATCATCCAACAAACCAGAGCCCTGCCTTAAGGACATAAATAGGCGCGAGCATGCTCGGTCTGAGCGCGCAGCCTACGCTCGCGAAATGAGTTATCTCTTCTTATCCGGGGCGGCGAGATCAAGGGAACCTTCACAGAGTCCCTCGCGATTTTCGACGGCGAAGGTAAATTTTTGGGCGTTCTTTTTTGGCGGAGGAGGAACCTTTATCGCTCCGTGGAGTTTAACGTGGGAGGATCTATCTATACTGGAGTGGTTCTGCAAAAGCTGGCTGCGATTAATTTCAACGTCTTCTGACATTGTGAATACAGCAAATGATCTCGTTATTTGTTTTTCTTTTCCTGATGGTATTCTATCAACGGAGATGCGCTTGTTTATTGCTGTGGACGTATAAAATGTTGATCAGAAAATTAAATACAGCTTTTCTACTTTTTCTTTTAATTAATATTCTTATGAGGATGTGTAATTTAAATGTCAGAAAAATAAGTACAAAATCATTAATAACCAATAGGTAACTAGTTTGTGATTTCAGTCACCAACCAATTACGTTTCTTTAGAGTAGCTTCCGCAAGTTTTGTCCCGCTAGATCGCTGAAATATCACACTGTGCCACGTTGTGAATTCTGGTCAAACTTCGATCAGAAACTCGCTACCTTATTCGTGTTCCAATTTCATTGAAAAGTTCTCTCGGCTACCAGCGCACGATAATTTACGTAGCGTGTCTCGATATCCTCCGACTCGAGACATTACACGTTTCCCATAGATCATCATACGGAGTTTTCCTATTTCCCACGTTGTACCTCGTAATAACAGCTTTTAACGAAATCTGTAGCCTCGTTCAGCGATCTTAATTACACGCTTCTTCCGCAAATTACTCGGTGTTTAATCTCTGCTCAGAGCTCTCGATACTCGCACGTCGATACCGAAGTGTGTTCTTCATGGAAATGGGAACTGAACCAAGGACGTCCAACGAAACGGCATACGATTCGTTATCCAACTAGAGAAGGGCAACATTCCCAACTTGTCAGAGGTTTCGAACAGTCAGTAAAATTTTTGACAAATCGTTCGATCGATAAAATTGTAGTTTGAAGTAAAAAATTTAATTATTGTTATTTTATTTCATATTGTATTATTAGGTGGGGGCGGGCTAAAATAAGTATTTCCAAATGCTCCATGTAGATTCTTCGATTTTTTATTTTTTCGTTTAGATGTTGACTCATTAAGGAAGTTTAAAAGTTTCAACACTTTAGGGTTGTACAAATTTCTTCGTTTACTTCGAGATTAATGCTGACATATTTAATCTCAACATGATTATTTCTAATTTCCATACTAGAATACTTGCTGCATGATTTAAGAACGTGCAAATTTTTCTCTAAACTAGAGCAAAAGCTGATCAAATTAGAGTCAATGATTTCTTCGAAACAAACCTCGTGAACGAACCCTCGTACAGAGCTCTTCTCCACCATCTCACCCTCGAAAAAAATTCCACCCCAACTCTACACTGCATAGAACTTTTCCACGCCGAGAACCATGATCTGGTGTCAGGATAGAGCCGTCAGGATGTTAGGTTGTAGCGCACCGTCATCGACGCGCGACGTCAATGGAGAGACACAGGAGTTTCTCGTCTCGAGAAAACGTCCCCCTCGGTGTCCTATTAAGGAAAACGACTTCTCCGCGGTTTACTGAACCGTGAAGCCTCTGGACGGCTACCATGTACCTGGTGGTTCGATCGAATTAAAGTGTTTCGGCGCGGGAGGCAAGTTGATTGAACGTTTGCCTCCGCGGGCCGACTATGCTCGCTGGCTCATTGATCGTCTCTATGGCGGTCCTCAATCATATCTACTTAAGCGGGGAATCAGGCGGCTACCACAACAGAGGCTGTTCACCTCTGCGCCCGCTCTCCATGCGGTGCATAATGGACGATGTTAAACGCCACGATAAAATAGTGTCTGCGTTTCATGCTCGATCGCTCGTTTCGAGCGCGTCCAAGTTGACTGGGGAGTACCGATTCGCTCCGTTCTTTAGCTAATCGCTGGGGCAATCGGTGACACTAACGTTGGTACACTGTGAATGGTTGTATTGGTGAAATTGTGTTTGAATTATATATTCAACATGTGTGAAACATGCAATTATAATCTGCTGGAAAAATTAATCGCGTCGATACTATTGAAACGTCGGGCTTTAAAATTTTATCATTTTGTTAAAAATTATGCGAAACTGTTGTAATAAGAATTAGATTAAACCTTGAGCCTTCTAGTTGCTTGTTTTTGTGACTGATTGCATTTTAAGCAAAGTTCAAGGGGTAGAATCTTGTTTAAAGGCGACGAGAAGAGGGAGTCAAATTATTAATGTTTATCGTTGTGTGACGAGTGCTGCAGCTGTAAGCATTAATTTCTCTAATTTTCCCTGAAAGGTTGTTTGTTTCTCTTCAAAATGAGCGCAGACACGTTACAATAGGATAGTTTTCAACAGATTTATAGTAATTTTTTATAATTTCTATTTTAATTTGTTACAATTGATCTTTTCCATCAATTGACTTCGATAGTTGGAAACTCCTCGTTAACGTACTTCTTCCAATTATCGACAGCAAATTGCATTTACAGTGCACACAAAGATGATAAACATGCGTTAATCATATGCAAAGTATATTCATTCATGCCAATTGAAACATTAATCTCGAGGTAATAATGAACGAAGTACGCTCTGATCGTGTTTTCTGTATTAAAATGCCACCATAATTGCGTAGCATTCACAGGCTGGTAATTAGTAATTCCTCGGTAAAGTATTCACTCTATACATTAAGTCTATTATACGGTAACTGCTTGGTAATTCGTTTACTTGGCTTAATGTTCAATTACATAGTTTGTGTGCACAATAGAAGTAAACTGACGACAATGTAGAGTGATCATTGAGCTGGAGAAGTAAACAACTTTGAGGTCAGAGCAAGACGTATCACTGTAGATTGGACTTTATCAATTGATCTCTCAGACTTCCATAATTTGGCTTCCACGAATATTAATAATTATATTAACGACAATGCAAGTTAGACCTTCAAGCTGACCTAGTAAAAACAAGTTGAACCTTCTATACACTACTTAGACAAAGGACTAAATTAATTAGCTTCCATTTATTTTATTTCATTTTGAATATTATTATTATCAATAAAAAAATATCAAAGGTAGTCATTGCCTAGACGGTAATCGACTACACCTTCCAATCGATTTTTCATTTCCCCGCCAATTCAATTACCCCCTGAGGACAATTGGATTAATCCAGACCCTTAATTCCCTCGCTTCCGACAATCGAGTTAGACGGCTTGATTCTGCACGCAGTTTGCTCGCAACGGAGCCAACGCGGCGCTGGTATTAAATATCATTGGCATCGCGGGACAAAGCGAGACGCATTCGCGAGTGGTTTCGACGAGTAGGGTTCTCTTCGAGCGATCGAAGCTCGAGATAGACGCGAAATTGCCGCGGAATTCGTTGTTCGTGAACGTGTGCCTGGTCTCTCGATTCGCCGCTGGATAAAGCTGTTTGTCCTGGCCTGTCCTCAGCCAAGCGAATAAATACCCTCGAATTACACGGCCCATTACGTCGCGAGTTTATTTGCAAACGTGCACACACAAGGATCCCTTAGGACGCGAAGAACAACGGGGCGGAAGGCCATTAGGCGCTTCCTCTTATTAGGGCGGCAACCCCCGCGCTGGATCGTGTTACCGCCGAGGACTCGCTTTCCGATGTTGGCAGCCATGGATGGTTCCTGTTTTGACGATCTACTCCCCTTTTCATGGCTGCTGGAGTTACGGTTGCTAGTTACATTTCGGAGGGCATAGTGGTCGTGTATTTTGGGTTTGTTTTGAATCTATACAGCCCTAGTTCTCGAGGAGTAAGAATTTTAATGGAAATTAGGCAGAATGTTTTTCAGCGAATGAAAGTAACCACCCTGTCTTTGAAAATGCTTGTAATCCAAGAATAACATTACTAATCGCTGAAACCACGGTGAACAAAAATGTTATATTCATTTGTAAATATTACAAACACACTTCTCATCGCAATAATTTAATGGAATTTGCAACTTAATATCCGAAGATCCCAATATTCAACACCCAAAATAAAATACTATCCACCAAAGGTTACACGTTCTAAGCTTTCCGGTTAAATTACTTGTGTTGAATCAATATTCATTCTGGACGCCCTAAATTCAAGAAAAGGATTAGAAAATTGGCCTGGATAGTTTATCGCGCTATCCGGCGCGGTTGGGTTCGACAGCGATCGCGTTAACGCGCGCTTCCTTGAACCTGACCGATAATTCCCCAGGCCGCCATTATGCGCCGTGTTTTCCATTGGAAGTTACGGAAATCTGGCGCAACTGGCTGGTAGCGGAAGCAGTTAAAGTCGCAAATGGAAACTGGAAATGATCTTCCACCCGGCCGCCGGCATCCAAGTTCTCGGAGAGCCTCGTCCACGGCCAACCGCGGTGACGGTGCGCTGAATGCGAACGACTATGGTCTCTCGCGAAAGGCCATAGTAATTGCCGAATCGTTTCACCGTGTGAATTCTATTTCCAACGTGAAAAAGGCTCGTAACGAATCTCGTTGGCTACAGCGAGAAGATTATGCCACTTAGCGATTGCGGGTGTTTATGCAAATTGTGCTGCAGGCTGGCGTGAAACGGTTGTAGAAATTTACGGACTAGTGTGGCATTTGTTATAAATTAATAGACGAGGGAAGGTTTTGTTGAAATAGTATAAAGGTGGATTTGTCATGGAGACTGCAGAGTGCTGTATTTGTAAAAGAAATAGGCAAATAAATGAACACGTGGAATAGGTCTGCAGTTGTTATAGAGTTGAAATTCAAAGTCTGATTATCAATAATTGATTATGTTGAAGTAACTTATCGAAATAGAAAATAGTCGAGAGTGCAGAAGTCTCAGGAATAGATTAGATTGTTATACGCATCCTTGGAGTACTGAGAAAATATCACTGGAAATGAAGAAGCTAACAATGCGAAGAAGTCACAGAAATTAAAATGGAGACCAGAAATGTCATACTACATGATTTGAAGGTTCTTACATCGATATTGTGCAGGACATTGAGAAGTCAGGAGAAAACGTACTATCTGCGTACACCAGCGAAAATAATTGAGCAAAGGGGACGTAGATCCTGCATAGGGGAGGGGGGTAGGAAAAAGATCGATCGCAAATGGAAACGTTTAAATTGCAAACGTCGCGTCGTAAAGCAAGGAGATCCAATCAACCTTCGGTTACAAGTCAATTCGAGTCATCGGCTTATGGTAATGGACCCAGTGTCTCGGTTGTGATGCACCAAAGCGCTAGGCGTATTAAAATTGTCCATAGCGAGCAATTTACCAGGGAAATTCTGGCTTCTATTGACGAACACGCCTAATTTTTAAATTTCTCAGACGTTAACGATCACTTGGCGATGGAGCACACTACTCTGGTGGAATAACGTTGACCTATATATTTAATTTATTCGGTTCTGAGTGATCCGTGAGGCGAATGGGGAGTTTAGATGCAAAGTGACGCGTTAAGAGGAAACCTGGACACCGTTTTAGTGTGGACGAGGTGTGAGGTTTCTCTGTTTTACGACGAGGAAGTGGAATCGATTCAGGAGAAATGTTTGACTTTAAACTGTACCACCAACCGTAGATATATGATTATTTTCTGTTTAAAAGAGGAAAATTCTTGGTCTTGTGCTGTAGAATGTAGTATTATTTTTTATTGATTATTTTTCACACTAAAGTACATTTAAATGTAGAAATGTGTGGTAATCGTTTATTTTACAAATTGCAACAGATATAAATTTAAAATTCCACATTTCATAGGTTCATAATAAGCGTATGTACGAGCTATAAAAACATGGATTTTGTACGTTTCACGAGTCTATAACAACTATATAAAGAATTTAAAAAAAAAAAGAAAAGAACAGGGCATGAAATTAAATTCGTGTAAAATTGCAGTTTCCTTGAGAAAATGTACATTCCAAGATTTTTGTCTGGAAAATGCATGTTTTATATGGCGCAGTAAATACTTGAAAGCGTGAAACACCGCGTAATTGTATAATAGCTCAGAAAATTGCGAGTATCGTGAAAAGAACTGTGCCGAGTTTTAACGCAGCCTCATAAAATTAACCACTCGTGTCGAAACTATGGGAATGATTTAAAATATTCCAGTTACGGCCTAATCGATAGATTATCCGTCAAGCACGCCAGTTGGAAATGCTAAATTTCTGCTCCATTTGCGAGTAAATAATTTTAATACATTTCGCAACTTCCTCTTAGACTCTTTCTGCAACGTCAGATTTTATTTGCAGTAATATTATATCGGGGATTCAAGTGGCCATTCCTGGTCGCCATGTTTTACTCGTTAATCGATGCAAATTATTCCACGTGGCGTTCCGTTTCCTTACGACTGGGTCATAAAGCAACCAAGTCTAAACAATTTCGTTTGTAAATAATCGCTGCAGTTTGAACACATTGCGCGCATGCACCTGCGTCGTAAAACTAATCGTTCGTTTCTAACAGGCTCGTGCTTTGATTTGTACGTCGGCTTTTAGCGGTTGTTTTCCTTTAACACTTCCACTTCAATTTCACGCCTTCAGGATATTTTCACTGTTTCTGGTCTACGTAACGGCGAAACTACGTGTTCGATAGCGTACAAATAATTTTGGGTACCAAACTATTGTGCAATAGTTTGCACATGGTTGGCACAGATCAAAAATTAGTGTTCATAAAAATGATATTCTAGTATTAATTAAATTACCAGTAGCTCTGCAGTTGAAGTTATTGTTCGAAGCTACGCGCAATTTGATTTTTAATTGTCACCATTTAAAGCAGCCCATTGTCGATCGAAAGACTCGAAAGCTGCAACCGAGGATCGCGGTAGAGAACAGCGCCCCGGCGTGATTAATACATAACGACTGCAAATGACTGCAACGGAACGTGGGGATCGACGGTTGAAAAACGACACCCGTGAAAAACCAGTTCCAGGTTTGATGTATTAACGTGCATTAACCCAAATTCAGAGGCACCTACCGCGCGCGGAACGAGCCAGTAGAACGAAGTCGTTTCGTTCCTTCGACCAATCTTAGCCCTGATTGACCCGACACGGGAGCTGACCGGTAGCTCGGAGAACGAAGTGCCGTAAAATGAAGCGATTAGGGCCACCTGACCGCATTCCGCGGGACCTGACAAATCTCCATTCTCGCCGATCCCTTAGGACCACTGATACAATTGTTCCTTAATGTTAAATTAATGGACAGCTTTTGAGAAATTTACAGTGCAAAATTTATAAAGTGTAAATGTAAAACGAACTATTTATGGAAAAAAAAAACGTCAAACAAAAGAACCCGAAAATTCTGGTTTAGATGAAACTTTGTGTGAATGTAAAGGATATCGGAATAACAATTTCTTTTTCTTAGGATCTGTCTTATAATTTTATGATATAATATTTTATTCTTATATTTAAGGATCTCATTACTATTTCGCAGCTGATTAACTTGCTATTACTCACGACGAAGAAATGTTCGTTTGTCGACAAGGAAGTTGCTGCGAATGGAGACTCGCGAGAGACATAGTACTCTACATAAATTGTACAATCGAGAATACGCCCTTCGCAGTCAAAGGGCTAAGAGAGCGCACGTTTCAAGATGACAGTTTCCGAGTAAACGATTATCAGAGGAGATAATGTTCAAAGATGACATTTGTCAGAGATTTCTTGTGACGTTACCGTAGACTGACAAAAGCCGCCGCGGAATCAGGCTTCGGTCTCGTTTCTACGAACGCAGCTGCTGCATCCGCGACACCGTGTGCAGCAGCATCCGATTGCGTATCAGCGACCTCGATCGTCCCCCGGTGCATTCCCCTTTCCCTCTCTTGTTCTCTCCCTCCCTTCCATTCAGATCATTATGTCAATGATCCCTGGGAGATCCGAGAGGAGGAAGCTCTATCGCGGCAGCGCGAAGCTCATCCGCATGCATCGAGCGTAAACTTCCTGATTCTCTTCGTCGCCGTCGCTAATTCGTCGCACCACGAATTTTAATTACCTCGACATTCTTTGTCGAACGACATGACGTTCGGTACACTTGCCACTACAGCGATCCACAAAGGTAAATAAAGAATATCGTTCGAACCAAAGATTCTTACGTTGAAAAATAATATTATTTTTATAAAGATTATTTTTATTCGATTCCTCGTGTCACTATAAATCAAAATGTCCTTTACCATTTTGCAATCTGAGTCTTCGTTGCCAAGATGGAAGCAGTTAAAATTCATACACGTGTGAACGCATGGACAGGAAAGAGGGTGAATACGAATGGCGCGCGCCAAACTTGAAGTTATTAACCCTTCCAGATCTGGCATCCACAATTGAGGACACAACATTTTTAAATTTGTTCCTTATATGTGCACACGAAGAAAAAGCAGTTTTCCTCGAAAACTACACCATTAATATTTGTTTTTTATTTTTTCCATTGTAATTTCAGTCCAAGGTAACCCTAAAAATTAAATTATACTAGTACGAGAAGAAAAAGTAATTCAGGTATGAAAGGGCTAAACTTTGAGTATTTATATCTAGGCAACGAACCCTCCAGATTGCAAAATGCCGAAAGATATTACGATTACTTTTTCTGCGAGGAATTTATCCCATGAAAAAAAAAATATACATGTAGAATTGAGTAACCTCCTCCTTTTCGAAGTCGGTTAAAAATGGAGACAATGGAGTCGCAGCTGCCCCTCCTCTAAACTATCGTCTTAATATCGGTGATCGCGTGTTCTTCAAGCGTTCACCCCACAGGAAGCCTCCCTCGGAGCTGTTTCGAACGAGAGCGAGGTTCCGTCCGTCGAAAGCGAGCGCGTCTGCTGTTTCCTTCGCGTGACGTCGCGCAATCAGTACAGTTTATACGCGATCATTCGGAAAAGTGAACGATCGTTGACCCACGGCTAAGCTTTCCGTGTCGTTCGTTGGAAATTAGAAATCCAAGGCACCAGCTGTGTGGCCTGTCGACCGTGTCGCGATAAATCCTCGCGTTAATCGCGGCCGAACGTGGTTTGCGCAAATAAATGTCCCCTGGTGCCGCGATAATTACGCAGGCAACGATCGCTCGTTTTAATTGCAATTACTATCGCGAGCCGTCTTGCCTCGTGACCGTTAAGAGCGATCGAATTCCCATAATTATCCCGGAGTAATATAGTTGTCCGTTTTAAGAGCGACGAGTTGGTTTAGAGTAGGATATGCGAGCAACCGTTAATCAAGGGGCTATGTTGACGGGGAAAGAGGCAGGTGCTTCATGGGATAGGCTGTTGGATGTCGATTGAAGTCATGGTAGTTGGTGTCGGTTCAGCGACTGGCGCCTGTCCAGCCGTTTCCGTTTTGCACGTGGTGAAGTGGATGTAGTTTTGTTGGAGTTTGATGGGGATTTGCTCGATGATGGAAGGATTGAAAGCTTTGGAAAGGACTACCCCTCTTCGAGGCATTGGTTTTTGTTTATATCTGTTTGTTCTGTCAGTTTGTGTTAGCTTGGAGTCGCAGAACGTATTATCATTCACTTCCTTCGTTTTTAGTTTGTCGTATCTTCTGTCTTTTATACATTCTTCGTGCATGGCCATTAAGTTCTCGTGTTGATTTATAAGTTTCTACAATCTATACTACAATTTCTAAGAATTCCGCTAAAGAATTCTCGATTTTCCACAAGGGGACACAATCAATCTCCCAGTTTACTCGGACCTCGCTATCTTCCCCATTCAAGGTTCTTCATCCTCGTTTCCCGCCCCTTTCCCTGTTTTCTACTAATTCCCCAGTCTTCCCTTCGATTTCTCCGGAGGATGTAGATAAACAACGCAAAAGTATCACAACGAGAGAAACGGGACTCCTACGCACGCACAGCATCATCTGCTCGTCGCGATGATCGACGAGTTCCACGAAAGTGAGGACGATAAATCACTGATAAGCCGCGCGATTCCTTGGCCTCTTATCGTAGCTGTTACTCCTCTTTGTTCACGGTGCTCGTCCCTGGCGGGTCCCCCGTTCGCAGTGATGCATCCGTCCTATTGTCTAGCAGAACTATGCACCAGCTCGTTATCGTGCAATTAACGCCTCGTCGTAACGAGTTCGAGCGTTCAATTTGCATACGAATTTCGCGGATGTTTTGACACGCTACGTCGATCGTGCGAAACTCGGGTCCGGTTGAATCACAGGAGACTGACAATAAAATCCTTTTTTCATTTCTGAGAAGGTTTGGATATCGATTGGTTGGAGAGTTTCGTAATGAAATAAATGAAAATAAAAACGTGAGAACACACGAGTATTTTCAAGATCCGAAACCATCATTACTTTCCCGTGCGAAAAATATCCAATATAAGACAAACCTGTTCCTTTATTTAATAATATACGCTAACCGTCAATTCTCTAAGATATCTAACGGCGAAGCAGGCTCTTAAATCGTCGCCAGGAACGGTGTCCATATCTGGCGATCTCGTTGGACAACGCCACTTTCTTCGAAACTTTTCCGGGGCGCGTGTTTCACCGTAAAGTGATGCACAATAAACCATAAACCGCTAAGCGAGGCGTCTTAATTGCCTGCAATTAATTTGTCGACGTCGTGCGGGTAGAAAGTGCACATCTCGTGTACAAAATGAAGCGCCGCGATTATTAGAAGGCGAAAAGATGCGTGCGTATGCCTCGGCGTTCACCTTCGTTGCTCTTTAACCAAAGGTGACGAGGGTTGAGAGGTGAAATTAGAGGGGAGCCTTTCGTTCGAGGGTCAAATTAACGAACCGCACGATTCGTGGCTCGTTGCTGCACGAGCACGTGCTGGTGCACACGCGCAATACCATTGGACGACTCCTCCGCTTCCTGTTGCGCGTCGTTCTCTGCATAATTTACTCGATGGATGCCTTGGAGACGATAATGATTGTCGTCGCAGAATCCTGTGAAATTAATTTTTCGCACTTGTATTCGTTAGAGACGAAAGAAACTACCGGAGTCTATTCGACATTTTGTACATTTTCAAAGCAAGAGTGTAACGATACGCTGTTTATTTATTTACAAATTTACATAGACTTTCACCTGTATAAGTTTCTCTTCTTTAAAAATTTGATATCTTTTTACTAATTTCTCCTTCCCTTGCAATAATTTCTATGCACTTTTTCCCCTTTAACTTTCTTTTTAAAGTTCCTCCAAGTTACCCCAACCCAAGGCGAGGCCAATGAAAGGATCCTGAAGGAAAGAGCTTGCCAATCAGACTGGATAGCGCGAAAACAGTTTATTGTTCTAACGGTGTTCGCTTCGTCCGTATCGGGGTTGGGAAAGTTATTCGATACCCTTTCGTCGGGTGAGTCGCGGTCATATTTGCGAAACAGTCACGAAAGGACTTTACGCAAACCCTGGGAGGTGTTATATCGGATTACCGAAATCTGCTGGTATACGATTCCGTCGTCGATTGAGATACAGACGTGGATGGATATCGTATTCGTAAAGGATGCGGGAGTAACGAGATCCCTGTTGTCTCCTGTTTCAGGAACGAAAAAGAGAGTTGACGACGTGGTAGCGCCCAGGACCATTCACGACATACCGGAACACGTTCTCACGTGCGGCCTCACGCTTCCTGGTGAGTCTCCAAAATATACATTTTTATTGATTATTTTATTTATTATTTCTAGTTATTATTAGTTATTTTATTTATAGAGCGATTTTAGATTAGATTACTTGCATTTTGTCAAACTGCTATCAATTGACACGTATAAAAGCTACAAAAAAATAAACTGCTGTAAGAAGTGGGATGAAGTCGCTTGAAAGTCAGCTGTTCGCGAGTTTACCATTGCCTTAATCAAATTACATCATTGCATTAAAACAACATAATACAATCTTGATAACTATAACCATAAATGGAACTTCTTCGTTTGCCCGTTTGAACAATTTACTATGAAGAAATCTCCCATGCATCTCTGAATACTGAAGATGATAAGCTAATCCTATCAATGAGTAAATCTTGAATCTTCACTTGCTCCTTTGAACAATGTACTATGAAAATCACTCGTTCACTCGTGCATCCATGAATACTGGGGATGATAAAGCGACCCCATTTACGTGGTCTCCCCCGTGTATTCCCTATTAGATAGTGGCCACATTCGGTGGTAATAAAGAACCCGAAGAGGCACGCATTAGCCAATCCTCCCCAACAATTCGCAGCTGTCGCTGGCGAAAGATAACGCTCGCTGACCGCGGAGGAGTATGCGGAAGCTGGGACACACCCACCAGCCACGTGGGCCTCTTAAGCTCGGTTCACACGCCCCCGCATCCTCGCCTGCCGCATCTATTTACGTGCTTGAGGACGCTTCTCTCCGTACCGACGATACCGCCACGAGAACACGCCATTCTCTTCGCGCCTCGGCCTCCCCTCCCGCGCGTCCTGGGTTTGTCCTTTTCTCGGGGATCTCAGCTGGCCGGATCCGCGATGCCTAACTGTATTCCCGCGTTGGTGCTCCGACAACGATTAACCCTAAAGTATATACTCATCTTCGAGGACTGGGAAATTGCGGGGTTCGGTAACGACATCAGTGGACTCTTGGAATTAGAGATGACGTCGGGCACCTGCGAATTGTAGGGGAGGAGATTAAGTTTGGACGATACAGGATCTCTGGAACCAAGGCTGGATGGTACAGGACTCTTGGGATTTGAGATGGTGTCTAAATAGATGTCAAAATAGGTGTCTAAAGAATTGTGAAACTCAACGCTGATGGCAGTAGGACTCTTGAAATTGGATACCTAGGAACCAAAACAATTGGCTACGAAATTGTAGGACCCAATCCCATTGACAACAGGACTCCTAGAGTTGAATGTAGTTGGCATAGAACATAAGACACTTGTGACTCAACTTAAAGAACTGTAAAATTGCAGCCATCAAGATGAACGACACAAGACTTCTGAAATCTAATCAAAATGTCATAGAATGAGACACTAATAACACAGAACTCATGTGATCGATCATACAAATCACGCCATTTCAAAACAAACATACACCAAGCTACAATAACCTATCCAGCACACAACAAAATTAAGAAGCCTGCTCCATTGGGTCACTAAGCTCTACTACCTCTTCTCTCTAATCTAGGCATACTTCCAACCTAAACATCCTGTGCATCCTTGTTATACCTAACTTTTTGAAAATCCAAACAGCCCTCCGTTGATCTTGATGTCACCTTCCCGGTGCTCTCCAGAGCCCCTCGCCATCCTTCTTTCCACCTTTCGTCGGTGACTCCAGGCTGGTGGGATCCAAGGATGTCTAACTGTATCCCCTTAGTTGGCAAAGCTGCCGCTTTGTCGCCGATTAGTTGCACGAAGCTCTCTCGGCGGCGAAGCAGGAAGAAGAAGCGTCCGTGAGCGAGGTAATCGCTGCCACGCAGCATCCGAGAAGGGGCACAGATAGGGGAGAGATAACGACGTCGGGAGTTATCTGTTTTAATTGCCGCGAATGGTAGCCTGTTTTTGCAGCACGATTGAGTGAATTAATCCCCTGCGTCGTTACATCTCGGCGTCTTGTCGCTTTTTGCGAACACGGCGGCATAAGGAAGGTGGTCTGCGACTGTGAGAAGTTTGAGAGCGTTTGCGCTGATCGAAAAATTCTAAAGCGGTAGATGTTATTCCACCGTACTCTGGCTCCTCTTGAATATCTTGGTCTAGTTTTTCATCTTTTTTAAGTGTCTTGACATATTATGTTGACAGATTGTCCTTCTGCTTTTGGACATTCTTCTGGTGTTGTCTCTTCAAACTTCACCAAACATGGTTACTCTAGTTCCTTTACTTCCTATTTTGAGTACTGTATGGTGGTTTATGATACATGTCTTTCTTTTTTATTCTCGTCTTCAGTTTCTTGATATATTGAGTCTAAAAAAGCAAAAAATTTGGTTAATACATTCTGTACGTATGCATGTCCCTATTCCATGTTAACCTCAATATTATTTTATATCTTAGACGTGACTTCTAAAGATAGGTCCACTAAATTACTAAAACAAACAAACTGTTAAATAAATTCTATGGTATATGTATGACAGCCTCTGTATAACTTTAATGTCATTAAATTTTATGTGCCCAGGAGTATTAAACTTCTTACCAAGTGTCAAAGTAACAGGAAGTAGAGCTGGAAAGGTCGTCGTTGCGGAAGTAATTCCCACGCTCAACTGTTTAAACGTGCCGTAGACAATAAGTCTCCACGTACATCAGCGCAAGTAATCCAGCTAAGTAGTTAACACTGCGACAATTTCCACGTCCCCGTGTTTGCGTTTCTGTGCAAACATACTCGACCCTTGCCTAGCTTCTGGTCGTCTGCGCGCTCTTCCGGCAGCTGTTCCCCGCATGATTCTAGCTTCCTATTTAATTAAACTCGAGCATCTTCGCCCAACGCTAACTTCACACGACTTATTCGTCGCTGTGCGACTCTGTTCTTGAAATAAAAAAAAAAAAAATTACCTTACGGTTGCACGTCGGTTTCTTGTTCATTATCGCGAGATACCCCTCGCTAGAACTAGTCTGCTAATTATGATTGCCATAAAACACTCCAACCATGGTTGCTGGGTCTCACAATATAGGTTCTCCCAGACGTTTCCGAAATGTGGGATCGCGTGACTTTGTCGAAGATGGGAGGGAACTCTGAGGCATCCTAATTAGTGGATTCCTCCAGGGCATAAATATGTAAACAGAAATAGCAAATCTAGGAAGATTGGTTCGGATTCGAGCTCGAATCTGTCGAATCAGGCGATAGCGTTACTAATTAGGATCCTTACAATTAGGATCCTTTAAATAGACTGTTCATCTTGTGGGAGTGAGAAGGTTTCATTATCTGATCTGATGAAAATGCTTGAGAAATGGAGAGTTGAGGAGTTCGTGCGTAGATATGGCTGTGCGTGTTTCTAACAGTTTGGAGAATTAAGTTTCCCTTCGATTCGATAATTCAGATCAAATTGATTTCAGATTAGTTTCACATTTATCTTGCAAGTATTGAAATTAAACTTGGATTAGAATTACGCCACTCTTCCTTCTGAGATCCCTTCGGATGGAAAGAGAGTCCAGGTTTAGAGATAGGCTCGCTAACTGTAATCCCGTAGTTGGCAAAGCAGCCTCTTTGTCGCCGATTAGCCAGGTTGAAACGGTGACCGCGCTCGCCTAAAAGAGGCGGGACGTACAGGAAGAGGAAGTGCTGGCGACGTTCGCCAGGATGCAAAACTTAGATGGGCAACATTTTATTTAAATAACAGATAAGGTATTAAATTAAAGTTCTGCAATTTATTCGTGACGCTTATTCCTATGAACAGGTTAATTTTCAATTGTCTATCCTGAAATACTTCATTCTGTAGGGTGTCCCTAAAGTCTGGACACAAAGAAAAAGGTCAACAGAAAATATAAACAGTATATTTTATAATTCAATGTTATTTTGAGGACAGTAAGAAAATAAGAATCCCCAAAACGTTCTCGAGACTGTGCAAAGCCCACTAATTCGTTTCTAAGCAATGCATTAATTAATACGTAATAGAGAAAAAGAAAATGACTGTTTCTTTAAAATAAAATAATAATAATAATATTGTAGAAAAATTAAAAATTCATTCGATGTAACGGTAAAGATTCGTGGTGCAGTGTTGGCAGCTCCATAGCGGTTATCGATGCTCTAACGTATCTTTTCTTCGCTCGGAGGCGTCTGGAAGATCGCGAGGCCTCATCGAGGATACACGCCTTCATTTGCTCTAATTTCTCCGCCCCGTGAAACGCTTTGCTCTCGAGGCGCGATTAAATCGAACCGACGCTAAACGGTCCGGCGAGTTATTAATTTGTTGCTGTTTCCTACTCCATCAGGGACGAGGGTACAAATTACATCGCTGGTAACCGTTTATCAAGAGAAATCTGCGGATCAGAATTTATGCCGACCATTTGTTTCTCGTCCATCACGATCAACAGGTGAGATGATCGCGTGGAAACACTGAAAATTGAAAAATTATCTATCGTTGCAATATTGATATTAATCGATCGAGAGAAAACGCCATGGTTCACCCTCTAAATGGTTAATTTCTTTCACCTTTTCTACATTCCTTAATTCTTTCGTTGTTTTTTGTTTTAATCAGTATAAAGAATTAGGATACATTATGAATATACAATGTAATATAGAAGAGGTGTTAAAAAGAAGTCCAGGGAATTGCTGTTTCACTACTCAACTTTAAATATAGAATACGACCTGATGTTGTTCGTTCCAAGGCACACACTGTGTAATCATCATGGACGAGATAAAAATGTTCTTCCAATTTAAAATTAACTGTACGAAAGCTGTCGTTCTCCCCAGGAATGTTATTATTCGATTCAATTATTCCATAACACTTCAGATTCACCTCAGGACTAAATTAACCACACAATTCTTTTGTATCTCTAGAAATAAAGAACAAAAGTTGGGATCATATCAAATAATTAATTACTCAGAAAGTGGACGAGTTTCCGAAGGAAGCTAAATTGAATGTATCGTCCTATTTTCTCGATTTCACTTTTCGTCGTCGGAGGAGGATCTCTCTTCAGAAAAAGCGGAAATCCATCTCCGGGCTCTGCTCCAGTGGCTCGCACGGGGATCAAGCTAGACCATCTAATTCATGCTCGAGCACACGAGCACGTAATTTAGCCCTAGGAGCTTGCAACGTGAAAGCGATCCGCTCTTTACGGTTGCTTGTTCGACAATAAAGATGTTTGCAGAGCCGTTGACCCGGCGACTTCGATAATCTTCCTCGTCTAAGGCGAATACGCCGGCTCACGACCGTTCTATCATCGTCGTGGTCGGAAAAGTTCACGGATAATTATGAGCACGCCGCGAGAGGCCTAGGGACGAAAGTTTGCGCTTTCGATCAAACAGGGAAAACATCGCGAGCGCTAATTATGTTTGCCGGCTTCGGTGTCTAATCGACGTTGTTAACAATCTTGTTACACGGCCCGAGCGGCGTATTTCAGGCTTTCACGCGGCCAGGTGGCCACCGGCGAGACTCCGCGTTGATGGAAACCAGCAAAATTTATGCGTGGATTAGAGTTTCGAATGGGGCACGGGAGATAAATTGTTCGATTCGCGATGGAGTAGAATTGGAATCTTGGAATAAAATTTATGGACTGTTTATTGGTCTTCGAAGTGTGGAATTGGATATATGTACACTGTTTATTTGGTATAAATTGCAGTTTGGATGATGGAGTGAAATATTCGTGCACTGTTCATGGTAATATAATTCGTAAAACGTGCATAAACGATAGCAAGAGTTGAAACTTCACAGCCTCGCATGATCGCCAATAAATATCTGACTTGTTGTATCTTCTCTCAATTTTTCTAATGATTTTTCTTTATCTTCCTTCTTCGTTCTCTACTAGAAACTAAAATATATACTCACGATGCCGCAACATTGCATAATGGTTTGCGAAAGCTTTGAAGAAGAGGTGAATTGATCTACTACAGATGTAATTATTAATATAGTTTCTACGCGCTAAAGATTCCTTAAGATTAATATAATTTGCTTTATCTCGACATAAGGAACAGACATCCCTAACGTGGTTCGTTCTAAAACCCACCCTGTACAACCGAGCAGAGGTCGTGTAACCGCCATCAATGAATTCGATTAACAACCATTTCGCGGAACCACCATCGAGGAAGCGTTCCATCATCGTTCCCGGTGGCTCAGGAACGGACCCCGTTGAAAAATGGCCCCGGTACCTCCTGGTTAGGCCCCCGTGCATCTAGCGTGGGTGGAACTGACCGCGTGCTCCGGACACGGTGCTGAAAAACCCCCTCCGCGTCTTCGATAATTCATCGAACGAATATTTACATCACCCTTCGGGTTCGAGCCGCGTGGACGAGTTATGATAATGGCCGCACTTATGCAAAGACGGGGCATTAGGCTAATTATCTATGCACGGTTTGCGGTACTTTGTTCATTGTGTTGGCCGTGGACACGACGATAATTGAAGACCTAACGCGACCCGTTCTCGGCCTGGTCATTATTAGTCGCGGCTTGTTAGCGGTGAATTTATATCGGCGATGCCGGCCGATTGCGCGAGACCTAGAACCAAACGGACACGTTCGATAATGTAACAGGTACTCGATGTTACCGGTCGGACTGTTTTATTAGCGGCTCGTCGCGATTCGAATATTAGCATCGACAAGGTGTTCTATTCCTGCCCCAAGTTGTAGTACTCTTGGGCCGATTGCTGTCTAATTGTCGGGAACCTACCATCTGCGTTTATTAAAGTGTTTCAATCATACAGAAATAGTTGAAACACTTATTCTTCTTATTCTATAATTAAAGGGTGTGCTGCAATAAGAAGGTAGATCCATTTGTTTAAATTTTCCTCCTTATTGCGTCACAAGAAAAAGCCATAAAAAGATGGAGCTACCAAAGAAGTAGCACACCCCTCAATTACAATTGCTTTTCTTTCATTCTTACATCTTCTTGTTCGCTCTAAACATAAACATCGTCGCTCTATAGTTTTGATACCGTTTACAGTATCTCTTACACTCATTTGTATATCCCGCTGGCCCCCCAATAGATCGGGTACCTCGGAATTATTTGAATGGATTATTCTTCTGGTTGAGAAGGGGCCATCTCTTCGATGGCCAGAAGAAGCGCCGGTGAAAATTGTTTCGAAAAACAGAGTAAAGGATGTAGGTTTGTTGTATATCGTGTATATCGCGCACGCAGACAGAATTCAGGGTACGACCCAGATCCCAAGGAGCTGTCCGGCTAAGGTTTCGCCGAGGCCAATCGATAATTCCTCCCCGACTGATCGATGCGCCTCGCCCGTTTTCGCGCACCGGCTTTATTCGTCGCGGATTTTCCACGGCACTAATTGCGAAGAATCGGGGGCTCTCTGTTCCTTGCGCGCGCTGGGAACGTCCGAAGCGTTTCGCCGCGACGAGAAAGCGGCGAATTCGACGCCAACGAGGCGACGCTCTTGGATTTCTAGGTTTCTGATTAGAAAATCATCAAGATCGACATTATTGACACCTAGGTTTCTTCTAAATCTCGGTGGAAAAGAAAATCTTCATGGAATAATTTCAGTGGGTAATTGATTTGATTAATTCTAATGGGTAATTGTATTTTAATTTTTCTTGAATTATTATTCCGTTCATTAGGAACTCTTGCATGAGGAATTTTTCGTGTAATATGTTTGTTGGTTTTATTCAGTATAGGATGAAAATCTTAGTCTTAATATTTTTGAATTCCACATGCTTGATATGGAATTTTGCTCATTTATAACCTATCAACGATGAATTTCCGCGAATTCCGCGTTCCGATCGCCGTGAAACGGATGAAGGTTGAAAAGTCCAGGAGCGTTTCGACAAAGGATTCCACGGTGTCCAATTAAAGGAGATATCATGACCGACTTAGAAGCTCGGCACCGCCGATGCTCGCTCTCGAATCTCTTTCACGAGCCACGCCAATGAAACGACACGCGCGATCCTCAATTGGCCGAGTAATTATTCCTTAATCGGGCCGGCCAGGATCTCGAACGGGGCGGTCGTATCGCGGTCAGCGAAACGAGGAATTATCGTTTAATTAATCACGCCGCGAGTCATCACCCGCCGCGACGTACTTTCATTCAATTATTCACGTTTTCTAGGACCGAGACAGATAATCGACCCCCACCACCCCTTGTGCTTGCACTCACTTAGTTTCAAAGTGAGCAAGTAGGAAATGTATCGCACTTAAATTTAAAAATTACTAAAATTCTCGACTTTGAGGGCTTGTACTTTTTTAATTCCTACGAATCTACAAAAGTGATGACTGAAACCCCCTCTAATGTAACGTGGACCACCACATACTTCGGTATCGCAAAAATTCCTTACATCCTTCTCGAACAAAACGATCGATTTGTAGTAGATTAACTTTTCAAGTATTTTTGCCCAACACTGAAATGTTTATAGGTCGGTTTCGTCATCGATCATCGTGCTTTGGATCGCAGCTGCGTTTTTTCCTGTCGATTTATTAACCTTCGGTGAATTTTCTGCGACGCTAATTGCGCGAGCTATACTAAAACGTTCGATGCGCGCCGTGCGAACCGCGGTACGCGGGAAAGCAGTAAACGCGCCCGTACAAACGCACCGTAACGCGCTGGAACGCACGTAGCAATTACATCCCGACGATTTTTCCCGTGACAGGCTCGTAAACGTCAACCGTGGAAAATAAGTCTCGGTTGGTAGTCGGGGCCTCCGAGGAAAATCGGAAAATTACCGTGAACCTTTACGAGGATCGATGGACGATTGTCGAAGACCGTGAAGGAGCCTTGTACTGAAGTCTGAGAAAAAACAATTGGCTGTTCTAGGCCACCTCTGAGACTACGGATGCCGACAGATCGACATTATAAGTAATTTGGAGTGGTAATTGTTACGCGATGTGTTTCCAAGTATTTTATCGAAGGGAAAAATATTTTAACGACCCCACTCTATAACTGGAAATGTCATTCTCGATATAAAGCTTGCAATAAGGAAACATAAATGTCTCAAACCATAAATTATCAGGAACTAGTGCATTGTACAATAAATCATATATCGAAATAGTGTGGGCACGAAAAGGTTAACTGTACCCGTATTATCTGTCACGTTAACATAAAAGACATTTGAACCGAATTCAATGTGTACAAATTACACGTGCAGTTGACCGAGGAAGTAAACCCAAATTGACTGCCCTTTGTGCCAAACGAAGCCAATTGGTAGGTCGCCATAACGACGCCGACGGCAGTAAAATTTATTAGCTTCCCGTAAATTCACCTTGTCAGCGATCAACACCGTCGTGGAAAGTAATGATACTGCAGTGTTCGACCCTCGTCCTTGCTCGCGTGAATATCGCATAAGACAGTGGAGGACGGCTGCTAATCGCACGGAACATCGAATGTCGCGAGGTACGATCGAGACGAAGCGCGACAAAAACCCCCGTGTCGTAATTTAAACAAGCACCGGGGTTCCGTGAAGTCATCCAGCAAAAACGACGTCGATGTTACAGCGAAGGATTTTCAATTTCCTCGATTCATCGACGAAGCATTTAAAACTGTTGACGGTTCTCGAGATCCGTTAATAGACTACGGACGATCATGCGTTACTAAATTACTTGAACCTTGAAACGTTGCTGTTTAATGGAGCTGTGAAGTGTGGCGCAAAAACTTGATCGTTGGAGTGGGTACGAGGAAAGGGGATAGTTGAAGATGTTTGGATAATTTTGAGGAATATGGTTTGAATGTGGGAGCATTCCTACATTGGAACGAAATTATTTGAATATTATTATTTGAATACCATTCTAATATTCCTTCTAAGAAATGAATAAACATTAACATATCTCATCAATACAACACCAGAAAGCAAAACTTTGAAGGGTGGTCTGTTCCTTCAATCCTGAATTAGCCCCACACAAAAAATTTCAATGTGAACACAGTACACAAAAAAAATGAATCCCCTATTATTCGTCACTCGATATTTGTACAAAAATAAATTCAGTCTACCTCACCCTTCGAACCTGAATAAAATGTTCCCTTGTCATAATTAGGAAACAATTGTTTGGCGCTTAGCCACTGCGGTAGTTTCATTTTATAATTATCTGATCCCCGACAACTATCGGATCTCGTACGGTCCGTCGAGCCTCGATGACTTATTCCTAGCGTTAATTGCGCCGATAAGCGAGCACGCGGCCCAGGCGCGTTGCATTGTTTCGAGCGAGCGATCGAGCATCGCGCTCGTAAACTCTGGCCGTGGCGTGCTTAAACATTACACACCTGTACGCCGTTCCTCAACGTCGTTCCTCGTGTATCCCGATTAGGCGATACGGAACGGATCTGGGAGCAGTGAAAGGCCGGGCCGTGTTTTTGGAAGCGAGCGCGAGACCATTTGTGGGAACGACCGCGACGCGATAATTGTGGCGATCTGGAGCAATTCGAATCTCGCTTTTCAAAGGGTAATCGAATTCAATTAGGAAGGCTTTCTGGACCTTCTTTGGGGTTCTAAATGGAGATTGGTATTGGAAGCTTGTGTGTGTAAGATCGTAGAAGTTTGCAGTTCAAAAACTTGCAATATATTAATTTTGCTTGACTGGGTAGAATACTTTTTCTTAGTTTTAATTATGTAAAATATAATTGGAAGAATAGATTTAGAGAAATTTGTTTAAGTCATCTTCGGGGTATTGAGATAATATACATCGATATTTTGTACGTTCTTCTAAACAACGAAAATGAGCGGAGATATACATATATAAATGCTCTTACATTGTATACATTCAAAAAACATGTTTGCAGCAATTTTTGAACAATCATTCTCTTCTGATAACACCCAAAAACTGTCGTTTTCGAACGTCCCTTTCCAGAGCATTTTAATAGTCTTAAAATTTCACCCTCCTTGGTAATTTTTTGTATATCTTTCTATATATTTAAAATGTTATTTATCTGTATCTGGTGGTTGCCAGACCCTACGCATTTCTGAATGCGATAGACGGGCTTTATTTCTCCCCCAGCGCGACCAAGAACGAAGTATCGAGCAGTCGATCCCGAATCGGCGATCAATATAACTGGAAGAGATACTTTCGATCGCTCCTGAGAACGTAACATACGCCCACCCGCCGAAGACCCGTTATCGGCTGCTCTTATCACCGATCTGTGCTCCTGGAACGAGTAGTTCCGCGAAACGCCGTGGCAATCTCGTTTCGTCGGAAAACCGACGCTACAACTGAAAAACTCGTTCAACTGGATCGAAGACAACAGACTCGGTCCACGGTTCTTAGAAATTCCCTGTTGCCTCAGTAAATTATTCTTATTATGTTTTGTTTTTCTATTATATTCGTTTAGCCAACGTCTTCATAGAAATAAGAGTTACTTGAAAAACCATTCTGATATTAAATACCCAACATTTCTCTGCAATTAACTATATCCCACCTAGACTATTCATCCTAAAATAGTTTTTAAAAAACAGTCCAAGCAATTCATCTCTCCTTGGGTTAAATACAGCTCAACACTAACCATTCCTGCTTGTTTAATAATAACAACCCTTCCGCATTTGCAGTCATCCAATTTCCTTTAAATAAGAACAAAAACCAAAGTTTCAAAGAAGAAGACTCCCACCTGACTACCATCTACCTCGAGATACCTCATACGTTCCAAAGCACGATGGAACGATTCCTCGAATCTCATTTTCAAGCATCCTCGCCACCCGATGCGTCATGGAACGTGGTACTTTCATCTCCCTCGGCCGATAGCCTTCGCCCGCCAAGAAAAACGTCGTAGAAACAAGAACGAAAGATGAAAGAGTGAACAGCCCGCGAGAGGAGTTCGCACGGCTCGCATAGGCGCGTGTGCCACTGGACTCATATCAGAAAACTTTCTCAGAAATCCTCATCTCGATCTCGTACGGAAAGTATTCCGTTCGCGCGCGGACGCTGTGCGCGATCGGTCTAGAATGCGCGCGGGCGAGTTCGTGCGTGCCTAACGCGCTCGATCCAATCGTACGGGTGATAACCATAATCACGTAGCGGTCGGGTGTACGGAACGTGTCCGCGGATCGCGCCTCCGCGAGAGGATGTCGGGGTCTGCCTTTCTCCGACTGTATTGACTCAACGTACGTCATGGTTTATGTGCATTCACTATTTATTTTTGGTATTTTTGTAATTTATGGCGAGTCAATGGGAAGCGAGGGTTCATTTTCGCATAAGGAACTGTGGTAGTTGCTCATTTTAATTTTTATGGATTGTCTATTGTTGGTCTGTGCATAATCTGTAATGGGTGATGCAAGGTGCATGGTGTCAAGGGATAGATGGACATGATATAAGCAAGGAAGATTAATTCTGGAAATAAAAATGGATAAAGGTGATGGTATAATAAGACGTGCATGGGGATTGAGACGTGTTTATGACATGTTCACGTATAGAAAGGTCAGTGAATGTTTCATGGAAGGTTCATGATCCTCTTTTACTGATGAATGACAACAGGAATAAATTCACAATAATTCGGAATAAAACAAACGTTACATTTTGGTCAAATAACCTCCTAAAAAATCCTCCTAAAATGACATCCTCTTAAAATTAATTCTAATAATGACTTTGCTATAAGACTAATTATACTAATAAATTGATATGCCCTCTCCCTTTTAAGCACAAAGATACGCAACATACATGTTCTCAGTAGTTTAAACATCAACTTTCCTCACTTCGAGTGGAGTGTAATTAACATTATAGATGCGAACACCTCCCAATTGTTATCGAGTAGATATCTGTAATGACAGCTGTATGCAGCTTATACCTTGGTGAGTCGAAGGTGTCCGCACCTCCAAAGGGGAGAGATTGCTGGGTCCGCCTTTCTCCGTTTCCTCTAGCCTCAGTTTTCGCGCCGAGACGTCCCTGTTTCCGCCTGTGAAGACCCCGTGGCGGCTCCCACGCCCGCGCGAGCCTCGTTATTTACGAGTAGAAACGGAGGGTCGAGGGCGGACCGCGCTGTCCGACGCGAAACGGGACTAGGCTACTAATTGGTGAGCGAATTTTAATCGGTCGAGCCGAGGAACGTGCCTCGGCGCATGATGCAGAGGCGGGAACTCGCTCGACGGATGGACGGATGTATGGGAAACCTCGCGTTCTACATTTCCACGGGATCTGCGCACTCGAGGGGGTCTTTGTTGTGGATAAACAAGTATAATGTATCGAGTAAGCGAAGTACTTCGATGTATTATACACGTAGACGATACTCGTCTACTTGTTGGACGTATAAAATCTTTTTTCAAAAATTGTATCTCGTATCCAAGGTGCTTCCAATGAGTTGCTATAAAGTGGTTGATATGCAAATGGTTGCTTATAAGCAACTGGTGTTAAGAAAGGTAGTTATTCTTGAAGTATTTATTTACTTTCCTTAGCTGAGATCTTACTTTCCTTACTAGATTCTATTCAAACTAACTCATTCCTCAAACATCACTCCTGGGAAATTAAAAACACCACAAACTCAAATAAGTAGAATACATATTTTCACTTCACCCCTTTTTTATAATTCTTGTCTACTTCCACCTATGGGACACCACATAAACTAGTAAATACTTAAAAAAATTCCATCTTCGAGTACCAATAAATAAAAAAGGAATTGACAGTCGACTAAATCAAAGGAGCAATCCAGGCCATCGACAATCGTCTCCTTCCCAACCCTAATCATTCAAATGGCAGCCGCCCACGCTCTCATCACCGCTGGCTTCCGGTTTCTATCGCGTTGCCAGGCCCGAGTTTGCCCAGCCGTTCTCGGTTCTCGTTTCTCGCAGATTGGCTCCCGACTTTTCTCGTTTCGAATGAGTTTTCCTTTACGCTCGCCTGGCGTTCATTTCAGCGAAGGTTAATGATATCGTCGAGTGTTTTCTGTTTCTTTTTCCAGGAACGTTGCACGTTTCCCTTTCGCGGCTCTCGCTTCTCATGGGAGGAAGTCCAGGGCCAATGGCGACCAGTGAATTCGTTTCGCGTTTAATGATCCATTCGGTAGCGTGTTTCTAACGGAGATCCATCCAGCCGCCTACTAATTGGCCGCCCGATCTCTCCAATAGATTCTCTGGAACGGTCACGATAGAAAGATAAGGCCCACGGGCGTGGTTAGGCGTCATTTTAGCGTAGACAGTGTGCGCCGGGGTCGGGTCAAAGGTCGAAATACGCCCACACATTCGCGAAACACAATCTGGGACGGCGACTCCATCGATGGAAAGTTTCAGATAAAAGGCTGCTACTTTGCAGGAACAATCACAGAAAAATTGCTTCGACTCTTTGCTGCTGTGCCAATTTAAAACAATAGCGTGGTCTCGTGGTAGCGTGTGTTCGACACGTCGACTATGGGTGACTGGAAATTTTCATAGGGGAAGTAGGAAAATAATACCGAAGGTACAATTGGGTAATTCTATATTAATTTTTACATCGATCTAAACCTGCACAACATATTTCATTTAACGTGACAATATTCTGTAAAATTCACATGAAAACTGCTCCGCCTATTCTCGAGATCACCTTAAATCTTAAATCTTCATTCCCTTTTCTGAAATTTTGAACTTTCTTGCATTTTCATGTCCTCAAGTAAAATTGTTTCGGAACGAATACACTGTCAATGAACAGTACATACTAATTTCCAAGGCCTAATTCACCTTGCTCAAAAAAGAAAGATACAGCGTTGTCATTTTATTCCTGGAATGCAATGGAAGCTGAAACGTGGCAAAGCCACGCGAAGAAGCAACCGTAGGAATGTTAAACACTTTGTTTCGTAATTTCCGAGCTGATGCCAGAACGATTTGATATATTTACGCGCATGAAATACGGAAACGCGTTACGGAGGCGCCGTCCCGTGCATTCGCCGCTCGGCGCATGATCGACGAGCGGTACGCAGAAGTCGATAGTCTGTCGAAAGGTGAAAGATTGAAGGTTAATAGAGGTCTGGCAATTTTTTCGCATTACCGCGTACATTCGTGCTTAAGTAATGAACGCACGCTGGCCTTTGTGGAAGGACTTTCCGCAAATAAGATGTTCTCGCGGGTATTAATCAACGTTCAACACGTTCCACGGGGTATCTCCGATCGAGTCATCGATCCTAACGACTAACTTCTGTGGGACTCGTCGTTGACGAGTGAAAAATGAATATGTGGAATACGAGGGAATCTAAAATATTACGATGTGCATTAGGTGCGTGTCTCAGCGGTGGGTCTGCAAACTTAGGCGTCGTAGATAATAGATCACAGAGATCTGAGGATCTTCTATCTGTTTTACCTTGTTGACACTAGTTCGCGTTAACGATGGCACAGGTTAATTAGAATTACTATTCAAGGATTTGTTGCTTTTGGCATTTTACAATATGGTGACGAAGAAGATGCTTATTAAAAAGTAGACTCAGTTCAGATGTGACTTACGGATATTTTCCATTTGGGAATAATCAGATTGGATTCGTTGATACTACTCACACAGTTTACTATTTATTTTCTTTTTCTGTTATCCTTCTTGGAAAATTCCTTTTCCTCTAGAAACTAACGTCTGTTCAAAGTCTTTGAAATAAGAAGTAGTAATGCTTCTTCAGGAGAATAGCTTCCAACAGCGAGTTCGTAATCCAAGAATCATTTCTATTTCATAAGATCCCAGGCCCGTCTACCTGTCCGTATCGCGTCGAAATTATAATTGCAGATGTTTTTCGTATTAGCATCAGGGAATTTCCACCGCGGCCATCCATGAGAAACGTAGAGGGAATCGATTATTCCGCGAAGAACGTGGCGATGTGGCTCGGCGACTAATTAAGCGATTATAGCGTCCCGAGCGAGCTAACGAGTGTTAATCCAGAGCCAAGTCGTGCCCGATAGAGCTCGCTAGGGTCAACCTGCCGCACGCTCAGGTGAGCACGACGATAATTTTACTTATCAGTGTGTTTATACGGGGGTCCTCTTCCCGCCGCGATGTAAATAATTGTCCTCGCTCGGGACTACGCTGACCGTCTTCCCATTAGTCTGACTCCAATTAAAATCAATTTCTTTAACACGTTCCAGCGGACACTGATATCTGTTCTCGAAGCCTAGTGGAAATTATGGCAGTCGAGGAATGGTCTGATGAATGGTACGGTGTCATGAAGGAATGCGCCTTCTTCAAATAAATATCTGGATATGTGGGTCAGGAATTTTTCGAATGGCTTTGGGATTCTCTTCTTAATTAATGAAGTGAATCCTGTGGTGTCAGATCTTTTAGATTCGTCGTGTAACAGACAGTGTGCTAAAATTGATGGTTTAATCTTGAGATATGCTAATCCTGAATGGCTACAGAAATCATTTTCTTTATTCGAGGGGATATATTTCTTCATTGCAGCAAGTGTTCGAAGTGTCTTCATTTGGATGCATGCTTCGACATGTTTGCATATGGTTCAGAATTCTAGGCTGTTCCGTTATGCTTCGGGAGAAACTGACTTAATTATCCTCAGCAAAAAGACACTCGAGATAAGTACCTTGTATTACTTGCCTCGTAACTCGGATAGCATTGAATTCTAGATCTATGTTGACATCTTTCATGTCATCAATTTTTTTGATGTTAACCTTTCGAATGAAATAGAATAGAAAAAAAATCAATTTAAGAAAAGACTTTTGTAGCGCTGCCTACGTTTAACGCTTCCTCCGCTCGAGCGACTCGCTAATCGCTTCATTAGTCGCGTCTCGGGAACGTGTAACAGACGCGGGAATCGCGCAGAAGGCGCGACTCCTTCATCGATCATCGACGATGACGCTACCAGACGACACGCGGATTCTTCGCATTGCTGTATTTAACGGTGATTCTAGCGAACGTGCCATGGGGGAATCGATTAGATTCGCTGGAAAAAAAACGCCTTGGGATGCGTGGGTTTTATAGATTTTTCTTATTCAACGGGTTCTTCGATGACGAGGCCGTCGGAGAAGAGACCTTTGTGGCAAAAGAGATTCGCTGGGAGTTATTGATAATTACAGAAGATTTAACGTGATATCAGACATCGGTTCCAAGAAATAATTTGACGATAAGTGGATTATTGATATTGTTTTGTGTTTGAAGACTAGAGAATGTCTAGAGAATGGTGGATGTTACAGAAATGGTCAGTTTTGGGGTAGCTATGGTATTTAAATTATTGATAAGGTATCGGTAAGGTATTGGCACTTTACTTCAAGGAACGGTATTTTCCACTTAAATCAAGTTTCGAAAGAAATATCTATCATCGCTTGAAATACAAACACTACGATTTATCGACGTTGTCACTGCCAAAGGATGTGTCGACAGAATCATATGATACCTATATTAAGAGACCACTTAATTAGCTATCTAAGCTTGAATGTCGACGCACATACGTTCTCGATCGAATAGAAGCCAATCGAAGCAGGAACAGGGGCGAGAAATCGGTGGATCTTCGGGTCGAGGATCTCGGCCACGTACTCAGAAATTACGTATCCAGCGGTCGGGCGATAAATCGAAAAAGCAACGGCTAATGGCACGCACGTTGACGTATCCATCCGACTATCGTTCATCTTTCTCACGAGCCACGAGTAGAACCGCCTCGCGGCTACTCGCGATCCTTCCTCCCCTCCCTCCTGCGTCCTTCCAACCCTTTTTTTTCCTCTTCGTTCTGCCTTACTCCCGGACGAAGAGAAGCCTCGAAGGATCGACGGGGCCGCGAGGAGCTTTCCTCCTCGAACGGTGTGCGTCGTGAGTCGTAAGTACGCTTGATTTACGCTAAAAGCTAAGTCGGCCCAGCGTTCAATCTTTATCGAGGGGGTAATGCGATGATGATGGACGACCGACGATTTGTAGAGGCGGAATGCGCGCCGGGGCAGATATATGCCTGCACCAACGTCGGAACGGTTATTATTGTAACTCGATCTCGGAACGCGCCAAGGAGAAAGCGGAGGAATTCCTCGGGAACGAGCTGATTTCGAGAGGAAGTCGATCGGGAATCGGCGAGGAGGACGTGAGTTCTTCAGGTGGAAGATCCTGGTGTGGGTGATGTTAGGCTATTTTGGGGAAAAATCGTGATTTAAACCTTTCTTGATTCTACCTGGACCACAGCGTAGTTTGATACCACTAAAATCCCCAAGTCCAAAGTAGCATGTCTTCCTCTTCGCTTAGGAAAGTGGCTCGTTTCAAATTTGAAACATTGAAACCCTATATTTTATAGAAAACCTATGAATTCAGACAAATCATGACTTAAACCACCTCTAATTCTTCCTGGACAACAACATAATCCAACATCATCAAAGTCCCTGAGTGTGAAGTGGCCTAAACGAGGTGATTCTAGAAAACATACTAGCTTCTGCGGACAGCTGCGAGTCATAAGCATCCCAGAGGATTACAATGGTGAAAACTCGGTGTCTCTGGGGCATGAACCTACAGACAATACCATTACTATAATACTCTTACCACGACGAATAATAATAACCTGCGCTTCCTCCTTCTTGCCCCGGAAGACGCGGCTCGTTTCAACGTTCCGATATCGACGCTCGTTGTCGACAAAAACCGCGGAGCTTGTTCCTGGCGGCTCGAGGTGAATGTGTGAAAACGTCCATCGGACATCGTGCTCCTCGTGACAGCGATGCCAGTCTCCGAGCTGCAGGCAGTCCTAGGCTTTAACGTCTTCATCGCGCGGTGAAACCGCTCGCGGAAGGCCAAGTAATCGATCGGTTATGGTAATCCGAGCGGCGCGCTTGGATCCTTTAAAAAAAAAAAGGTCGCGACTGGCGTCCAAGCGTGCTCTTGCATTTCCTTGCTTCGAGAAATCACGCTGACGAGTGTTCGATGTTTACGAGTCGATTAACGTGCGCCGTTCTCTCGATCGTTTCCCGATTTTGTACACAGCCTGCGGGGCGCCTTCGCGTATTTCCATGGAAAACGTGCATGTTGCATTCGTTCGCGTCTCGGTGAAGAAATCGAGGAAGTAAATCCTTCGGCAGGTGCCTCGAATCGAAGTTCGTACTTCGCGGAGAGTAAGTGAATGCGCGTTGAGTAGCGGGCCCGATATTTTTCTTATTTTATGACTGAAACTTTGCGAAAGTTTTATAATTATGTTCTGCGTAGGAAATGATTGGGATTTGTGTACTTTCATTCTCGGATATTGACCATTTACAGGAGATATTAGATTCCTCATATTAAGAATGGGGAGTTTGATTTTCATTTCCCGAGGGGGAATAATTATTCCTGATCGTAGTATCATATTCTGTGACAGACAATGAAGAAAAGTCATGATCACCCACACCTTGGCAACCTAGCCAATGAAATGTTGCCGCTGGCAAGCGTCCTCTTCTTTATTGCGCGTTTCCTACTTTATTACAAACTGGTACTTCCTTCGTTTCTTCTATCCGTTACGTATCTGCTCGGGTCTACGATAAAACCAGTTTAGGACTCGCTGGGTGGCTAGGTAGCTGCTATTCATCCCGAGTCGCTAAATCGAACGGATGCAATCATCGCAAATATCTTCAAACTAACGCGCCTATGTACAAAGCACCTATAATCAAAGGAATAGGATCATAGCTCTGAAAATAAAGATGTCGCAATTTCCTTGGATTTCCTGAAAAATTTTATAGAAAATGCACTTTTTGCTAGAAAGAAAATAAAACAGCTCCCTCTTCTGCGAAACCAACACTTTAATAAATCTCGTGCTGAGTCAACTTATAAAACACTCATATTAAAAAAAATATATATATTTCCTACTCTTCGAGGTCCACGTAAACATTGTATAAAAGAACTCCGGATCTGCATTCATTTCCTAGGAAATAATTTTCAAAGAGGACTGATAACCCAGATCTAACCAAAACGATTCTAACTTCTACCGAAGGTTAACAAATTCCGCGACACCAGCCGTTAAATTGACATTATTAAATGATCATAATTGAAACCTGCAGCTTCCACGAGCGTGCTATGCTCGGTATCGTTTCATCACGCAACGATGACGAGCTTGTAAAGCAGCGTCGCTCGTGAGCCAAGGGGACTCCGATCCCAAGCGATACGAGCATCGACGTTCGGGCCTCGGTCACGATTAAGACAATAAGATTTTACGATGTCTCCTATTTCACGTTATCCGCGGCAGATCTGACCGTGTACGAAATGTTATTACATTTTCATCGTTACTCCCGCTTTTGTAACCCGAAGATTTTGCTCGAAGATGACCTACTCCCGCGCGATAGGCGCACTGCTAAAAGCCGATCGTTTAATAACTTACTACGTTGGGAGATTACGATCTGCCGCTGGTACACGACGAATCGGATCACGGCCTGTAATCAAATGCTGTTACCGACTTTTATTACGCCGCTGATGCGACTCGCGGCGAGATCATTCGTGAGCGCGTCTTCTTTCCGCGAGAGTGGAGCGTGGGCTGTTGAGAATAATGCATCCGAGAGGCACGCTTCGAACGATCGTGTTTATAGCAAGATGAGTGGACCTAATTCTGAGGTCTACGATCGGTGGTCGACATTTTTAATTTGTTTTATTAATAGGTTTATTGAGAGTTTGGTAGAAATATTATTTAAAGCGCAAAGGTTTGTGATCAAATAGAATACAAGAGAATCTTAATATAATAATTTGAAAGATAATATTTCTTGGTCCTTACTACTTTTCTAATTTACATTTTTAGTCTTGGAGCAAGTGCAGGGTACATGTATTTAATACAAGGGAATTCAAAGAAAAATGTGAATATTGTTGCGCAACTTAAGATAAATACGTGTAAACTTAAGCAAGGGTATTTGTATTGGTTCCAAGAAACTATATGTGAAGGAAAATTCATATGTATCAAATAAGAGTGAGACTTCAGCATAGGTATGACGACTCGTTATGTGACTATTAATTAATCGTTTATCGTCTGTTTGCAGGATGCACGGACGCGAGTGGCAGGCCTGTTCTCGAGTTCGAGGATTACCCCTCTAGATGGGATGCCCTCTGCGTTAAGGAGGTGTCGTCGTTTCTCCTCTACCTCGCCCGTTTACCCAGGTATTTTTTACGCAACTGTTCATTAACGTTCACAATTCTTAATCGATTCAGCTTTTATTCCAATCTTCTAACTCTTTGCATTTTGAGAATTTTCTGCTGTCATTATTGAAAATTAAGAGTGTCCCTTCTCATAAAAAATATCATTAAAGTTTTGCTTATTCACATCGTTAATTCAGTATGTGTTACCTTGAATAAAACTATGAATATAAAAATATGTATGACTTTGCAACGATCGCTGTGAAATACAAGGAGTTAAAGTCTTTTGAATAGTTGTTTAAGAATATTTACCTATTTGAAAATTTAGTTTGATATTCAGGAAGTGTCCTCCTTGGCATGTCTTAAAATTGTTTAGTATTATCCAGTCATAAATAGTGGAGTATTTCCAACTATCTTTAACTATTAGTGTTCGATACTGGTAGTAATACCACTCATTGAAATCACCACTCTCACGTGTCTTAATTAATGTCACTTTCACAATTTTATTAAGCGAAAAACAGTAGTCCTATCGATCTAAACTTTCTATCGTACAATTTACGACTCATTGCCTTGTAATTATAAAAATTTAAAGTTTCCTATCTTAAAAATCATAGAACTTATTTTCTAAACGATCAAACATGATCTTCGCTGTCAAAATCACGTTCGTTTTATTATCCGAATCCTCGAGTAAAGAAAATGTAACATTGCCCCACTTTTGGATTACTCAAAGCTGGATTACGTTAAGATAGCCAGTGCCAATTTGTTCAAGCTTTCATGTACGAACACTGTACGCGTTCATGGCGGGAAACTTTTATCGCTGTCGGACATTGTGCTCAAAATGAACGATTTATTACCCCCTGTCCGCGGATTTGCCCATGGTCCTCAAAATAATGACTGCAATCGGCCGCCATGGAATTGCCAATTTATTTATTAATCTTTCGCCGACGGAGGAACAAGCGCGCGCGCGTGTGCACTTTCCGACAAATAAACGTGATCGACGCCTGTTTTCGTAATGATTATAATTTTCCGCGGCCGTGACATCCACGACACGCCCACTATAATCACAGACGAGGTGCAAAATCGCGGCTTGTGTATCGTTTCTGGCCGACATCGTAGCCGCAACTACGAATTTCCTAGCGAAACGCGCGCGCCCCTGCCTTCCATCGACCGGCACGGTCATCAATTAGCCGCGGATACGACGTTTTTCTAATTAATCTCGCCCCGACCTCGGCTGGAAAGCCAATCAGAAACGCGGAAAAAATTGATATCGCTCGTAATTGCAGCGTGCCGCGCGCGATAATTTAATTACGTTGATAAACAGCCGTCTGCGCGGGGATCAATTGATTCTGGGTGAAGAGGAGCAACAAAGTGTTTGCCGATGTCAGGCGAATATTCGATTGAACGTATTCATTTTAACTATAACTTTGATTCGTCTCGTTTACTGGTTGGATATGGACAAAGGTGACACATTTTTGTATCGCAGTTTTGGAAACTTGGTATTTTGTTGAGAAGGGTGAGATACCACCAGCGTGACTTTTATTAATATGGTTCATTCACATGGGACTTAATACTTGTAATTATAGAAAAAATAACAGACGCTATTAAATTCTCGATCATTTTATAATGCACAAAGTACTAACTATAATTTTCTGCTCTATCATTAAAAGTGAGAACCAGCAAAAATCAACATAACAACCGTTAACGTGTAGTTCGAGAGTCACGCGAGATGATCACCCGACGTGCATTAGCTCGTACCCGCAGGAGCAGGTGTCGCCGTTCTCCGAGGAAAATTCTTTTCTCGTTGCCGTGAATATTCGATCCTATCGACGGGACATTAAAACCGCGTTTACGGCGTGTTCCGAGCGGCTGAATAAAAGCGGGACGAGAAAGGCGGTAAATCATGCGCCACTTAACGCGTTGGAATAGAATTTTGAATAACGATCGTCCATTATCGTGGCATCGAGGAAAGTGAACACAAGGAAACTGAATATATATTCCAGATTACATAATACGCTCCATTGTTCGGAGAAAGTGCATATTTCATTGATAAGAATCGGCATAACGCCAATTTATTTTATCGGTATCCCTGCCGTTCCGTTTATCTGCGCAGCGTCTCTCGATCGACCGTGCCGGGATCGCGGTACCGATTCTTCGTCGTCTGAGCACCGACAATCGAACGCCGACAATGCAGTTTCCTGATCGAGAATCGTGTCTACCGAAAACCATGTTGACTTTTCTAAAATATTGTACTTCAGATTACATTTCTTGGAAAATATCACAAATATTTGATGACCAGGGACGTTGACAAGAGTGGCTCAACAACCGATACACTCGAGAAAATCTGTAGAAACTAATTAGGACGGTGAATTTTTTTTTGATTTGGAAAAGTTTAGAGGAATTTAGGGAGAAGAGAAACTAAGAATTGAGATTTAGTATTTAATTTTCTTTTAATGTTGAGTATGGTTTGAGAGATATTAACAAACAAATGAAATGTTAGAGATTTTTGAAAAGGATGCTTTCAACTGTGAGACCGTGTCTTTAATAACAATGGAAAATAGCAAAGTAGTTGGTTTCACTTGTATATAGCTTGTTTCTGCGAAACTTGAGAAAGTACCTACCAACCACGCATTAAAGTCTCCCGTGCGTTGGGACACTAATTCCCTTCCAATTCTTGAAACGTCTGATTTTCCATCTTGAAAATGGTCAGAAATGTTTGTTTTGACTATTAGAAGAATGTTTAAACTATCCACATTGCGCAGCTTCCACGTTAAAAATTCACAAAACTTTTATCAGAAACCAGATTTTGGATGAAACATTGTCCAGAGTCGATCGCAAAGGATGCAGTCGGTGCTCCACGCGGCGACGTACTCGGCTGACTCGTTTAGCCGCCATTGGTATGCTCTCCGACTCATAAAACATATCACGCGCGATAGCCACGGCAGCCTATTGCGGTATCGTTCATCGCGCGGCTTTATGGTGCCCCGTGCAACCGTCCACTCGAGTCCCAACGAGGCCTCCTGAAACGATCCAGGAGGAAGCTCGAGAAGAGAGAGGATGGCCGGCTCGGACCGACGATATTCCGCTCCAGGCTTCTCTCGAGAAACGTCTCGTTCTATCTTTCGGCATCTTTGAGGCGGTTTCCGCGTGCGTTCCTCTCGGAGAGGAAAAACCAGCTCAGAAAGTTTCGCGATTCGGTCGCGATATAGTGGCGAGACTCTCGAACCAATTTCCAAGCTGAGTTTCACCGACGTCGACGGTGGCGAGTCGTAAATAAATAATCTAACTGTTAGATATTAAACATTTGGCAGGTTTTGATTTTCGTCGTTGGTCCTCTTTGGTTAATTTATTGTAAGGAATCAATGGATAGAGATTTTTGGTACTATAAGTTCTTACATTAGGAGGACCAGAAAGTAATGTCGTTTTTGCGAATGATCAGGTATTGAAAATTTGCACACTAAATGGAAAAAAATGGTTGATAACGACAATGATTACATAATTGATTAATATTATAAGTATTTAGACACTTTAGTTAGTTAGTTTAGTTAGTGTTGAACTTCTAACTTCATACAGGATCGAATTATGAATATGAAAAGACATCTATGTCTAACCAAAACATGCGTGAACTCATTTTATTTCAATATTAGACTTATGTAGGAAAAAATCAGCCCGAGTAATGTTCCTCGTCATTCTGAAAAGTCCAGCATGTAGCTCAGTTAAGGAAGACTGGATAGTCATCGTTCGCTTATTACATTAGCAGGCCTAACCCTCTGCGCAAAAATATTTAGCATCTATACGCACGGAATAGGTACAATCCTACATCTCTTGTCGAAGATTTCCCACGATTTCTCGAAACAATCGCAGCATCCCCGAAACGGGCACGCGGAAGGTCCCGAGGTTGCGAAACGTTCTGGTCGCCACGGTCAATACGCATCCATTATTACCGGTAACGTCGATAATTTTCCAGCATCAGAGGAAGAAAGCTAAGCGCGTACCCCGACACACGCGAGCCGAAGCGGAATCCGCCGACGAAAGCTAACAGTGTCATAATGATCCTCTGAGCGGAACACGATCGCTATAAATCAGCGTACCGGTTACGCGGGATTCATTAGCATTTTTTGCCAATCCCTCTAACCGGCGGCGCTCGACGCAGTGGGAAAGCGCAAAACCGACGTTGACATAGCGCCGAGTCGGTCTATCGGTGGCAGATTATTCGCGGATAGAGACCGTGCCGCCGAGGATTATTTATTTCCCCGACCGCGGCGAACAACAAAACCGCGAATCTCCGCGTGAAACCGAGCGATGAATTTTCACACACATTCCCCGGCGCGCGTTTCCCGACGTTTTCCTCATTCTTGGCTTTGTCCCTCGCTCTTATCGTTCCCAAACCTGGGATCAATGTTACTCCCAATCGGGAATGCCTTGGTTTGTGTAATATCGTTTCGACGTAGCCTTTGAAAATGGTGTTTGGAAAAAGTAGGATTTTATTTTGAAATATTTAATTTTCGTTTGAGTTAAAGTTGTCGATAGTTGACGCTATCAATTAAAATTGTTTTGAGTAAGTAAACTGTGGTAGTGGTGTCTCCAACAGTAGGACGTTTTTCATTTGCTTTTCATTTAAGGTAAAGGCATCGATAGTTGACGCTGTCAATTAAAATTTTCTTCAATAAGTAAACTATGACAGTAGTACCTCCAACAGTAGGACGTTTCTGATTCGTTTACGTTTAATGTAAAAGCATCCATACTTATCATTACCAATTAAAATTTTCTTGAATAGGGAAATTATGACAGCAGTGTCTCCAACAGTGTTAAGGACGTTTACCTTTGGGGTTTCCTTACTGTTTATAGGCTTCACATATCCAGAGTATCTAACTTGGGTGAAGGTGAAATGGCGAAAGTTCTGGAACACGCCAACACACGCACCGAGCGAGCACGCGCGCGATTCCGATCAGGGTGAATGTTTCACGGGCCGCCGAAAGACAACGCGCGAATTATGGCAGACGATCGCGAACGCACGATAACGGGTCAACGCCGTGTGTATCCAGATTTCAGCGAGAGCTGTTCTCACGAGACGTCGAGTTCTCGCTTTTGTGCTCACGCGGGAACTGCTCGCCCTTTGTGAATCGTCTGTTGAACGATTTATGCCGCGAACTGACGAATGGACCTCTTGTACTCGCGGTGAATTGTCGTTGGAATTGGAAATGCACGGGTTAGTTCAACAGTTTATGCTCCTTGTGTGAATGTAGCCTGGAACTTTTTTTAGTGGAGACAAATTAGTTTTGAAGTATTTGATATTGAAACTATCGAGGATAATAGAAGCTGTTAGGGATATCGGTGTATCTTTGGGGTTAGAGAAATAAAGTCCATTTTGGTAGTATGTAATTCAATAAATGTATATCAAAATTCAAATGTGACTTCGAATTTTTCTGAAAAATTGCCACGAACTTTCAGGACAACCCAATAGCTTAAATTCTATTTTAATAATTGTTTGAAAAAATTGTAGCAACAGTTAGTAAGGAAACATGATAGGTCCATATCTCCAACACCTTTACTAAAAAGCTATATTAGACTAGTGTCCCATACAAAAAATATCACCACGATAATTCAACTTTCTAATTAACAAATAGACTCTTCCTAGTCACCTTCGATACCAAAACGGTATTAAATTAAGACAAAATCTTTTCACTACCCTTTCTTCGAAACTCCATTAGCCAGAAGTAACTAGTACTACTATTTTCGTTGGTTTCAACCCAGTTTCCTCTACTTCTAATCTTATCTAAGCCATTTGGCTCCTGCCGCGTCCAATTACATTGATCAGAAACCAACGACGTATTCCAGCTGTCGGTCAATACGATCATCGAGGGGTGTGGGGACGAGGAAAACACGAGAACAGGAGGAAAAGAGAGGCTCCGAAGGTAGATACGATCTTGGATGTGGGTCGACAAACTGCAGTTCCAGATCTTCGTCCCGGGGGGAAAAGCGAGATAGCGACGAGGGACGTTTCGCCAAACCAGTTACCGTTACCGTCGATCGCGCGAGGGTGGCTGAGAGGGGCGGGACGTGGACCAGGGGATATCACGGTTCGAAGGGGGCACGGGGGGAGAGAAGGCCTACGGGGCCAGTATAAAAGGATTGATGCACGTCCATAACTCATGCAGAAACGCGGTCAGGTGCACAACTGGATCAACCAGAGATCCCCCGCGATCCTATCGTCCTGCGATCTGCTTCGTGACTCCCTCTCGCGCGATACGCGATACGGCGAGGTGCTGGCTTGCCAGGATAGCTGCGCCAGGCATCATTGTTGCCGACTAATTGTTATCTGAGAATGCTGGATGGATTAAGAGACTACGCGAAGGGGAGAGTTTGACTTTGGGACTGCAGTCGAGTTCAAAATAGAGTTAAAAATCGATTTTAGAGAATTATTTTGGTGGGGTGATTCAGGCCTGAGTTAGGTTTCGATTGATGGGTATTTTTACTGATAATCATTTGTTTTGGGAAGTTTCAGAAGTTTCATATGGAGCTGGTTTGGTGGAATGGGAAACAAATTCAAAAACCATCATTTTATTAGTATTCAAGGAGTACAGGATTGTAGTCACCCAAATTCGTTGTTAATGAATGATAAATAATTTATTTAAGTTCATAGTTAAAAAAAAAGAGTGCATAGTCTCCAGGCAACGTCCTGAAATAACCTATTGCTTAATTCCTTTTTCACAAATTCACAGGAGTAAATCTTAAAAAAATTATATAATATTCAGTACGTCAATAAACATTAACATTAAGAAAATATAAACAGTTTCCAGAGCGATCCAAGTAATTTTCTTAATTCAATTCGCTCGCTTTCAGAGCGCAGTAGATATATAAAAAAAATCCTTGCTATACTTCCGCATAGAAATATTCATCATTATATTCAATTAAAACTATCGCGTAGTTAGATCGCTCCGAAGAACACTTAGATCCAGTTGTTCGCAGCGAGAGCAAAAAGAGAGATTGACATTTAAGTCTTTCGCGCGCATTAAAGTTAATATCGCCGCGAAGTGAAAGATTGAAATGCTTATCAACGAATTACAATACATAACTTAGACCTTTCATGGAAAGGTTAACAAGAACATCACGAACATTGCATAGAAGGCATAAATTTTACAGAAGCCTAAGCAACCGTGATCCATTCTAGTACTAAAAGTAGCTCTCCAAGATGAATGTACGCTGACGGCCTCCATTACGGTGTTACCTTTCTCCGACGTTATTTACCCAAGAGACTGCTCGATGCATCCCGTGCTTACCGATTCCTCGAGTCTGTCAATCGTGAACGTCCGACGCGAGGAAGTAACGATCACGATTCGTGCTTCTTATTCTCCAATCATCCCAGGCGATCATTGAGTAGCAGATACAGCAAAAAGTTCACGTACCGGGAGTTCTGCTGTTCCTATTCTTTTCTCGTGAAACGTGTTGTTGAAATTATTAACATTATACGCCTAATTGTCATTGTCACCATCCTTGAGTAGAAGTTAAACGATAGTAATGTTCCAAATCTCGACAAAAGTGCAGTTAATGATTCTGGTAGTCTCAGACATTTTTTCAAAGAACCCCTGAACGTTTCAAAACAGTTAAAAAAATAATGTGCACGTTGGGAGTAGAATGACACCCTAAAAAATTCGAATTAAAGTATCGAGTGCAACTTGGAACACTTCGACTTCTGTTAAATACAAAATCCCCAATCGAAAAGAATAAACTCAAAGAAATTGACTTCGAAATTTCGAGTAATTCTACTTTTGTTAAATACAAGATCCCAGTGGAAAAGAATAAATTCAAAGAAATTCATTTCGAATTTTCCAACAAGTAATTCTATCTCTACCAGACATACCATTTTCCATCATCACGTTCACCAGCTGTCCATAAAATCGTGGGAGTCCTTGCGACTCCTCTTTGCTTTCTCGTGCGTTCCAAGATTTGATCGCCGCGCGCGTAATTCCTACCAAGGATGAAGTCAGCCGCATAAAGTCTTCGCCTCCTCTTATTAGGACATCTGCAATTTCAATGGTAAGATTTGTATGCTGATCAGGTGCGGTGGTTATATTAAGAGGCCGGTACAACGTTTCGCTTGACAGTCGCCGTGTCAACGGCGCATGAATGCCCTCTTATCGGAATTTTAAATGAGGAATTCCGACGCGCGGGTTGCATAAGCGGCATTCTTATCAAAGCTGAGTTACGTGCACGAAACGATAACCGCGATAGGAGTGCATATCTCCTGAAGCTGCGAGTCCCTTAACGTTGCAATGCTGGATCGCGAATGTTCATGCAAATTGCGTATTATCATAGGAAATAAATGTTTAAGCGTGTCATGCACGGTACTGAAATTGTGAGGCGACCTTTCCTCTCGGGTATGGACAATGTGTTCATTATTTTAGAAAACTGGATTAGTTATCAGGGGAAAATCGTGTTAAATAAATGTCCCATCAACATTGTATCCACTTTTTGATTACTGGTAGCTCCACTGGTGGCTCAAGTGGCATCCCTGGTCCCCCAAAAATGTCCTCCCATAATTTTAATCTAACAATTCTGGTAGTATATTTCCGCGATTGACATTTTTAACAGAATATTTCACGTTGATAAAAGAAATAAAAATTCACGCAACGTTAAGGGGGCAATGGAAGTTGCAGAAGTTGTGCCAGTGGCATCCCAGCGAGGGAACGGCTGGTCGTGACGAGGTCTTTGCTCGACAACCTTTGCCCACCCAGGTCGCGGCTGTGGTTTTAGGTATACACACGATGAGCTGTCGCGATACCGAACGCGCTGCTTCCATCAGGCTCTAGCTTTACAATGCTGCTAATGCATGAGTTTCTTCTTCGGCAGTGGGCAGTGGCGTAGCAAACCGCCGACGGGCAGACAGTTACGATCGAATTGTAAATCCACGTACGTCAGAGTTACGGCGGTTAGGTTCGTTCGACGGGTTACGCGAAGAGCCACGGGGTTAATTGAGAACGACTCTTTCGCCATGCTGGATGCGCGTTTCGAGAGGAGATCATCGCGGTCTTCTCGTGTATGTCCATTTTACCTTCTGTTTCAGCTTCCGACGCCTGAGAACCGCGGTTTTGTTCCCGGGTTATTTGGGAAGTAGGTTATTTTTCCTGGTGAGGAGGGCGAAAGGTTGCAACGAGCAAATCTACCTTGTGATCTTATAACGTGTGAGATCGAGCTGATATTAGATTTTTGAGGGAAACTGTGTTCCAAGTTTAAGAGCTGTTTATAAATATTTTAGTTACTTTGGGTGTTTGGTGATGCGTTCTATTTTTATTAGAGGTGAAGGTGTTTGTACTGAACCTTTTTAATTCAGTATATTTAGTCTGTTTGTATTTCTTAGATTGTGGATGCAGCATGCAATTATATATTCTTCTGAAATTAAAATAAATATTCAGTTTCCCATTGGCCAGATTCATGAGGTTCATTTTATTCCAGATCTAAAAATATGAATTGTTTTTATTCTTCTTTTTTTTTTCTTTTCTGTGACTCAACACTTCCTTACGTATTCTCAGTATGAAGCACCTCCAGAGGAAGTCCTAACATGAATATCCAAGATTCGCACATCGTATAATCACATAATCCCATAAATTAATAAATAATATTTACACATCCCATAAAAGTCGAGCACGTGTCCCCTATAAAACCAGGTGTACTTAATATTCAACACGATAATTAGTCTACCTATAAGATTTCACATGGACAGACTATAATGGGAAATAAAGTACCCACTCCATTCTTTCAATTGCCTACTCCGAAGAGACCAAACATATCGAATGCATCAGAAACACGCACGAACTGAGAGATGTTCGTTTGACGTCTGGGGCAAAACGAAAAAGACGCGAGTCGTATGAAGTGGTTACACGGGGGCACGAAACGGATTAAAGGAGCACGCTTCACAAAGAGCGGTATTGTGACCAGTGGATACGCCACTGGTGAAGTAGAAGCATGATTGCTGTATGTATGAAAGGGATCGAGGGGACGAGAGAGAAGGGTGCCACTGGAGCCGCGTGAGAAACGCCGCATACTTACGCGAAACCACCCACGTGTCATAACCGAATACGGATCATGATACGGTTTTCCTGCATTCAATACTCTTTTACGATCCTCCTGTCTAGAGTGAAACGGTCTTCCTACGTCTCGTGATCGCGGAATTGAGAACTGGGATTCGCCAGGGTTGGAACCCCGCGAACGTTCCAGGAGACGATAAGATTTTCATTGCCGTGAATATACCACTTTCTTTTCTGAACGGTGCACATTACCGTTCCCACGACGCTAGTTTTTGGATTTGGGAAGTAATCTGAGGTACCTTTATCCTTACCGTTCATATTTTAACGATTACTTTTTATTTTGAGTATAATTAATACTCAATAATACATAATAATGAGTATTTATTTTATGTATAATTATTTTGATTTCTTTTTAAAATTAAAATATTTTGATGCAAACATTTCTGTTTACCCGTGACAATCCCTCTGGTTTTAAAGAGGGTACGTGATAGGGGTTGCGACGATGAAAAGTGGAAGTATCGTGAAAAGTATCTGCGACTGGGAAAGGGAAGCTGGAAAGATACTCGCGAATCCGTTGGAGAACGTAATTCAATTATCCGTCCCGAAGGTCAAAGCGAAACGATTCAGCGCCCTTAATGGCAGCGCATCCACGAGCGCGCATAATCGACTCGCGAACGTGTCGACACAACAGACGACTCGTTTCACTCTGGGCATGACTCGGAGGAGAAATCGCGGCGACACACGGCTTCACGTGGGAGATCTTGTCAAGCGTCGGACTACCGTATCACGGTGACTCACGTGTATGCACGGAATGTCTCGATAATTTATCCCGCGGTCGCGCGAGAAACGTTTCACCGCTTGTCATAAATAATTTCCCGTTGTCGAACAACGATTGAGGTGGACTACTCGAATTATTCTGCGTCGGGGACCTTTCTGTATTCGAATACTTCGATTATTTAAGTGGTTGGTCAGCGCAGTTCGAAGGGTATTTGAACAGCAGACTGTTCGAGTATCGTGTATTTAAATACCACGATGTACTATTTCAATACGTTTCCGTTGGAATACTGTTGGCGCACTTCAATATTCAAATACTACTTGAATCCTTCTGCGTTCGAATTGTACGAGTTGTCAGAATACTACTCGAGTACTTCCTTATTCCAATAATAGTATTTAAAAAGTAATATTTAAATAATAATATACAAATTATAACTTTGATATAGTTACTTTCAAATAAAACTATTCGAATCATAATAACGTAATGATAACTCGAATACTTAAACATTTTAGATTCGTTCGTAGCATTTTTAATGCCTACGATAATTTCGAAAATTATACCATTTGAGTAGTGAAACTCACGACTGGTTTCCGTTCACATTTCAGCCCTGAGAGCGCGAGGAATGGATTCACCCTTCTGGCCCGAGGGGCCTACCCCGAGCGCGTGGAGTTCCTGGACAAGGTCCTAGCCCTTCTGCAGGTAAAACAATCACTCTCGTCGAACAATTTCAAAGCATATTTACATAAGAGCAGTCCAAAAGTGTCGATTGTGTGCTAAGTACAAAGGCGATGTTTGTCGTTGCAGGACCGAATCAACGTTACTCGAGTTCTGCTCCTACAGAGTTCGGTCGTCGATGGCTCGACCGATTCCCAGTTACCTTTGAGTTGCGTCAAGGTAAGCGATTAACAATTAAACCACTCCTCCTCGTCTACTTCGGCTCATTATTCAGATCATTGTTTGCTTGGTTCGGGGTGTTTTACTGTGTAGAGTTCGTGGACACAATTCATTTCAAATGAAAGAAATAATTAATGGAAGCAACATTTCAACGTTTCAATCATTTGTGTAGGTACATTGTCGTTGTAAAATAAAGATGCCGAAGATGTTTCAATAGCTTTATAAGTTTTTCAGTTTATAACTTATCGAAAAAGTGTTAATACTAAATAGTTGGAATGTTTATTTTTACAAGAGCACTTGGATGGTCAAATACTGGCTTCGTTTCGGATTCTGTTTTCAGACCACCATTGTGGACGACGCAGCTTTGAGCAAACACATTCCCAGGCGGGAAGAAACCCACGATCAGACGCAGTGGATCGCATTCTATAAGGTAATTGAAGTTTTATATAACTTGTTGTCTCTTACTAAGGTTTTAATATTAAAAGATATCGCATTTTCAAAACAAAATATCCACTTCATTTATCTATACCATGCGTATCTACAATTCAACAAATGTTAATCATTTAATAAATCTTATCACTCACATCACTCTGTGACATGCCTAAACCTGCTGGTTTCTTCCTGAATATCTTCGCTCCTTTCGAGATCCCTGTCAGAGCAATTCCACCTGCGGCAAGTGTCACCGGCGACAAAGCCAGCCGTCTCGAGGCGATCCGTTCGAATCGAAAGTCGCGACAAATTGCTTCCGAAAAGAATCGCACCTCCGAGTCGCAAGGAGCCGTAGCGCGAAAGAGACGAGCCTGGAATCTCATCGGTTGACCGAATGTCACGACGGTGATTCGGCAGGTTCGATGAAAAATGAACGCTGGGCCTCGGCCAAGGCGAAATAATTGTGTTGGCCCGCCTCTCGGAATCGCGGTGCAATTATTGTCGGGGAATTTATCCGCCAACGGTGGCACTGACCGATGTTACCGATTTATTCGTGGTTCTCAAACCACGTAATGGCGTTTTAATGGGTCCCGTTAAGAAAAATAAACCCTCGCCGTTCTCCTTCGACAACGTCGCGATGATGATTCGTTACGATACTGATTTTTTCCCAGGCGATCGGTCGACGTGACGTTTGGCGTGGGTGTCGGCTTCCTTGATCATCGTTTTTTTATTTTTCGAGAGATAGAAGTTTGATATTTTCGAGATTATGTAGAGGAGACAAGTGGATTATTTTTTTAGTGATATAATAATATGAGCAGTGGATATACTAATAAGTTTGATGAGACCATTATCAGGATCCTTATTTTTGTACTCCTTTACTTTATTACTTTATATATTTTGGTTTCATTATTTAGTATTGATTACTGATTGTGTATTTCTTCTATATTTACCTACATTATTTTTATTAATATTTACAAGTAATGATTTCCATTCATCTCACCATTGGAGTGTAATAAAAATTATTTGCATTGAAACGCTTAAAAATATGGTGAGGAACATGATTAATGAAACCATTATCAGGTTTCTTATTGTTCTCGCGTTTAAAATTAATTACGTATTCCTCCAACAATTATCAATATTTTCTCTCAATACACTCAAGTAATGATTTCCATGTATCCAATCATTGTAGCATAGAAGTTTCTTAATTATCATGTCCGTGTAAATTCGAGGCCCCCGTAATTGCGAGCCTCGGGATAAATGGGCCGAAATGGCCCCCAAATGGCCCCCCTCCGCGATAGGGCCTGGTTCCCGTAACGACTACTCGGCCAAACAATTTGCCAGCCCGTGAAAGTTCGAAATTGTCGAAGCCAGTCCCGTACGATACGCGGAGAGATAAATGCGCGCTATTTGAACACGCATAGTAAATCGTCGTTCCCGAGATACTTCGGTAAAGAGGTAGTCAAGTGGCGTCCGCGGGAGTCCTTACTTTCTGCCGAAGAATCTCATGCTCGCCGATGGAACCCTCGACGCACCGAGTTAATGCCTATCTCGGCGAGCATCGCTGCCCAACCGTTATTTATAAACATTTTCCAACTGCGAACAAGCACAATTTTCTCCTTGTAACGCTTTCCGATCGGCTATCGGCAAGGTCGCGAGTAACTGTTGCCGAGTCACCTCGTCTTCGTTTATCGCGGACCCGTTGAATGAACCGATAATGACCGTCATTAGGCTATTTTCAGTTCGGAATGATCGCGTCAGGTACTATTTTTAAGTAATTGGTAAGAGAACACGGTAGATTACGAGCGTTTTGCATTGAGAATGTAGTTTTGCCGAAATTGCTGAAGGAGAATATTTTATTTGGCGAGGAGCGTTATTATAAGAGGTTGAGATTAAATATTTAGCAATTTATTACTTTAGCGATGTATCATTTTTAACATAACGATTACTATACAGTTACTATGTTACCACGATAGATTAGATCTGTACCACTACTCCAATTAATTTATAATATCTCTCAACTACAACAATTCTTGAGTAAAGGAAGACCTCGATTCAATTTCAACCTTCAATTTCATTCTATGAAATAATCAATTAAATTATAAATAATACCAACCCGAAGTTAAATGTTTCCTCTCGAATCGCAACACAAGTGGCTCGAACAAGTCTGAAGTCCTTGTAAAAGAAAAAATCGAGTTAGAGTGCTCCCGTAGGATGACGAATGGCCCCAACGATTAGCTTTTCATCCCCGGAAGGTTTAATTGATTTTTCTAATTGCTCTCGACGATGCATCACCGAGTCTACCGGACTTCTTTAGAGCCACTTACCGACCACCTAACCAGAACTCGGATCGAAGCCTAGAATTATGAACGTTCGCTGCTCATCGCCTCGAGTTTGAGCTATCGCGACTGTCGAGCCACTTTACGACAGCGATATCGAAGAAGTCAGCGAACAGCCAGGCTGCAGGCGATGATTGATCGGAAGATCCATCAATCCGACCGATGATTCCGCGAAATTGAGACGTCAAGATATATCCAATCTACGCTGCGAACTCTCGCATGTTTGCGCATTGGTTTCTCTTATCTATGATTGAAATTTTTCGAAAGAAGCCTTCATCGCTGCTCGTTTTCTTCGCATTTGTTCCAATTGCGAGTCCTTGGTGTATCGGACCGGATAAACGACGATGATATATTGTTTTGGCGAGAATCTTTCACTCATTGCTGGCTCATGATTGGCATGGCTGATGTAGGGGAAAATATATTTGCTTTTAGAAGGATAAAATCTGAAAACAGGATATAATCTGTTCGGAGCAGTCGTTTGATTTTTGTTTAAATTAAAGTTTTCGATTTCTGTGACCTCTTCGGTGAGTAGTTAGTATGACACGGGTACACAAAAATTGGTAAAGTTATTCAATATCAATTAATCACGGTAAGAGTACCGCTATTTTCTCCGATAAATTGTTTCCATGCGATTGGCATTTCTAATCGATTAAGAATGTATCATAATATAAGCAAATCCAATTGACTGGTAGATAGGTGTGTCTATACCGCATTCTGCGTACGTGTGTCAACGCTGTACATTGCAGTTCAGAAGTCTCTGCCAGGTCTTTCCTTCTATTAATATCTATACATTGAGATGTAAAATTTTCTTGGTCCTTATAGCGAATTTCTGTAGAACGAAGGATGGATTTTCTGGTAGGATCCTAAGCAACCCTAACTCTCCTCTCTTCGAATACCAATCTTAGAGAATTTGTAATAAAAACAAAAAGAAAAAAAAAATGTAACATACAAAATAAAAATAAAAATACACACTTCGAGGTGTATTCGGTAAAATCTATATGGAAAAATATTAAAAAATGGCGTGGCATCGATGTATATTCCTTTACTGTTTGTTTTTTGCAGGAGTACGACAGTCTCATGACGGAATGGCAGGCAGCTGGACGGAGACTGGCTCTGGAGATGTCTGAGCTGAAGGAATGCAGCAGCCTGTCCGGAACGTTGACGCCTCTCGGTCGGCTCCTCACGGACCCCACAATGAGACGAACGTCCAGAGATGCTGAGGAAGCGATCGCCACGCTGGAGGAACGCGCTTCGCCGCTCGTACACCTCGAGCACGTTAGGTTAGAACAGCGTTTCCCAAACTCTTTCAAACGCGATACACTTTTCGTCTCGTTACCAAAAAATTCGTACTTTTTTAAAAATATAGTTTATTAATTTATAAACGTACATTACAGTAATCTAATTCATATTCTATGAATCTGTTTTTAGTCTTAGACATTTTACGAGGTCACGTATGCCTCCTGTTAGCCTTCAACGTGTATTTTGGACTTTTATTTACGTTAAAAATGATACTTATTTTTAATAGCAAAATGCATGCAATAATTGAGGAAATATCGAGCCATGAAAATTTTATGATTAGTGCAGAAACTTGTAACGATATACAATGATGCTACAAATACATACAATTTATTTATTTAATATCTGCAATGAATTATTTTCAGTTTGGGAAACGCTGGGTTAGAGTCCAGGCTCCCAGGAATTTCACGAGCACCCAATAGATGCGGTATTCGAAGTTATGGTCGTTGCCGTATCCTTCGCGCGACTTTATGCTCCACGGTTCTGTTTTAATTATCACGACACCTTCGTTGAATATCTCTTTCTCTCTTATTCTCCATTTAATTCGTCGATAAAATAGCGAATTCGTCTATTAATTTCTTCCACGGGATTGTTGTTACGAAAAAATTTCATTCGGAAACAACCCCCTGTGGCTAATCGTTAATTTTCTAGACACCTCGCAACAAAGTTTACGCGAAGGCTAATATACAGGGTGACCATTGCGAAATTTCTGAAATAAACAGATATGAACGGTTGTTCTTTTTCACGTCAAACAGTTTCTCATATTGTTTGGTCCTTTCTCGAGAATTGACAACTATTTTCGATGTCAATTTAAGTCCACTGTCTATGATTATGAAATGGGAGCTTGCTAGTATTATTCAAGGTATGATTATTAATAAAGTTATTTATTTCTAATGTCATAAAGTACTTCATACGTCAATAAAAGCTACCCTCAATCAATTTTCTGATGATCTACCTTCTCTTAATAACTGTAAGTAACATTTCAAATGAACTTCAATTTGCTTCACAATTCAATCAGAGGTATAATTTAATTAATTTTATTTTATTTAGACTTTCCTCATCTTCCTTAGAACCAGATACATTTTTTGAAAACATAGAAGTTATACATAAAAATTCCAATATAAATAACAAAGGACCAAAAATAAAAATACACATCGATCATAACGAAAATAAACCATAAACGAAACAAATTCTCCAAAACTTAACCTTATTTCCCGTGAACCGTTTTCCACCAGTTAGATCCAAATAGACGGCTCCCAGGTGTCCTACGTGGGAAAACCACCCCCGGAACGGTGGGTAGAGATAACGGTTCGACTCCAACGAACTTCCCAACGGTCACCCTGTAACGTTCACGTGTGTGCGCGCAACGTGTAACTTTCCGGCGGTTATACGTGCATACAGTATTCCACGAGTACGTTCTCGCCGTTGCACGGCTAAGCTAAGGACAGTTTAATGCGAAGATAACGTCCGCGGCGTGTTAGTCAGCGCCCACTCGTGCCTTATGCTATGGGGACTCTCGCGAGTTAGGGTTCGATGTTTCGTTAGCGATAAGGGGCAACAAGAATTCCTAACGGTGCGCCTCGCGATCACGGTTCCTTTTTATCTTTCCAGATTGTCGGTGAAACGGGCACGGAGATTGGTGGAGGAGGTCGGGAACGCTGCCACCAGACTGGAATCGTCGTTCGAGTCCCGGCGGGCGACCATTCGCAATCTCGCGGTTCTTCGGAGCATCGAGGACCAGGCGCGTGAGGTAAGTCCCAGGAGAAAATTGCCATGATTGTTCTGCGAACCGATTTCGCGAGGGTAGACTTTACAGAATTCAGACATGATGATAGACGTATTCTACAAGGCATAAATATTGCGAAATTATCTTTGGGAATTACGGGAATGTGTAACGAGCCTACAAGTTCAGCTTGTTAGGTTTGAGTGTTGTGCCTAGTACTCTTGAGGCTGGGTCTTTCTGGGCCCACGCCTGCTGAGAACAACCGCGCTACTTGCAATTTAATAGTAATACCAATTCAGCTACTTAGTGAGAGTGTTGAATGTCGCAGTTTAGAGTCCTAGGTCTGTTTAGACCCACGCCTGTTAAAAACATCTACTCTGCTCAAAATGTTACACCTCTACAAAGTTTCATCTAACTTTATCTCACAGATTCCAAAGAGCATCTCAGCATCCGGAGGTAATCTTCCACCTCACATCCACCTGTATCAGCAGCCAAGCGAAATAATTAAATCTCTTCCATCAGATTTTTTTTTCCTGCTTTGAATTCATTATATCTATAATCACACCATCACTCTCTCTAGTAGTACCTCTTATTCACTACAAAATCGTTACATCTGCGATCGCTATTATTCAAGATTCGAGCATATCGAATGTCTGTAACCGCGCGTGTGCGAGCATTCGCCAAGTCTCCCCCGCAAGGGCCATTATGGGAACGACGACGATAACAGGAGGATGCTGGACGAAGGGCACGGCTAATCGCGCTCGTGATTTCCATACGCCTAATACGGTTGGCGGAGCATTAGCGCGTGTATTCGCTTCGGTATCCGAGCCGCCCGTTTCGCTCGGGATGGGAAGGAAGCAGGGGACCGTAGCGTGCGACGACATGTTCGATGACTCCCCGCAAAGGAGGCCGAACATCGGCTCTCGAGGTCGTCGAGGATGCCAGAAACGAGGTTACCGCTACCTCCGAAGCGCTCTGCCCGTGGAAAAGCCTGAATCCGTGATCCGTGATCCTCGGAGGGGGAACAAACGAGACGCGTCTCGATCGATCTTCCCTCGTTGGAGCGAACAAGCGAGACACTGCTTCGATGATCGGGAATCGGCCAACCGTGCGATTTTCGAAGTGAAAGTTTCGTCGAACGCGAATAAGGCGCCCTTTGTCTATCCCCTTTGAGGGCGACCGCCTCTCCGGCGTTCCCCAAAATGGCGGGGCAATGTAAATTTGCTAATTGACGACGAGGTAAATGTGTACAATTACTTTAGGAACGATGCATTGGCCTCTAATCGGTAACAGAACGTTTCCTGGCTTCGATAAACGGGCCAATCAACCGCTGTGTTGTGGGAATCGTTCGATCCTTGCGGAGGATCGCGGAAGAAGGATCGGGTTTCACACTTCCGCGCTAAGGAGCCCTCCTGACAGACAGAATGGTTAAGACTGGGACGAGAACAGGTTTAACAGTGAAAAAAACCTTAATGCTCGCGTGAACGTCGCCGTAAATTCGCAATAAATTGACAGGCAAACGGTGGACGGTCCTTTAAGATGAGAAGATGGACGCTTCCGAGGGCTGTGAATCGACGAAGCACTGGGGAGTCAAGATTACGAGTTTTTTCAGCTGAGGATTTAAATCATTATTGTTTTTTCTTTCTCCTGTCCAGTTCTTGTAAGATTTAATTTACCAGGCATTTTAAAATAATTATTTAACAGTATTTGCCTGCATGTTGCTTCAGAAGATTTTATTAAATGGGCGAGCAAAAATTGAAACGTTTCTAAAAACCAACAGATACATATATAGAACGTTAAATATATAGATAGAATATATGTCTTTAAAAATAAATTACGAGTCCTTGAATATTCTTACGATTCTCTGATTGGACTCGACATGCTTCTTCCTAGTCTGTCTAGGATTAATGATCCATTCCAGTGAGCTACGCGAAGGTAAACGTCATTAATTTACGAAACGACAGGACTCTTTTTCTGGAGAACTATTAAACTCGCAAGCATAGCTGAGCAAATGGTAATATTTCCAAACGACCCATTAAAGGTGCTTAAATTAACATTCTCAGGACGAACAGCAATATCTAAGGACGATTGGAATAGTCGGAAATAAAAAAAAAGGATTACGTAAACGGCTCGTGGGATAGGGAAATTAATTACGGCAAACGGTCATGGCTGAAATAGCTTCGTTTCTTCTTAAACCCACCCGCGGTAGTTAATGGTCGAGCAGATCCGCGTTATTCGCGACGGCTCATTGTATCATGCTAATTAAACGTGTAATCACTTTGTCGTACATAGCACGTGTACGTAGACGGACATGTGGGCTCGACACGATCCGCACGTACGCGCGACACACGTGACAACTCCGTTTCAGGCGGAAACACGTGAAGGTACGTGATGTAATCGTGTCGCTGCTACGAAACACGTCGTATGATCCAGCAACATCGGAAGCTGGATCCAGCTGAGTCACGTGCCACGAGACTGACAGCCTTCGTTATCCCAATTTTAGACTTGTCACCAATGCATACGATTTCTTCTTATTTGATTCAGAATTAATTTATGTATGGTAATTTGGTAGGTGGAATATGAATTTACTTCATTTTAATTTTCAAGAGGAAAATGTCGTCACAGCATGTACGATATGTATTCCTTCTGGCGAGAAGGACATTTATAGCACAGGAAACCCTTTCTGGCTTTAATTAATTATTACTTTAATTCAGAAAAACAGTACGACTATCGTAAAATTTTATATAGCATTATTAGAAAAATTGTATGACAAACATGGAGAGTTCAGAGTACTTTAAAAATTACAGGTCTAGTACGAATTGGAACTAAAAATAAAATAAAATTCAGTATGCAAATATCACTATTTATGATATTCTCAAACATTAACGATCCCATATAAAAACTAGAAAAATTTGCACGTGTTATGGGACTAACATCACCGATACCCATGTTGGATTATAATCCATATATAATGGAATTAACCCAGAAAGGGTTAGCGTAAACGTGGCCTATCATTGAATTCTGTCGCTTTATATTCGCGACCACTCGCTCGTAAAGCCTTTTCTTCCTGCCATAAAGAAAGCAAGGCACGCCGGACGAGAGGATGCGCAGGCCATCGGCGAAGTCTCGTCGAAAGATTCACACGTTCGTAATTTGAGCAAGTGTCAGCTTATATCGAACAGTTTAAGAAAGTTTCTGCCCCTCTAATGACAGCACCCATGCGAGCTGATCTGTCTAAAGTTTCCCATCACTTTCTTATAACTTTCATCGAGGCGGTCAGTTGCTTAGTGACTTTAAGGAGGTCAACGACGACGATGACCGAAATTTTGCGGAAATATCGCTCGTCTGATCCTAATAGCAAGCCATGGACGTAGTAACACACCTAGTAACAAGACATAGATGCTTGAACAAAGTAACCGAACTGCATTCTTTGAGTTGTCTAACGTATGAATGTTTAAACTTGTATAAAATATTACAGACAGACGAATGGAAATATAATAATTTATTCATTCAATAAAACACCGTATAGAAAAATAACAACTCCTTTTCAGGCTTTAGTAAGTGAAAATATTCGTGATATGCATCTAGATATAAATATAATTCGTGTGACTAACCAATTAAATCGCTCAGAGAAATATCAAAGGGAGAAATTGCCATTGAAGTTTTTCATTTATTCCTAAAGCGTAGCCAGCTCGAGCCGGCAATGCCAATAGCAACGTTTCTCGACGATCTCTTTCGATGGTCGATTCCTTTCTTATGGCGGATCGTTAAGCCTGCAAACGGTTGTTCGGCTTCTTATACGCACAAAGCGTTCCTCGATAATTAGATACGAGATGTGCTCCACTCGTTCCCGCGCTGACACGTCTCTGAATCAAGTCATACGCTCGGACGTGTCGTTGACTTTCACCTGACCCTCGGACTTCCCATCACGATTTTAATTTCGATCACCTGATAACGGTGGTGTCTGATATTTTGATCGCGCGAAAACGTTGTCCGCCCAGATGAAGAAAAATTAAATTAAACACTTGGTAATCAGTGCAAGCGTTACTCTTTGGAATAATATAGCTCTCAGCTTAAGTTTCATGACTCAAAGCAATCTGAGCCCGAGTTTTATAACTCAAAGCAGTATCATCTCGAAATCCACAACTCTAAAGTACTTTGAGCTGAAGTTCTATAATTCAAAGTGAATTGAGTGCAGGTCCTATGACTCAAACCTATCTCAGTTCAAGTTCTGTAACTCAAGCTAGCAGAGGTCTAATTCTACACCTTACATTTATTTTAAAATTCATGAGAGTTCAACGATTACTTGCCTAACGAAGCATTAAATTTTGTAATTTATTCATAAAAATCTTAGAAATGCCAAGCTTAATTACCTGCTCAAATTAAATTGATTAAGTCACAAATGCAACGCTTGCTTCTGGTACCCTCATCACCTAAGATGACAACCAGTTGCTTAAATAAATAATATTATTGAACAGATCGATCACTTTTTCTCGTTTTTTATCAGTGGTCGTGGGATCTCGATAAGACGGCGGCGCAATTACGACGGGATTGTTCTTCGAGGCCGAAGTACCGCGAATAAACAAATAGGGTGGGCTTCTCATGGATGCGGCCGTCGACAACGCAGTTGCCTTTGCAGCGAAACGTCTCTCCATATAAGACGACGTTCGATCTTGATCGAAACGATCGCACATCATATATATCCCAGAGAGCATGCTCGGTTCTTCTTCTTTTTTCCCAGTGGTGAACAGTGGCGCGCGTTGTTCGAGCAGGCGCGAGGAAGGACGCGGATTTCTCGCGTGAAGTGGGTCGGTACCGACGATTGTTTAATTATCCCGTCAGGACATGTACTGCTTTCACGTCGAGGAAAATAAATGCTAGGAGGAATTTCGATTCGAGCTGTGTAAAATGAAATTTGAATCGTCGGTATGGTTGGATATTGATCACAGAAGTGTCGTCTTTCGCTAATTGGAAGAAAGAAATTTGAAGAATTATTTGCGAAGAAAGATGCACGCGATTAATCTGAAATTTGTATGTAAAATTGTGGAATGAATTAGCTATAGTTTGATATTTTTTAATATTAAAATATAAATACATCGGTAAAATAAACGTTACCACATAGGTATTAACAATTTTGTCGACAGTATTTGTGTTTGCTCAAAGCTGAACAATTTGAAATTTTTATTTAAAATTGTAGAGATTATTCATACTTTGGTATTTCTTCATGTCTACGATAAATACTGTTCCTACGACACTCTAGAAACGATAATCAAAGTAGCAGAAATGAATCTCTCCAAATTTATAGTAGTGAGTCAGATACTCAACGTTCCTATCTTCGCGAAGTTCGCTCTAACCTAAACTCCACCCTACCACGAAGAGACCTAACCACCGTTCCTCCAAAATGGAGAACGCCCACACCTCGTGCCCCCGAGGGACCAGCCAGACACGGGTACCACGGACCTGCAGCAACAACCTCAGGGCAGCTCCGAAGCGGATCAGCTCGCTGCATTCCGTTATTACGCGTTCCACTTCGATCGTCTGGCAACAACCACCTTCGTCCTCCACCCTCCTGCCCTCGCGACGTTGCACGTCTTCGACCGGCCGCCGTATTTGGTTCACGGAAATAGCGCGCGTGTAACCGACCGGCGGCCAGGGGAGGAGGCGAGGTGAAAAGAAGGCGAATAAAAAGGAGGAAAAAAATGAGGGAAGACGAAGAAGGATCAGAGGCGGACCGATCGGGTTCGAATTAATTGCTGTAACACCGGTTCCTCCCTCTCGACGAGAGCGAGCGCCGCGTACGGAATTACGGGCGTGTGTGGGAAAGTGTGCTGAATCGGACGCTGGACCGATCCTCCCGATGTTGTTTCAGGTATTACGGACTAATTCCGTAATTGCACAGGCTTGCGATGGAGGATGCGGTTCGTTAGCCTTTTTGTCGCACTCGAAACGGGCTTAAGAGTCTCACGCAGTCAGTTTTCTCGTGATTTTATGTAGATGAGAGATAGAGGATACAATTGTTACTGTATTTTATTGTGAATAGGTAGTTGGTTGCGAAATTTATAGAAGAAATGATCTAGATTGACAACGGGGCGATCTGCTTTACTCGTTGAGTCCTCTACGTTACCGAGTCTTACTGGTACAGTGTACTCTGCATTATCGATTGTGTACTCTACATTACCGAGGTTTATCTATGGCATGCATTGCAATAGAGATAGAACACTACCTTTCTCATTGATATCAAATAATTAAATTTCAAAATGACCAGCTAATGAGTGAAACTGTCTATAACTTGCGAAATTATCAACAGTAGACATTACAATATAATTTCACCGAGATACTAACAATATCTAACGAGTTCTTCAATCTGAAGGGAGAATGAAGTTGTTCAGGTGCTGCACAAATGCTTACTAGACTCTTCGGACGCGAGATGCACGTCTGACCATTCCCTCATTCAGTCTACTGTATACCCGAGTTTTACACCCAATTACGCGCGATGGGTCGTAACCGCGATCACGTTTTACATTTACCGCCACTTTCCCGGTAACAATCGGCTACCCAGCAGACATCGGACGTCTCCCGTACCGACGATTACGTCGCATTAGGACGTGCTTGCTCGAGATTCGCGAGATCCATTCACGGCCGTGTGCTCGAGCCTGTCGAAAAGCGATACCGGCTTTCGAGAGCCGCAGAACCGCCTACTCCTGCTCGTCACGCACGGCCTTCCAATTTCAGGGGAATAAATCCAGGGAGAGTGCGCGCCGTTTCAGGAACGACGGGCGTGAAAAATGAACTTTCACGGTGCGATGGGCGCTTAGGCATAATGATGGTAAATAATGCATGAACGCCAGGGAAATTATTGAAGCGTTTTTCTGAATATGGATCCGAGGTGCACCCCGTCACGGAGCGCTTTGCATAATAGCAACAGGCTTCGTTCGTGCTCCGCTGGCATGGCTCACTTGAATCGTTCGATTTCGTGACACTGAAAAGTGCTGCGAAACGGCGACTGATCTTGGGACCGTGTCGCAGATGATCTTTCAAGGGCAATTTGTTAAACTTGTGGTATTTTCTGGGTCTGTTTAATGGAAGGATACATCCATTAATCTGTGGCAAGCATAGATAACTTTCTTTGACTTCTTAGTCTAGATTAGATTAATGATCTATAAAATGATAGTACCACGAATTTGCAACTATCAAAGTCATGCCTCTAAACTTATGATCTATCCGATATAAAACTTCTATGTGAATGCCATGTACATAGATAATTTCTCTTGACCTCTTATTCCAGGTTAAGTTAATAACAGGATACAGGATGTCCTGTAACATGGAAGCCTTACTTCATGGATGAATGTAGTACTTAAAATTAATAATATCAAACGATCCACATGCCCTATTTAACATCCTTTCCAAAACTAAGCTACTATAACTATAAATTCGATTACACTACTTCCAAAGAATCATCAATTCATCATACCATTCTATTATATTTATGTTTATAGCATTCCGAGTTTTAATCGCTCGGGTGAAAAATGCAGAATATTTTTGATACTCGGACAGTTCATTCGAATAACGATCGCCTAGAAGATACGGCAAGCAACTTTGCAAAAATCACTTACGATGGAACGCGATAATAACAAAAGCGAGGCAGGCATTGTCCACAGTTACGTACGAAGGTAATAAGCCCTCAGGAGTTGATGAGCGCGTGCTGAGCAGCGTCCAGGCGCGAGTTCATCGCGTAATGATAGGAAACGTGTCGATTTCGCGGACTATTATAGGGGTCGTTAGCTACAACGGCCTATTTCACGCTTGGACGTCCGTATCCACGATGATGGATGCTTCGATTCGCATCCACTTAGTTGATTTCGTTTCGACTCCTCTTTGGGAAACTGTTTTTTCGACGGTGTTGATATCTTTGGCTTCGGAGCATCGTTTTTTGTTTACTTAGAGGAGGAATTGGAGAATCTTATTCCTGAGCATAGAAAATGGTATCGAATCGTGTTGAGTTATTGCTCTAGTAAGGATGCGAAGTCAGAGGTCCATTTAATCAGCTTACGGAGAACTGAAGACATAGTACTTCGGGATCTATGGAATTATTTAATAGATGTCTTCTCAAGTAGACCTCCAGAGTCAATACTTTTTGTCTACCAAATTCTGCTGGACCTTTTATCACTTGGTCTTCGAGGGAAGAGCGAAGATTTTCGTTCTGGACCTGCTTGTGGATTCAAAAATCGAGGTACTTGAAGAATGCTTTCTCAAGCGTGGGATCAATGGAACCTATCGGAATGATGAAATAGATAAATGAATAAGGCTTGTGTTAGAATGAAGAAATCGATAGACGAGGATTTAAGGAAGAATAGAAAATAGACAGAAAGATTTAAAGAACGTCCATCCCCGAAACCCATTTATGAAATGCACATCCTCGGAATCTGAACGGACAATAAAGAACGCGAACTCTTGTTCCTTCCCAACCGCGGAAGATTGATGATTGGATGACGCGGCGCCGATCAGAACCAAAGAACCTAGCCAAAGATCAACTGGCAACATCAAAGGGATCCACGCGAAGAGCCTTGTATCCGTTTTATTTGCAGGAGATTTATGCACCTCGGGCCCCGCGGATACGATCGATTGAAATTAATTGAAGGTGTCTAAGCACTTGACGAATGATCGATAAAGGATCGGACGTTGAGCAAGAAACCTTGTCCTGGTAATGTTCCGTGATGAACGACAGCGTAATGAGTGTCGCTCCATGGTTCAGTAATCTTCCATGGTACGATAGATGCGTTTACATTGGGAAGTTTCTAGATTAGAAAGTGAAATCTTTGAGAATCTGCACTGCTTCCGTCGTCGATCAAGAACAGGTATTTTAATCACGAATTATTCCGCTGTTTTAACACGTTGACTGCGGAGGACGCGCGGTGTACGTTCTGTAATTCTCGCCACAGCGGCGGTTTCATCCTTTCTTCCTTTTAGAACGCTCCCCACCCTTGAATTTTCGATGTTTCGACTTGAAACTTGCTATATGGGCTCATCATTAGTCCATCTGTTTACCTTCTCGGCCGTTTCAGTCTTGGAAAAGAAAAAGTGTGTTTTCCGCCGTCTTACTTCTCAACCTCTATTGTTGCTACCCGCCGTTTTTTCCGTTCCTTCCGCCGCGTGGTAGCAACCATGAATTCGAACGCCGCAGTCAACGTATTAAAGTCCCTGAAAGTAGGATTCGTTTTGCGTCGTTCATTAAGTAGTGGTTGAATCCATTTAGCTATTTCAGGACTCAATCCGACTCGCAATATGTATCATCCTGTCAATAAGCATCAGCAGGGAGACCTGGGGAAGAGTTCTCTCATTGTGATGACTGGTGGGAGGCTTATCTACTTGATTCCTTATTCAGCATGAGTATCACATCGCATTCTAGATCTAGGCAGAGCATTTACAGTGTCTTCGAAGTGTCTAAAATGCACGATTGGTTGCATTTACTGGAGCAGCGTGCATCCGACACCTCGATACTCACCTCAGTTTTCCTCCAGGTGGCGATTCCCAGAATAATCCCCCGATTCGAAAGTCGGTGCCACGGGGTTAATTTATAAATTCCTAATCGGTTGGTCGGTCTGCAGGGTCCCAGCGAGCGGCCCCGGGCCCGGATAAACGAGAGTCACGAGCCATGGCGGGCTCTCCTCGATGCTCTACGGGATGTCATTTATCGGGGGGCCCCCGTTGTCGAAGAAAGCGTGTTTAGAAATGGTGGAAGAATTTAAGGTTCGCGTCGCTCAACACGGACGGTGACTCACGAACGGACTCGATCTCGGACGAGGGCAAAAGTCTCAGGAGGCGGCTTCTTTCCATCAGATAAAGAGATGCGCCAGGCATAGCCAATGAAGGCGAACACTTTTCCCGCGCGGGAGTAGAACCGAGTCGCATTCATCTGTTGTGCATTCACAGACGCACGCGTGCATATCAGCTGGGGCAAAGACGGTCTAGTGGTATGGCTTTTATAAGCTGCTGGGGCACCCACCTCTCGCTCCGTGCCCCCTATCCCGCCCCTTATCTAGCCATTGTGCGCCCGCAGCCGAGCTCCCTCATTGTTGAACGCCTCTATCGCTGTTTTCGCAATGCTCCTGCCCCGACGCCGCGACGCCGACCGCTCCGCGTTGCATAACGAACATTTCGAGCGACGCTTTTCCTGCTGCGAGATTTTACTCGCTGATAGAGCAGCTCCTTGGCTCCCGGGGCCCTCCGCGAATACTGGGAGCACGGGTAAGATGGGTGCTGCTGGTGGTATGGGATGTCTTGGAGAAGGTGCACGCGGTGGAAGGATGCCAAAGGTGGCGGAAAGGCGGGAATGGAGCTCGAACTACCTGCATTGGAACTTTGACGAGCTTTGGAGCTTTGATCAGACTTGATATAGTACCTCACTGCTTGGGGAAGTTTGAACTCCTGGAGGCAATCCGTGGGAAGGTGTAACTTGTGGACTTCAGGGTAGAAAGTAGGACCTAGATCGTTCCGAATTTGACTACTTGAATCTGGTACTGGTTACCTCATTCTAATCTGTGTTTCCGAATGGCTGTTGCTGTCTAGAGCACATGGAATTTAATTTTCAGGAGCTTTTGAGCAAAAGCACGTTTATTTTAAAAGTACATTCAACACTTTATTTTTAGATATTCTCTATTATTAGCTTAGATATTTCCCACTTTCCTAGTAATTTTCAACAGCGAATGCTTCAGTCAACTGCTTCCAATATCTTCGAAATATAATCACTACAGTATCAAATTTTTAGCAGAAACACTTTTCACGTAACAACCTAACACTTAGGACACCAAACCTCCTCCAGACGACAAGCCCAATTTAAACAAACCACAATGTCTCCAGTAGAATTCACTCGAGGCTCCCATCCGCCAGCACTTCCTCGTCTACCTAACGCAAATTGATGTTCACCTCTACTCGGTAAATTGCTGGTTCCTGTAATTACACAGTCTGCTCGAAATGACCGCGTCTCCCCGAGGTGTATTTACCAAATGCTTATGCAACTCTCGTTCAGCAAGTACGCCGTCTTCGATGCGCCGTGGTAGAAGCAGCGCGCCGGCAACATTGTGATTTATTAGCAAACAAAAGAGCAGATCGCGTTCACCGGCATCCAGGACCGGTGCGTAGAATGGAACGGAGGATGCACCTAGGCAGGACCCTCGAGCTGATACCATTGTCGTAGGGAAGCGTATGCTAATAAGCGGGACCGTGGGCCTCCGCGGCGCGTCATAACGCCTTATAGGTAGAATCCCAGCGAGCGTTTCCTGCCGTGGCGACGAGCCGGTTGTCGCTCTCTGCCTCCCCATCCCCCGGCTGTTTATCGTTTCCACGAAAGACCCTACAAAGGACAGGATGTCCACGGGTCATTGAGTCTCCATTCCGAGGATTCTATTCCCCCTGACGTAGGTCTATACCTCTCACGATCCACTCGTCGCGACGGAGCCTGTCCGAAGTGTCTTCCAGCGGTTCGTGGAAGAACCATTCGCTGAGTTTCACCTTACCACTGACCAATTATCGCGCCTGTTGTTTTTCAACCTTTAATTAAACGCCACGGGAACGGTTCGAGAGCGTTTCTCGCGCGGGATGATCGTCGAGATGTCCGCGAGTAGATAGGACGCCCGATCGTGACTGGGACGTTTCGTGGAAATTAGTGGGCAAATTAATTCGATTAACGAGGGCAGTTTATTTTGAACAGACCGGTGCCGGGTTAATTGAGCCGTTTGGGCTTTTGTTTGGATGCTTAAAGCTTGGATGGAAGAGTCTTGAGTTCGAGCAGTGTCAGTTATTGGCTGATGTGCTGTACTTTATTATGGATATATTGTTAAATGGATTTTTTCCTGAGACGCGATTAGTGATCTAGATATGGAGAGACTGGTGGTATGGGTTAGGTTATCGTTGAGATTATGGTAACACCTGAGGAAGGATACTCACTCTTCGTAAGATTCTTTTCTCAGTCTTATACTAGGTATTTTGACAGTAATTGTTATAACCTTGTAAGAAAACCAACTTCCCTATATTCCCTTCGAACACCTCATGAAAATGTATCTTCGTGTTACAACACACCCTCCACAATAAACCACATTTACATTTTCATCGAGAATACTTTCCAAAAGCACCTCTTTCGCCTACATAATGCCGTTCGTAATTACAATCGACAAAGCGTACAGAGAGTCCTCTTCAAGTACTCCAAGAGTCAGCAGGTGTCCCACCCACGACTCTCAAAACGAATCGCGCGATCAGTTTCGCCAATAAAAAGGAAGCAGAAAAACATGGAAATTTACTCGAATAGTAACGCGTACCGGGAGAGATGCAGTCTTAATTAAAAAAGTTAGGTGGCGTCGGAAGTCTCCCTCGAGGAGGGCGATCGACGCGAACCCTCGTGCCGAACGGTTCCTACGTGCCCGTAGAGCGCGGTACCGCTTGGAAACGGTGGAATTGCGTGACTGCCGGCTATCGGGTAACAGAACCAGCGTGCGCCATTAGCCTCGCCAGAACTTACCGGTATTATTCCCCGTCTTCGAGCCGGAGAGGTCGTGGAACCAACTCGAATCCTGCGCCTTGCGGGACACCGATGGCGAGGATATCGAGTGTCCACCAGCCGGCGCAATTAGAACGAAACGGTAGGTTAATGGTATTAACGTGGGAGGGCTCGGGGGTAACGACGAAGTTCGCGGTTAAACGAGAAGTGTCCTTTGCGGTTGCGTAGAGCGAAGGGGTGAATCGCACCGCGGGGAAATCGAGAGTGGCGATCAGGAGAATTGCTTTGTGGGATCCTTTGGGGGAGGAGTTTTTGGTCACGAAGCAAGGGAAGATGCTTTAATCGAGGGTAGAGGTAGAGATGATTGGGGACGGAATGGTTATCGGCGGCATGGGAGGTGACGGACTATTGGGATGTGATTAGGGTGAGTTGTTTTGCAAAACCTACTTGGAGATGCTGGAATATTTACTATAACTCAACCTTTTATTTCATCACAAAAATAAATGTACTGATAATATGTACAATGTATTTTGTCGCTGGAGAATAGGAAAAGAAAAAGTAGTGAAAAGATCTCAGCTTATTCGTGACATTTAGTAATAAAATCAAAACTTTTAATTAATAAAATAAATATTTTATTATTTCGTTATACTTCGTCCTTTAGTTCTAGGTTAGATTGCTGGTCGATTAGGCAGGTTGAAACCTAAGGGAATCTGGAGAAATGCAAGTTCTATCTTTCTAATCAACGAAATTCATTACTACAAGGATAGAACACTCGATACTTCGGGGGATCAGATCTCCAACTTCAAGACACCCTCCTTCTTCACATTTCAAACTCTCAGATAGCGCTGAACACTTTAGCAATCGAGTTTCCATAACTTCTGACTCTATCGTCCGATTTCCATAACATCGACTCTAGGCAAAGTAGCCTCGTTCGAGGTTCCCTCAGTCAAGTTCCAAAGATCCGAGTAGCGGCGAACGATCGAGCGAATTTGGTGCGTCTCGACCCAGTCCGAGGGTCGATGGTGAGCCTGAGTTCTCATGGCAGCTGGGCGAGGCTGGTCTCAACCCGATACTTCATCCTTCGGGACACGTTGGGAAACGATCTCATTCCGGCGACGGCTCGAGCGTTTTGCTCGCCGCGATATCAGACGGAGATTATATGTGTACACGGCGTGGCAAAGATTCTGTTAAGATACGAGTAGTTCAGGCCGTGCATCATACAAATATTTACACGGCGTGTACACGTGCGATATAAGCCACGGCTCGAGGTTACGCTCAGGCATTGGTAGCGAACGTGATCCATGGATCGCGCGCGTTCGCTCCGGCGTTTCGCCCCCTTTTACCTACGAGATCTATCTTGCGGCCATCTCCGAGGCGCTTCATCTTTTTCATCCCGAAGCGCGCGCCTGTTCGTTCGCGCGGCAGCTCGCTATTTATCTGGCCACCTTTTGTCGTTTACCAAAGATGTACGCGCGAAAGCGGAGGTCGCAAGTGGGTAACAGAACTGAAGCTCCTCCGATTTTTACTGCGGTTTGAAGTGTACAAGGATTCGAATACTGAGTAGTTGAGGAATCAAGCAGTTGAGGAATGAACAAGTTGAGTAGTCTGGTAGGTGAGGTCTAGAGTTTTCGAATTATTGAGTAGTAGCGTGATTAAGTGGTTTAAGAGTTGAGTAATCGTGTAGTTCAGTAGCTGAGTAGTTGAGTGGTTGAATAGTGCAGCTTTGAACGATAATCTCAAAGGATACACCCTTGGTCCACTGTGAACGAAGCATGTAGGACTTCCTGTTACTGAATAGTACCTATAATCTCTTAGGTCTGAAACCACTGAACACCCTATTAAAAGCAGAGGCTCTAAATGATCCACTTGAGAAGCCTTTCACCCTTCTATGAAAAACTAACCCTCTATTCATTTCCTACTATCCTCAACATATCTTCTAACCTATGCATGAACAACATCAAACCACGTACCCTTCCTTTCCTCGCGACATGTAACGTATGTTCCGCACGTGAGACATCCAAGAGTATGTCAGGAAGGATAACTATACCTCCTAAGGTCCACGGTACCTGGAAAAACTAGCCCCCTCTTCCTTTCTCGATTCTCTGATACTCGAAGACCCCCAATTCAACTCTAACCTTGTGTCTTCTAAGGACATTTATCTTGAGTTTCTTGTACTGCAACAGTTCATCATAAAGAACATCAAATCGAGGTCCCATCGCGACAGGCTGAAAAGTGAAACTCGGACGGGCGCTAAAATCGGTCGAAATCTAAACGAGAAAGCGACAGGGAACAATACGACCGCAGACCGCATCAAAGGCTGCTGCATCGATCGAGGGAATCAATATTTATTCAGGCCAGGGGGATCAGAGCCGGCCACAGTCAAGGCCTGCAGCTTCTGACAGCGGAAAACACGCGGCTGAATTTATTATTCGAAACCAGCGCCAACCCGACGAACCGCTCCGCGCTTCTAAATAACGCCGGGGCCCGTTTCAACGGCAGAGTTACGATCGGGATTCTATAAAGCGAAAGATCGAACGTTAATATCCCGAATGCCTCTTTCTCCCCATCCGTCTATCCCGTTCTCGCGATACTCGCCACAAAGTTTATCGCCTTTACGCCTAATTACGGTGTTAATTGCCGATACATGCGCGTATTTCGACGCCACGGATACCGATCGCGCACCGAAATCAACGATTATCGCAACTAATGAACGATTACGTTATCTTCTATCTCTGTTTTCTCGTTCTTTTTTTTTCGCTCCTTCGGTCGCCCCGTTCGGTGTATCCACTTTCCAACACGGAGAATCTCTCAATCTCTCCTAACGGTTGTGCGATTCTTCGTCCTTTCTCTGTCCGGCGATAATCTATACCCATAACTTCTTGGCGGTGTGTCTGGGTCCCTCTCGATCTAACACGGGGATCCCTCTTCTTCCTTTCTCCCTCTTGACGCGTGTGTTGGTGGATGATGAACGAACTTTAAATCAGTCGGGGAGCATTAGAGGCCGTAAAGTTGGATTACGCCTATGCGCCGAGGAGAGATTTTCCTGTGTCGCCTTCTGATGTATTTTATATGGTGCATGGATTTTTGTGGGCAGAGATTAGAAACACGACGAGTAGAATATATATGCCTACGGATATTTTTGTTATATTTTAATTCATTCTTTCGTTGAATTTTATTTTCACAAGTTTTCTCTTATAATTATCCTACTCAGCGCTCACTTTCAGTATTGATATTTTGATCGTCACGTTACCCAGAAATGGATGACAGGACTTTTCATTAAGAAACTAAGCAAATTAATTCCAAAGATGAGGCGATAATGAAAATCAACATGGAGAGAATTCGTGAATTGGGCGAGGTTAAAAAATTAATTAGTACGATAAATGTTAACCCTTTCCACTCTGGACCATCTCGTTGCAAAAATAAGAATCGCGTTACATATAATAGTCTACCTTTATGTTTGCAGTGGTGTCACTAACAAAATTTATTAGACTCAAGATGTCCCCTCATAGGGGATATCCGAGTGCAAAGGGTTAAATTACCTAATTTTCAATGGTCTCTGAACAAAATTGTAACTTTGTAGAAATTTTCACGAGTTTCAGCCTGGCAGCCAACGTGTTAATGAGTTCATGGCTGTATAAATAATTTCTTACTCGAAAAATAAAACAAAATTGACGCCGTAAAGAGTTAATTCGATGCTTGTTTCGACCGATATTTTTTCCATTATTGAATTACAGTAATAGCACGGTGGTGTGCCGCGGTATGTCGATTAAGAATCGTTGGCGCGAGGGAACGGTCGCTCGCGTGGTTACGATCGGCGTCGTAATGAAGCGAGGGCTGGCCAATCACTGGTTCTCTTCGAATTCGCGTTTGAGGTCACCACCGTGCTCGACCGCGAAACGATGGATGATCATGATTCCGACGTGCCTGGCCAGAGGTCCTTCGATGATTCTTCTTCTCCCGGCGAAAACAATGATGATACGTTTTCACGTTGCAGTTTGGGTCGCGGTGCACTTTACACTTATTCAGATTTCCTCGATGGAGCGAGAGTTGGGGCATAAAGTAGACGTTTCGTGGCATTATTCGAAACGTAATGCAGGAATCGTGAATGAGGGAAATTAACAGAACTCCAGCGGCGATTTAAGCGTTTATGGGAAAAGGTTAAATCAAGGTCCGTCGAATGTCGCTTGAGAATGTTTTGGAGAACCGTGAATGTTATTTATGTCACGTGAGAGTTAGTTAAAGGACATTTAAAGGTTGTATAAAGATTACTCGAAGGACACTTGTTTGGAAATAGCTTGCTTAAAAAGAGTGCATGTAACAAAATAATTGATTCAATATTGACAGACAAATCCTACATGAAATACTAATATATTATTAAGTATAATAAATGCAGTAAAAATAATTTAATTATCTATATCAACCTGAGAAATGCGGTACACGTCTTGCAAGCCAGTACACTCCATGTCGGTCCCAGTCTCGAGCGTGAATCGACGAACAAGAATTTGAATACGGGACCAGGACATCGTAGAAGGCGACAGGCTGGCTGTTTCGTCGTTTTCTCTCGCCATCTTGAAACAGGTTGCCCGGTACACGACACCTGCTCCCAGCCCTGAAAATTCTTTCGCGGGGACCCAGCCTCCTTATCGAGTTTGCTCATCTCCAATCAAGTCGGCTGCGGTCCAACGAATAATCTTGACGATATTTCGACGACATTAAGTCGCCGTTCCAGCGCTCTCGAGTTTGTCGTTCCTCCTCGCATACCTCACGTTACGATTATAAAAGTTATAACGCTCGTATTTCTCGTACTTAACGTACGTGTCCTGATATTAAAGTGATGTATCATAATATTGGTTAAGAATCAGGTTGTATTTTCTCCATAAATAAAACGACCAGTCCACACATCAGCGATCTGTGAAGCAACATCGAAGCCAGCTGAAAATCGTCAATAGATAATCGAACATATGGTAGAATCGTGCTTCTTCGTTTTACCACGCATCATTAATCTTGTGCGTCTCGCTATGTTCCGCGGAAACTGAGCGCAACTAAGTGAATCCCGATAGGTTCCATGAGCGAGATTTATCACGTCGATATACATAACTGGTCCGAACCATCGAGCCAAACGTAATCGATGACAGCCTTTACGCAACTGCTTGGCAAATATCGTCTGGGCCCGTGGCTTTTATCAAAACAAATACCACACGTGTCGATCGGAATCGACCACCTAGCAATAACTTCGCGGCCAGCTTCCGATAAATTTCAATTCCTACGTAATAGGCTAACGCGTGATTTTCTTAAAAAGGGAAGAAACGTAGAACCCGTGCGACGATTGGCCTTTCACTTTCTTCGTCGCGACACCAGTTGTTCCTAATTGCGCGGAGGATTTCGGTTCCTCGATTATGGTTATACAATCGTAACGTCTCTGCGTGTAATGAGAAAAGTGGTCGTACGTTTTGCGGTTTTTCCGATAACTTCGTGAAAGCAACGCACTTTGCGGTCGCGAACGACAAGTGCGCCGGGGAGGACGCTTCCCATCCTCTTCGCGGTTTCTGACCCGGAAATCATTTGAAATCCATACGAGGTGCTCCATTAACTTTCAACGAAATCGATCTCGATACCCTTGATACGCCGCGAAAGGTGGATTTCGGTGAAATCGCTCGCCTAAAATGTCCGCCGCGATGCTTTTACCCGAGCGCCCCAAGAAAATTCTATCATTGTTAAATGGAAGGTCCTTGAACTTTCACTTCAATTTGAAAGATGATTCAAGCACGTTTTACACGCTTATTGCTCATATTTTATTGTATCGCAATTTGGAATTCATTGAATTTTATTTTATTTTGTTGGTTTAAACATCATTAACTGGATATCATTTTTCTATAGCAAGCATCAATTATTATTAATTCTATAAGTAGTAATCAATTCTAATTAAAGAAACCCCATTAAAGATCAACTGTTTAAGCAATGCTCTGCCTAAATGTCAATGATCTACCGTACGCGTTACTGATTTCCACTGGCGCCATTTAAATGACAGTCTTCGATGGAATTGTAAATCTCCGGAACAAACGTCCGTCTATTCTCGAGGTAGATAAGCTGAGATTTCGACATCAGCGAGAGAATAAACCGGCAAACGCAGCTGTTACGTGTCATAAAGTCGCGAACGCAATATTAATAGAAATAGGAACGCCACTCGGGTGACTTCAATGCGTGACGGTAGCACTCATCGCCAGGTCAACGCGCGGATCTCTCTACTCAATCATTCGTACTCTGAAAACTTGTCTATAATGGCGTCTAGCACAGTTGCCATCAAATAAGATTGTAATTGTAATTTCCACCTTGAGTGTTCAATATTTTCACTAACCCAGTTACGAATACATTCGAAAAGGTTCAGTTTGCCTATCTAAAGCACTTCAAATTCTTGCGCAGACTCCAGAGGGTCCAAACGTCCAATTTAAATTACCCGACAGGCGAAATTTCACTTTCTTCGACGCGTGATGTTTCTCACCGTGTCAGAATTCCCCCTTTTTTTTTACCGAGAACGATTGTTTCGTCGACGGTTCCTGTCCGCGGAACTCGGAATCCGGGTTATTCCGATGCAACGAAACTACAATTTCACGCAATTATCATACAAAGTGGTTCGTACCTCTCGAACGAAGTTAGCTATGGCTCACGGGGTCTCGATATTGCAAATCACGAGCCGCGCCAGAACTTTCTCTGAAAATCGCCCGGGCCCTGGCGTCGATCTCGAGGCGTTATCGTGTCTACGTGGACGATCAATCGGCGGGAGTCCGTTTCACGATCCCTCGGATCGATCCTTTGTCGATCCTTTGTCCAGCCACGGTGACGACGATAAGCCGTGTCGAATCACGAGACGTCGACTGCAGCCGATTTTGCAACGGTCTTAAGTCTCGCATAAATTATACACACATCTCTGTCTCACTGTCCTGTTAGGATATTACGAAACCTTCGACTGTCTCGCTCTCTTTCTCCTCGTCGTCCTCTATGGGTGTCGCTGCATGACTTTTATTACCGCGCCGTAACCTCTGGCACGAGGAACACGGACATAAGTCTACTTTGTCGCTCGAGTTTCACGCGTTTGCGACACCCCTTGGCTTTCGCGATCGATTCGATTCCCGATCGACCACGGTTATCGACCTGGGAAGCGATTTTCAGCGATTTCCTCCTTCGATGACACGGAATTGTTTTGCCTGCGTTGATTCTGTGTGCTTTGAGTTGCTTGGCGTTCGAACTGTTGCAGTAACTGTGAGAGTCTTAAGAATTAGTGAGATATTTATTGGAATACTCTACCTAGGAAGTGGTTTACTTGAATATTCCGATACCGATGGAACTATTTCTGTGACATTTGAATTTTTTCTTTGCATTTTCATGAAATTTCAAATTCAATAAATGTATATTATCATACATTTAAAATGGGTTCATTTTTCTTTAATGTGAAATTGTTATAACTTCAACAATTCTCCATAGTCTTTTCTCCTTTACTTCTGGTCAAACCTATTAATACCTTTGCTTTAGAAAAATAAAATTTGTAAAACCAAGAATTCCAGGATACCTCGGAACGCACATGTAGAAATTTTCTAAATGTCTCAATATGTGAAACTTGAAAAAGTTAAGTCGTCACTAAACAACCGTTTAGATCCAATTAAAATGTCTGATAAAAATTCCACGGAATAACTCTACTATTTAATGCACACAGAATTCTCCGGGTATTAATTTCTCTCCATCTCGAAGGGAACTTATAATTTTATTGCATTCCTCGAGCAGACTAGCGCTAGGCCCTTTTGTCCACCGAACGTGTGAATGAGAAAGCTGTTTCTTCGCGATGTTACTTAAGTCGTAGATCTATAAATGATGAAATTTCAAATAGTTCTCTCCTGTCGCAATGGGTTGATGGAATCTCGAGCGTGGCTGATGGTACATCGTGCGAACGAATTTGAAATGATACCCTGTTCCCATGACTATTTCTCTAAGAATTCTTTTCACCTGATTTCATAAAATTATTTGTCATTATTGCGTCACTACAACACCTTTCGCATAATTTTTCTTCGAAACGTAACTACTGTCATTCAAAAATGGCATTTCTCATCTTTATGTCTTCTGTATCAAGCATTAGACAAGAAAGATCCTTGAAGATCAATTTCTAAACAACTTATAGTTCTTCCTGCCCTATGCTCTTTCCCCCCGTGAATTTGCATTATGTTCTCCAAAAGAGGACCCACGATAAACAATTTCGAGTGCCCTAATTGATTTCCACTATACCGCCTTCGCGTCTCTAAATTGTGAAATTTAGTGAATCCTCCCTTTTGTGAAACAAGAATTAGTTTAAACATACCGTTGAGATTCTACTCTAACTCAAGGTTCAGCATCGGCAAATGAGTCACCGAACTCGCCTTGCGCCTCTGGGCTCCGAGAAGAACGACTCCTCGGGTTCCTGGAACGCTCTGGTATGCTAATTGCGATCCCAGTGCGTAAGCATTGTTGTATGCGTAAGCGGTGCGTGTACGCGCACGTTGATCCACCTGGTACCAGCGATTGCTCGGTACACCATGCTGCATACGATCTAAGTCGGCTCCCACCTTTTTCTTTTTTTCTTTCCCGTCGTCTTCCCTCCTCCTCGAGGCAGTTGTCGTTCTCGCCATACAGGATGTCCCAGCAATCGAAGCACAGCCTGTAAAAGAGAAATTCTTCGTGCAATAACGTGGCAAAAATATAAAATAGAATTTCTTTTCTATGTCCTCCTGTTACGAAAATATAATTTTGGTAATTGGATAAACTAGGTAATTCATTTAAGGTATCGAAGGGAAGCTCGATATATCTGTAGGAAAGCAAGATAGCTCAAAAGTAATTTACATGTAATATATTCTACTTAACATAAAGTAACTTTTGTGTATAAACATTTCATATGAAATAGTTACTTTAAACGCTATCTATAATTGTAAGGGTAGATGGTTCACTTTGTATAGTTACGCTTACGTAGATCAGGCAGGTTTTAAAAATTTATATACTCGACAACAGAAGGTCACGCCGAAAAATGTTATTCTACGTTTTCGATTTCTTTTTACACAAAAAATCGCTAGCCTTGTTCCTGTCGTGCTGAGACACCCTGTACACCGAATATTAGAGGCGGTTGAAACTTGTTATAAGGGCTCGGTTGCGACATCGAGAACCGATGGAATCGGCAGCATCGATCGAAATTATGCCAGTTCGCCACGTGATGTCTCTTGGCTAATGGCTGCTCGAAAGTGATTAACTCGGTTCGTTAATTACGCGAGGGGCAATGTCGCGTAACAGCGAAACACTATGCTCGGTTACGAGAGAGATAGCAGCCGAGGTAATTGATTTTATGATACTCGACGCTCGAGTACCTTGGTGACTGAACAGAAATTGAAGAATTGGAGTGTCTTCTTTTTTCCAGAGGGTCGATTTCTCTCTGAAACGCTCAGTTCTTGGGTGTCCTTGTCATCTAGCAACTTAATGAATGTAGTATATTCTGTTCGCGAGGGGATTGTTGATGATGTTCGAGTCATGTAGGTTACCCAACAGGTCCACGCTTTTGACACTTGCACTTACAAAGGAAGCTCGTCAAGTATTTCAAAGAATCAATTTCGAAAATGTTTTTTACGAGAAGACTCTTTCTCCCAATTTTTTGTGTCACGACAAAAGTTCCCTCAACTCAAATATAATTATTTCTGTAACAGCATAATGCTACCTACACAGTCTCTTCTAATGTCCTTTTTCCCAAACTAGAAAAAAAAACAGTTTTAGCTGCGCACTACCCAAATGCACTCAGTCTCTAAGCAATCCTCTCAAACAAATCCCTTCTGCATGCACAGAAGGAATTCCAAGATCTCGTTTTTCCCCTTATCGCGAACATCCCCATTAATAACAAGCAAGAAGATTGCTCGAATGCCAGATAAACTTGGACGCTATCCAACCGCCAACTACATACGTCATTTTCCACGTCCCACCTACTCGGGCCAGGCAAGATTCTAGAATCTCGAATACTCGCATCTTGACTGTAAAATTAGGTTTCCTCCGTAGTCGCATATCGGTTGGTGAACATTCCCGTATCGACGCGAACTCACGCTGGGGCATCGACTTCGATTAACAATTCAGCAGTCACGCAACGCATAAATAGTTAGCGTCACTCTTTATCTCCAGCGTTTATTAGAATGTAATTAATTGACTCGAGATGTAGGTTAACGCTCGCAGCGTGGTTGGCCAGGATAACTGGAATATTTAGCAGTCGATTTAATTGAATAAGTGTGTCGCGGAGACACATAACTGGAGATTATCAGCGGCCGCGGATCAGAGATATTACTCAGCGATCACGACGCGTCTACGATGGTGTACGAAGTTTTATCTACGAATGAAACACAGATGCCTCGTTGATAAGGTCGAACGACTCGCGGGTGCATTGCCTTTCGTGTCATCGAAACAAAAGGCTGATTGTACGCCCTGTGCCCGGAAAAATAATTAAGGAAAGAATTCGGTGGATTGGATGTAAAAGGATGCCTTTTACGTATGTAAAATGATTTATCTCATTATTTTATTATTTTATGTATTTCATTTCTATTTCATTTTATATTTTCTGTTTGGCTCCCAAATGTACCATGGCGGTTTAATTGAATAAGTATGTCGCGGAGACACATAACCGCAGATTATCAGCGCCCGCGGATCAGAGATATTGTCCGACGATCGCAGCCCTGTCTGAATATGTACACAGTTTTGTCTATAACTGAAACACAGATGCTTCTTTGGATAAGGTTAAACGACTCGCGGGTACTTCGACGAAGCGTTGCCTGGTGAGATCGGCTGCGATTAGCAGCGACGGAATTCGCGTTGAGATTCTTCGGCCGCAGTAACAACGGGACGAGCACTCGCAACCGCGATGGCGTGAAAAATTTGTTTCGGTGCCTGATTCGCGTTCTGCTAATCGCCCTAGGTGAACGGTACCGCTCCCCGTACTCGTTAGATCGCGTACACAACTGTTCGCATGAACTTGAAATTCAAGGACGATCAGTAATCAAATTAATTATATTTTTCATGTTGCTCAAACGTATTTATATTGCCAAAGGCGATTCATCATGTATACAGTCAGACCCATAAATATTCGTACCACTTATGTCGATTGATGAAAGTCTAAATGAAATGATGGATTTGATATTTCCAAATAAATTTTTCATTATAAAAATATACACGTGTAATGTTTATTCATGTACATATTTGTAATGAAACATTAATTTGGAAATATCAAACGTATTATTTAATTGGGACATATTCTTGTAATAGACTCACAGGATACGAATATTTAAGGGACTGACTGTATATTCAATAACTTTTATACATAACTTTCTTGACTATTAGCAAATTTTAGATTGTTACGTAATGAAAGTTTTATACTCGAAAACGTTATATAAAATGTCGCTCGATGAGACTAAACGGTTCAAATGGAATAACTTGTTCCCCAGCTATGTTGCCACGCGTTGAAATCACCAGAGCAGCGTTTATGTCAATATTATATTCACGATTTTACTGCTCGAAAACTGGTCACACTATCGACCTGCGCATTTTCATTGCGTAATTTACAATTTATTTCCTTGCACGTGTCGCAATTTCTCGCTTTCCGTCTTTCTTATCACGCACTCTTCTTTTACAACAAATAAATCAGGTATCTACATGAAAAATGTACTTGTCGCTGCAATTAATTTGCACACACTTAAAACCTATTTAAGGGCAATGAGTACGTGTTTATAGTGGTGATATAATATTTACGTATTTTTAAATTTCTTTTCTCCATAAATAAATCGTCGTGCAAGTACATAATCCTTGTCCCGAAGCTAAACCGGATTCAATAATTTCCAGTATATTACAATTACTTCGTCGAACGATTTAATAATAAGACGTCGCAGGATGAATATTGTTGTAGAAAATATTTTAATTTATCGTAGTTATATTTCAAACCAGTTTAAATCTAATGAAAAAAAAGCAACCTAGTAATACAATGCACCAAATGAATTTCACTTAAAAAAGAAGTTTGCCTAGATAATACATAAAAGCAACTTTATAAAAATTAAGTGCACTTACACGCTTTAAATGCTTCGTCTTCTTCGCGATGGGATCGCAAACGAGTGTCATTTAGTCCTCGGAAACGTGCATCGCTGGAACCCTCTCGCTTTGCACGACAAACACTCGGATTTACAAGTGCGGTGCGTTGAACAATTAGTATTTTGCTGGAACCGCTGAATCATCCAACGACTCGGTTATTAGCCGTACTCGTGGATTATGCGGCACGGGTTCTGCTATCTTTCTTATTCCTCTCGTGCTCACTCCGAGATCCGCGCAGATGGACGAAGATCCTTATTACAGGAAATAGCCACGGACTCGCTCGTGTCATTAAGTATGCAAGTCTCGGCCGCAGGCACGGCTCCATCGCCGTTCAACATCCGTGCAACTCGAAAACTTCTAATCTACCACCCAGGATACACCTCCTCGATCGTTTATTTCTTCACATTCTCGCTCTATCCTGGAAATAATTACACGCTATTGATCGTTATTGAGCGCCTCCAATCGCCGCGGGCCCCGAGAATAATTCGTTCCGTTCCCCTCGCTGCTTCGAAGGCGCACGATTATTTATATACTCAATTTCGGTTATGTTTACTCTTTCTTACCTCGACATGCGTCTAAATAAACCACGGACGTGTCGTCGATTTTTCTTTCGCGTAATTATCTTTTACGACGTTGGTTTATGCGCCACAGGCTGATCTAAATCTCACATGCTGATCGATCGATACTGGCTTACGGAATGTCTTCGGAAAATTGAAGTTAGTCGCGTAGGTTATAGTTTCAATCGATTCAGTGAATGAAGTTTTCGTAATTAATCGAAGAGTACTTGGCGAAGGAGTTCAAATTTAGATGAGAATTACGATATAATTTTATTTTCCACTTTGGAAGGGTTCAGAAAATGCTAATTTTGAATATACCATTATATTTTTGTAGTCTTGTTGATGTCACACGGCTGAAACTATTTTTTCGTTTAAATTACACTTGAACTATTTGTGATGAAATATTTTTGATAATGAAGCGAGAATTGGACCCTGCCTGGGTTAATATGCATCTCATTGTTTTGCGTGAATAATGATGTTCGGTTTACCGAATGAGTTTACTGAATTTAACTGAACCGTACCTGGCACAGTATTTTGTTTATGCATTTGCACCTAATTAGACTTCGGCCGCTCAGTCACGAATCGCGGAACCTTCAGTCTCTCTTAAGCGGTCATGGGCGTCGGTTGTGAGAAATAGAGAACTTGTTCAGTGCCTTCATCCTAGTGCTAATTAATCATAGTTTCTTTATTTAACCGCTGTCCATTTAAAATAATTTGTGCGTAATTCTAATTGCTAGTGTTCCGCGAATTAAGCAATTATCGCCAAACTGGATTCGATCAACAGCAAATTGGAAAAGTCCAATCACTATTATTTCACTCGATACGTGCTCTAATTTAACCTAGAATTACTCCAATACAATAAGAAATTAAATTCCATTGAACGAACTTGTGTAAACACGATACCATCGGAGCGGTCGTTAAATTAAAACGAACCATCCGCGATAATAATTACCTCGTTCGACGAGGAATTGGCAAACATCATTATCAACGCAATTAAAACCACAATTATCTTCTTTGGCAGACACCAACGAATTAATATATCGCAGATACAAGTTCTTCTGACTGTATATCGTAGACAGAAGTTCAAGCTTATAGAAAAAATTAAAGTATTTCAATTTCATCACATGGATTTTAATTCGTGTATAGGTTGACTAATAAAATTTTTTGTTTCGAGATTGAATATCATGAAGTTCCGGCAGCGTTTGAATTTGTAAGTGTATTCAATTTTTCTTATCAATTATTTTGTACTACGTATTATCTAGACAAGGCTCCCCGGGCGGATCGTTAAATCGGAATGTTTCGGAAACGGAAGGTGTGGGCAATGTGGCGCAAGTATCATGCCCAGGTTGGAGGGGCGTATGGCTCTGTGCGACCAGGGTACGTCTTAACGCACGATCGGAGCGGACCATCAGTGACTCTCTCACTGCGGCAGCATCCGATCGCGTCGGACGACTCGCTCTCGTTCCCAACCGAGCACAGCCGAGCCTGGTGGCGCGCGTGTTCGAACAATTACACCATTGCCGTGTTACCGATCGCGCGACATGCGCGTACGCGTGGCCGAGACGAGTCCTTCACGCACGCGAGTCCGCTCTGCACGCGCGCCGATCGCGCGATCCACCATACAGTGCTTCCCTATTCGGTGAAATCGCGCAGAAACCGTGCAATGTCGTAGCGAAAATGTAATCCAGTACTGCGAAATCGGTATCACGATTAACGATTTTTTTTTTATACGATTCGGAGGTTGGTTTTTGGAGTACCACTTTGGGAAATCGAAAGTGTTTTGTTTGTTTGAGAATTTTTTAAATGATTATGATTTTTATTATTTGTTTGGTGCTTTCGAGTTGATAAAAATGACATTTGCGAGTGAGTTGACATAGAGTTAATACCTCCTTGGTTGCATTTGGATGGAGTGGTGCTTCTTCTTTTATTTTTGGTGCACATTTGTTTCGAAAATTATGCCAAAATTATAAAATGCATGTAATTGGTATCCTATAATATTAAATTATGTGTACAATTATCATTCTGATATAAAGTACTGGCAACATTGATTCATTTAACGTTTAATATTTCACTTTGCACAAGTGCATATAAGTGCGTATAATCTGCATACGTTTACCATAAAATCATAAAACCCGCAGTCTAGTAATAATAATATAATTTCTCCGGTAATCATGATTAATATTTATCGAGTGATGGGATACGCTTGGCTCGTAAACATAACGAGATTACTGCCTCCAATTTGCAGAATAAAAATATATTTCTCAATTAATAATTGACGCGACTACTCTCAGTGATTATCGTGAAAGTTATTGCAAAGTAATCGGAAATATCTACCAAACTTGGAAACAAAGCGGACATGTTTACCGTCGACGCGTGCGACAGGATTTAAGTTCGCGTGTGAGGACATCTGGACAGTGCAGTGAAGTTCGTGTATCTTTTGGCTGATCCTTTGCAAGGCTCCTGATTTCGGAAACTACTGTGCGGGCCTTCTCAACGGTAAGAGACCTGTTTGCTTTCTGTGTTTAACCCTTTAGCGTTGAAAGCTGCAGTGTGACGACGTTGATGCCATCTTTCGAAGGCGAATGGAGCAAATGTAATTTGGCTCCTCGTGGCTCGTAGATAAAGGAACAGGTCCCGGGATGATATATCGCGTGTCTGGAGAAAATCGATTCTTAATGATATTCCTCCGCTTGGAAGACCCTCGGTGTAGACGGGGCATTTAAATGCCTCCACGTTGAAGGGTTAATGATCATAGTAGTTTGTGGAGTCGGTTGTGTTTTATTGGACGATGAAAACGATATAGTGTTTACGGAGGTGTATAGAAATATTTATTTGCTCGGCAGCGCAGAGGGAGCTGCCCCGGCTCGACGGTAGGATAGACAGCGAATGTAAACACTGATCATTCGTCAACTCTTGCTCAAAGTTAATGGGAAAGTCGAATATCGCGGCTAAGTATCCTCGAACGGATCAAAGGAACTCGTATTTCTAGACGTTGAGCATTTATTCGATATCATCCTTAACGTTTTCGACGTGGTTTCTTCGATTGTATAGTTTGACGAAGATTGATTTTGATGGTAACAAATACGAGGGGTGGATAATCTGTGGCTAATATAAATTAATTAGGTAGGAGTAATCTCTTGTGAATACCTTTATTGAGTTAATGTATATATTCAATTGAGATGGCAATATAATCAATATAATTTTACTCGAGAAATTATCAGTCTTCGAAATTGAAAGTATTCATATACAGTCAGTCCCATAAGTACTCGTGTCCTCTACGTTTATTGAAGAAATTTGTCTACATTAAATGATAGGTTTGATGCTTCCATATCAATTTTTCCATTATTAACCGACTTCGAAAAGGAGGAGGTTACTCAATTCGACATGCCTATTTTTGTTTTTTGTTTTATGTATGTTACTCGATCACGTCCAGACGGCTTGACCAATCGGGATAAAACCTGTTGCATCTTGTCCCGTTATCAAAAATTTTTGGGATTTCTCATTTTTTACCCGTTTTTTTCTTTTTTGCAAAAAATCGAAAAATTTTGTATTGCTTCTTATAAATATAGAAAGAGTATAAAACCTACCAACTTCGAGAATCCCTATTTTTCACAAAATTCTTAAAGCAGTAAACCGATGACCCCTTCGGCTTCTTCTTCTCTCCTTCCTCATCGAAGATAATAAAAATAAAACAGGTATACCGGGGAGAACTGCGGGAAGGGGAAGGGTGATTCACAAATCCCTGGGAGATAGAGATCGCAGCAAGTCAATGCGGCAAGTAGCAGGTACTCGAAATCGGAGGGACCAGTCCGTAAACACTCGTACGCGACGTCCTACGGTGACGTCCCTCGAGGGCTTCTATGTCGTGGTGCTCGCGGTGTGTGGTCCCCTTAAAGATCGTCGCAGAGAGTACCCTGTCCGACAGCGGGGGTATCGAGGGGGAGGATAAGGCGGTGGCGTGACCCCGAAGAGAGCCACGGAGGAGGCTCCTCTCGGCTCCTAAGGTGATTTACGCTTCGCCAATGGCGCCTTTTGTCTAGCCAACTGGCTGTCAGCCGTGTTTGATTTTCGCAATATATTATGAGCCCGGCGAATTATATTGCGCGCGGTCGCGGCAATAATTCAACGGCGACGATGTGGCGCGAGCCTCGTCTTCTTTGACGCGAGCAAACAGAAACGGACGCTCGGTTCAGGAAAACGTGCTTCGTCGTCGTCGAGCGCTACGTGTACGTTTCGTTTGGGCCCTGTTCCCACGGTCACGTGGCCAACATCCTCGGGGATGTGACTGTTGGGTGTTGGTCGATCCTGATAGAGATTGGGTGTCCTCTTCTGGCATTGGATTGACCGCGTTGGCGGTGGGTGCTCGTGGTTAACGGTGCACCACGGTGACCATGCTTAATGCGCTGCATTCGTTACTGTAGTCGCGTGAATCGTTCATTTTACACCGAAGAAATTATTTCTTAACCCTTTCAGTCCTGACGTCCAAATTTAAGGACACAAAATTTAAAATTGACCGACACACATCGTTCAAGGCGTATGTTCTTATTTTACTTATTTCTGTATTCTAGAAATCTTAATCTTGAATATTCTTATTTTTGTAATCGGTGCATTCAATTATATTATTAGAAAAGTATTATTTCAATAATTCAATGAAAAGCAGCTTTTCTTGGCAAAAAATATAGTTACTGAACTCTGTGCTGCGAATATCGTATGTAGAAGTAAAATTTCACTCCGTCAGGTTTCTATCTCATAGCATTCAGTATCCTGCACGCATGGATTTATATCGTATTCAATTCAAACTAAACATGCCTACCAGGAAAAGTACATGTTGAACATAGAAACGCAAAGAAATTAATTATTAAACCGCATTGTCTCCGCATTCTCGAGACTCGTGATAGCTATCGAGATGTACGCCCTCCTATCAGGCATCTTACGCAAAGTATCCAACGCTGGATTAAGCTTTCGTAGATCCCCGAGCTATCGATACTGCGAGGTCCTTGTTAATATTTTTAAAAGAAAAAAGATCGAAGAAAAAATTGTAATTATCTTTTAAACACATATATCGCACAATAGCTCCAAAACAAGTTTCTGCAAATGGTCAATATATTTTCAAATATAATAAATTAGTGTATTTTAAATAATAAAACCAGTATTTATTTCAACTGTTCTCGATATTTTTCTATGTTTTATATTTTGATAATAATCGAACTCTTTGGAGATGAACAAACTTTTGACAAAAAAATTCACATAACTATTTCAATGATATACAAATATGTCTACAAAATTGTACATCAATACTCATATGTTGCCTATATAAATAATGCTCGAAAAATTTAGGAATTTCTAGCATTCCAAAGAATAGAACTCCCTAAAAATTCAGCCCTGGAGGCATCCCGTAATTATAACGCGATCACAGCGCATTAAGAACTTCTCACGCGGCACGACGTTCCTCGCGCTTCCACTTTCGTTTTTCTTCCCGTCGTGGGAACAGAGGATCCGGCAAATCTTCCTAGAAAAGGTGTAATTAACGGAATGCATCTCCAGCACGCGGCGTTCTCTTCTTCCTCGCGATCATCGAGAGTCAGCCATTGGCACTGAATCGAACAATGGCTCCTCTGTCGCTTGTAAACAGGAAACGCGGTTAGCCCGCTGTAACCGCAACGTTCAACGTGTAAACGCTTCGTCCCCCGTGTAATTACTTTCCACGCGTGTGCGTCGGCACTCGAGTCGCGTAAGTGGCCCCGCCGCGAAGTCTTATCTTATCGAGGGTGGTAGGGGATTAAGGAAGACGACGGTGATAACTTTCTTGCTTTACAACGTGTTTCCTGAAATTGCTTCTTCAATCTGAGCGCGATGGCCCCATGGGGAACGATTTCTCGGGGAAAAAATGCGCCGAAATTGTACTATAAAGTTTTTGTCAGCGAGCCTTCATTTTGAAAATTGATAGAAAGTTGGAAACTCGACTGTTATATGAACAAAAATAGATACAATTTGATTTACTCGTAATCTTTCTATCGTTAGAATGTTATAGACAACGTAGAAGATAAATAACAGAACTACTGAGATTCTTTCGCCAACTGCACCCATACTGTATTATCTTTGAAATTCTTTACCACCACAACGAAGCTTTCTATGAAAAAACTGCATTCCTCAATTTCGATTCATTTTCTAACAAATAATCATTCCTCTCAATCATTCTTATCAAAATATTTATGCTTTTGATATTAAAGTCCAAAATTCGTGGCACAGAAAAATGTAGCCCCGCATACTGTAGCAACTTTAAAATTCTGTATCTCCAACACCAACCCTCGTACAAACAAATTTTACTCCACAATTTCCTTTTATTATTTCACGCAGAACCAGGCCCTTTCGTCAGTCCTGTGAAAATATAAGAATTCCCGGCTTAGAAGGAGGAGCGTAAACAGCTCGACAAACGATGGTCATTCGGTACCGATTCGGGCAAGAGCGTGTTGCGCAACGAATAGAAAGCCGGTACTTGCATTTCGAGGGTGAAACCAGCGGTTTAGAGTACCCGAAGTATGCATAAAACGAAAACTGATCTCGTACAAGGCGTCCTTTAATTGGTCACGTTCGATCCGCTTCTTATCAGCGGGGAACGCAAGACCGGCGTAACGGCGTTTCCTCGACAAAGTGTTCCCGTGGGAACGATCGTTAATTGTCCATAAAATGCACTCTCACCTTGCGCTGTGCTAAAAGCAGAACCGTGTTCGGGGCCGAGAGAGTTACGTGTCCGCGGGAGGACAACGATGATCCGAAAGAAATAGCCGGTCACCCGCTTCTCCTCTGTCGCGATCCGGCCTCCTCGATAGTTTTCTAAGAGTATCATTAATCTTTCATTAGCAATTGCACTCGCCCCGCGCGCGAAACTGCGTCGAAGAACAGGGAAAATGTATTTCGAACGCCAGCGATACTGGTGCTTTTTAAATACGGGAGGGTGTGCCACTGGCATGCGTTTTCCGATTTTTGCTCATAAATTAAAATTTCTATTTAAATTTACTATACACATCAATTTAAAGACACTGTTCTTAAGAAATAGTTTCTATTTATACTAGAATATTCTAATTAATTCGAATCAGCTGCTAATTATTCATACGCTCCTATATGTTGCTTCCAAAATAAATCTTCGTCGAGTTCCTCGAAACGGCTAATTGCCTCGGTGTCGATGCTGCGAGGAGACGAATTGCGAAGAAATTACACGCATAGGAGTATGCAGGGGGACCGTTTAGAAGCGTAAACATTTTATTACACTCGTATCCCCGCGAAGCCGGGACGAATGAATCGCGGCATTCCAACCCGGCCGGCGGTGGAATCCCTTTTCCTCTGTGTTCGAGAGCAAACAAACCGTGTATCTTTATTACAGTAATAACTATAATCTCGAGTCCCAAGCGGAGAACCCTTCCTTCCATATACGATACACACGAGGCGATTCTCTTCCTCGAAACTGCGTAATCAGTTGCCGTCTACTTCACTGAAAGCAGCTCTCCTCACTTTGAATCACCTTATCCGACGCACGGTAGGTAGGTCGGCGGTGGAACACAGTGGTACACGCCGGTGTTCACTGTCATTAAAGGAGGATACGCGATTAGAGTTGAAATAGACTCGGCCTGATACAAACAACTCGCGATCAAATTGATTCCGTTGCAATTGCCGCGGCTTCCTCTTGTTTCCTTTCTCCCTCTCGTCGTTCCTTTTTCCTTTCATGCAAATCGTTTAACCCTTCCCTTCCCCAAATTGTCGGTGAGTCGTAAGAAAGATTATTTCATTCCTTTCTCCTTTCGTGCACGTCGTTTGACCCTTTTACAGAGTACTCTTGGATCAGCGACCGCCGTATTACCCGAATTCGTCGAATATTGTTTTCAATTCTAGATTGTCTTCTTTTTTAGCCTGAGCATCATGTATATCCACGCATTTTCGAGGGATCAGTATCGAGCGATTTTCCTGTGTTGGAAATTGAATATATAGGCCGATCCGTATGTGATGGGATAACTCTAACTTCTGCAATGGTAAAAAATATTTACTACCTCGTGACAGTACGACAAATTTCTCCAAGCGTTCCCCATCATCGCCAGATAAAGGGCAAAGGTGTCGTCCGGTATCAAGAAGGTGGATTCGACGCCAGTCTCGTTAATTTCCCAAGGACGATTTACAATCGGTTGCACGCCTGCCGTGCGTGTCTCCGCGATCGTTTCACGGGCATAAAACGCGCCCAGGATATAGTATTTTATACGAGTTGGATTTCATTGTCCTGTCGCGGACCAGGGGTAAGCGGGTGTCCAAGGATTACGTTTCGCTCGCGGTCCTTCTCGTTAAGACATTCGCGCCTCTTAATGGCCCGACGCGGGAGCCCAACGGGTTGTACGCGCGGAGACGCCATACATGGCGCGGAAGCGGCCGGTTTGCTCGTAAAATATGACGCGTATCTTCTTATTAGGAGTAAATTGTATCCTCATTACCTGGCGCGCTTCCCCGTGGAACGCCGCCACCTCTCTTTCCCGTTCTCGTTCCGTATAATCGCGGTCGGTCGGCGTCGACCAATCAGACCGACACTTGCAATCGGATTCCAAGGTGTATTAATAGCCCGCGGTGGATCTTTGTCCTTTTGCGAAGTTTAGAGTTTGGTTTTGCTACTTAGGGAAGCGAGGACATTCTTTACCAACCTGGGACCGTTTGAAATTCTTGAAAAGTGGAAGATTTTCTAGATAAATATCATTTGATATACGGTGATAGGGAATGTGAGGCGTGAGTGATTATTTGAGTTCGTGGTTTATGCGGAGGATCGTGTTAGCTCTTATTTGTGCACAGGAAGAAAGACCAATTCTCCTCGAAAACTATCCTATTAGGATTTTTTAAAATTTTGTCCATGCTAATTTTAGTCCAAGTAAATCCTAAAGATTAATTTACACGAGTACGAGAAAAATAATAATTGAAGTCTGAAAGGGTTAACGATCTGTCTACCTCTGACACTAACGAGTTTGTCATATGAGAATCATTAGCGTACACGCCTAAAAACTTGCCGATGAATATCTCAAATTATGTTTAAGTTTAACGTCTTACTTGCCCACGATTTCGCGTCACTTCATCAATAAGCAGCATGAATTATCGAAACCAAGAGATACAAATGCCCGCTCGAACTTTTGCACACTGTCGATACATCTATCCACAGAAAAGTGATCAAAACGACAAATGGTAGCGCATTAGAGTTCCTTAGCCGCTGTTGATTATTATCGAAGGGAAAGAAAACCACCTTAGGAGATCGATGTTGCCTCATATTTGCTCGACGAATTCTTCGAGGTGATTTACCGAGTTCGAGAACGGCGTCTGTTATTAAAATGGTACATTGAAGCTGATACAGATTCTTATCGTCTAATCTAATTCGTTACCGCGCTACAACATCGCCCCGTGCTCGCCGCATTCAAATCACGAGCTGGATACCGGGGCTCGATAAAAATCCAGCTTGTACATTGATCACGTATAATTTATGAGCTGCGGTGTCACTCGTCGGGGCATACTGGAGCGGTTACATAATTTATGAAATCGTCATGTAATACCTACCATTCTATTCGAACGCGTTGCCCCACGAAAAAAAAGTCGCGTCCAGGTTGCTTGTCTGTCAAATGATTTTCACCCGTAATAGTTGCAGATATAAATAAATCACGTTCCACGCCCGTTCTTGGGTATCTAAAATTTGATCTTTCGACGAGATTCGAAGACGCAATTGCTGCAAGGAATTGCTGCCGGTTCCGTGCAACATTATTGTAGATATAAAACATAGACTGAGGGCTGGAAGTGTCGGTAGTCTTTGGACAGATTGCTTTCCTACGCCGTTTCCTGACTTGGAGAATTAACGAGGAATTCATTCGTTAACCCTTAAATGCCCTAAGAAGTCAAGGGAGTCACTTGGGCACTCTATTTCTTATAGATTGCAATATTGGAGCTTAATGTTAAAGAAAAGATACTCAAATCGTCGTTCGATACTCTTCGGTGCAATTTACCCAAACAACAGAAGAAGTATCGTCTCTACAAGTGTCCTGCAGCTTCAAATGGAGTCCCAAGCGCGGCAAGTGGAACGTTACCGAATGAAAGCGTGAAACCGAGAGGGGAAGCGCTCGTGCATCATCTCGCGAAGTATTAACGGTGGAAACGGTTCGAGTGACGATCCATGCACGCCCAAAATTGTTTCTCTTCTACGGGCAATTGCCGCTTCACGGGGAGCAACCGAAACGAATGTCGTTTGATCTTTTCTCTCGGTCACCTTGCGCCAACGAGACACGAGAACGAGCCGAGCGGCCCTAGGCGGTGCGATTACTCATTGAGACGTTGATTGCTGCTATGGCACACTTACCGTGGCGTACACGCTGGCCTTTTTCGGCTAACCGAAAATTGTGGCGGTCGAATTTCGGATAGCCTCCTCTCTTTACGCGACTATTTCACGACCTGTTCGAGGGACGAGCAATTGTTCGACGAACATTGCTTCGGAAGATTGATGGCTGCCGGCTCGTTTCTCTTTTTACGAGAGCATTTTTCAACTGCAAAGACCGCGATCTGCTATACGCGTGTGCTCTTTGACGTATTTCAGTTAAGGTGTTTGTGGAGCACGGTGGATATTGTTTCTTGGTTTGGAAGCTGGGTGTGTCATTTTTTACTGTAATTTATTATAGGGAGATAAAGAAGTTCAGTATGGCACTGTTGTATAACTAAATTGATGCTTGAAGGAAGAAGGAAATGAAACGAAAGAGAAACGCTTGCATCTGAAAATGAATTTAGAGAAAATTAATAGGAGCTGAATATTCAATCATGTGTCGAGTTACTAGGTGATTATTATTTTCAAAATCCCGGAAGATTACTTTTACATATGTAGCAATTTTATTTTAAATTCATGTGAGCTAGAGTGCAATAGCCTTTCGGACTTCCGAATCGAAGTACAATAAATTGAATTCGTAAAAAAATTAAGTCACAATTGATTTCAAGTTATCAATGAAAATTAAATACCCATATAAAAAATGAAAAATTAAAACCAGCCACGTGGAAAGTGAACTTAACGAATCTGCAATGAAGAATTAAAAGCAAGCGTATTGAAAGTTAACAACATCCCTCTTTCCACGAGCCATCGTGTCCACTTCGTGGCGAGCAACACTTCTACCGACGAGGAGTCTATAAATACGGGCTTTGCGATATCCGGCATCAATCCCTCGCGTACGCCATCGATGTGACTTTAGTAAGTCAAACTGACGTTAATCTCGCCACTCGTCTGACATCAACCTGACCGGTACACCTGAACGATGCGCTTATCGATGCGAAAATCAAACGAACTTTCAACGGTAGGGAATCACGGAGTCCCGCGTGGGTGATCCGAACCTGTGCAAACCTGTCCTCGTACATAAACACGAGTTAAATAAACTCCCGAAGGAAACGTTGATTCTATAATTCTATAACATGGTCATTTTCTATTGAAAAATTGCTATTTTGAAAGAAAAATGGTCGTCCGATGTTAGACTGAACATTGTTTGAAGAAAATAAAAAAAAAATGATACATGAATATCTTCTAAAAATCATTTTGACGATTTACATCTAGAAGTAACAGAATGTAGATCAGCAGTAGTTTTTTTACATATTCAAACAAAATTTAAGATTCATGATTTCTATACACGCCAAAGGTTTTTGGGGATAAAATGTTTCAAGAAATCTTGTTCCGACTACCCTGATTACGAATGATAATAACTATAGAAGGGCTCGAGAATGGGGCTCGCGTGAAAGGGAGATGAAGCGATTCCCGAGCACCCCACGGTCGCGAGTAAAAATTTGGGTCTCGACAGGTCTCCGAGCTAAGCGATCATGTTCCTGGTTCGACGTCCTTTCCATCTCGTCCATGGCGCGAATGTGGGACGATAAAATGAGGCTTCCCCCGAAAGCCAATGCCGGGCGGCATCGTAAAACACGTGTTTCGAGGAAGGTGCATCGTTACGGAGAAGAAGGTCTTCATCGAGCCACGGAAAAGACGTTGTCGGTATTTATATGGAAACCAAAGTGTCCCTCTCTGATAAGAGCGACGAACGCTCGTCGTAAAAATCGCCGTCTCTTGATGCGCCGAACAGTGCTCGGGGTCGTAAACGAACGTTTACTTGCCGGCGTGAACTGTGATAGGGATCGGGTTGGCCATAATTGTAAGGTAAACCGAGAACGTAACGATGGAATCCTGGATGCCAGAAAACTGAGAATTTCAATTTCAGGAAACCAGTTTGAGTGGTGTAGATCCACCTCTGACAGTAATTACTGTTCAAAATGCTTACAGTATTTATTTGAGGTAGTCTTGAGAGCAGCGTCTCATAATTCGAAGTGGCCATTTTATCACTCTAGAGTGAAAGCTCGAGTCATAATAAATTAGTTGCAGAAGGATTTAATTTTTCCAATACTGTATCCAAATAATAATAATATCCCTTGGTATATATCTCGACTAATGGAGTGTCTGATCGACAGTGCAAAGTACCCTGTCGGTTGTGCAGTGAGCAATAGAACCCTACCAGCAAAATTTACCAACCGAGTGTCTTACACTACAGTCTTACCGACAGAAGCACTGCACTATCTACAAGGAACTCTATCTTACCGATCAGATAACTGTCCTGTCTCAATTCACCTAACAGACCAACTAGATGTCTCCATAAACTCAAACTATCTTCTCCACCTGCCCAATGATGAACTTCTTCGAGTTCTCTCGAAGTCACGCAGTTTCAACTCCAAATTTCGCTCACTTCCAAAAGGATCCATATTGGGTAGTGTTAATTAAATAATATTCTCTTTCCACAAAAGAACCATAAATTCAGGCTTGGCTCCCCAACCTGCCCAGCGTTGTAACCTTTTAATTCAGAGACGATTGCCGGTCCCCAGCGTCGGGCATTCTCCGCGAGCGATAAGATCTCGCGCGTATACGTAGTCCGCTCGTGAGAAGATGCACCGCAGGCGGAAGCGCCTCGCGCCGCGGGCGAACCTAAATACCTATCTATCGGCCGTTAGGCGTGCACACTCGCGCGTGTTTACACGATTTAACATGCGCGCGCGAAGGCGAGATAAAACGCACTGGTCCGCGGGGTCGTGGCACCGACGGTGCCATTGCTCGTTTCCACACGCTCCTCCGGCCAGCACCTGCACACCTCGCGGCGCGTGCACACGGCAAACGATTATGGTATTTGATCGTCGTTCGCTTAACCGCGGCCCAGTGACCCGCATAACCCGCCGCGACCACTTATGATCCGAGAGGTTCACGCGTCTAACCCTTAACACTTTCATGATCGCAGGTTTCAAGCGACAATTGTCTTGTGCTCTTTTTTGGAAGTTAGATATAAAATGAAAGTACACACACACACACACAGAGGACTGCGCTTAATCATTTTTTAAAGGGTACGATGTGAGATTTGGTTACATTGTACTAGGTCTCCAAATGTTTTGATTTACTAGGATTTTCACTAAGAAACTCAGAAAATTAATACCGAAGACGAGGTGTCGAAGAAAATAAAAATGGATGAGATTGGGTAGCATTAGGTAGGGAGAAGATTATTTCCAATTGTCTCGAATCAAAATTTTATCCTCATAGAAATGTACACAGGTATTAGCCTGCCAGTGAACGAGTTAATAATGCTCCTCCACCTACTTTCTTCAAGTCAACGATTACCGACACACTTTTTCAAACGTCAGGCCAAATCTCGGGCGAATTAATCCAGGACCACGATCTTCTCGGGGCACTGCGAGGTTCCACGCCTCTGGCCGACGATATTCGATCGTGGATCCACCTAACGCGGCCCAGTGACCCGAAAAACGGCAAGTTTGCTTATGATCGGGTCCCCACTCTTCGGGCCCAAGTTCCTCCGTCGTTCGGGAACGTCGAGGACGACGCTGACACTGTCCCTCCTTCGTCATTCTCCTGCTCTGGTTGCTCCCGTTAATTATTCTCGCGTACTTTTCGCTCGCCAGCACGTCCCGGGGCATCGACGAATCATTAATCACGCGTGTCACGCCTGTACGGGCGATCTAATTATCAAAGGAACACTGGAGACCTCGTTGAGGGTGACTCGAAGGTGTCTTATTGACAGGCGAAGGAGCTCGAATCTCTAAATTGGAAAATTGTCGCGAAGATTCTTCTAGTGGAGAAAATTCTTAGGGCATTTTTCATGTTTCTTTTTTTGAGATGTTACATCTGATAAATTTTGAAAAACATTTGGGAAGTCACTGGTGGGATTATAGTTTTAGGTGATTGATTTAAGAGCAATTGAAGCTCTAGTAGTGGGATTTCAAGAATGATGAACTTGATAACGTATTGATTTTGATGATGAAGGAATGTTAGGAAAAAGAATGAATGAAGGAATGCAGATCTAGCATTCGCATACTATAAATGATATTAGAAAGTATACTAAGTTTATGTCATTAAAATTCTAGAAACCAATATCAAAGCGTTATCGCATCTGCAATTTGCATGTTGCATCGCTGATAAAAGAGCACAAGTATCCCAGATTTGTCTTCTACTGAACTTCTGGAAAATATTATGGAAATCTCATCATTTATAATTGATACGTCACGATGGAATGATAAAGCCGCGGCTGGAAATTTGTTTCCCGATTAAAATTCTGGGAAATAATATCGGTTCGATTACGAGGGTCATTGATTGCTTGAAATACTATTGGATACGGTCCGTGGGAACGTCGTTACGGAAACGTCATATATCACGATGTCTGCGAGGCAATAAAATGTGAGCAATAAAACGAGAGTCGGTCTTTATCTCGATCTCCTATTAATAAATGATATTCGTGCTTGGTACGAAGGCGGCGTTTATTGTGGGAACGCGGGGAAGGTAAAATGGTAGCCAGACTGTCATTTATTCGAGCGTTTTACATGCAATCTACGACGGTGTTCATAAATAACCGAGGTCTGCCGCCGTCGTGCAGCTGCAACCGTTCTTAATTATTTAACGAATCCGAGCAGACGCTAATTACTCACTGTCCTGCCGCGTTACATTTTGCAACCGTGTATCAGGTGGTGGCAACCGTTCCACGATGCGATACTGATGCCTCCGGACGCGTAGTTTGCTGTCAAATTGTATTGTAGGTCAAAAACTCTCTGCTCGAGTCAGTGTCCATTTATTTTCATTAGTTTTATTTGCTCGCAAACATTGTGATAAATAGTATCAATCTTGGATGCAATAACTGTTATTATGAGTGATGTGTTATTCTGTAGGTAGAAGGGATGCTGGAATGAGGTTCTTAACCTCAAGAACTCAGCATAAACAAATGTTAACATTCCTAAATCATGAATTCAATCAATTTTAAGGCCTCGAATAGAATTTCTCCATTCTTCATTTTCGTCTCATTTTGACTTTTAGAATCAGCCCCTGAAAGAATGCCCACCTGCAAGCAAACACCATTGTGTATTTTTTTATATCATAAGAAAATATATATATATATATATTCCTACGTATATATATTTTTCAAAAGAAAAAGTAATAACGTAACCACACGATCTTCCATAAACTAAATCAATTAATTTCATTAATAAATTTATTCATTTATACTCGCGATTTCATGCATTATTTAATTGTCGTCTTCAATTGCAGGTGTTGTCCTGGTTGTGCAAAAAAGGAGAGGACATTCTATCGAAACACGCGCAACACGCGGCGACGAATTTGACGACCGCGCGACTTCACGAAAGAGAATTCGAGAAGTTCTATTTCACGTCGATGGTGAGTACGCTTTTGACGCATTACAGAGGCGCTCGGTTCGGGATAATGGAATCGAAAGCAGGGACGAATCAGTCCATATATGCTCCGAGAGATTTCACTTTTTTCACGTCTCATTGAGCCTTTCGTCACGATTCGATACGGAAGAAATTCCGTCGAGAGTCGGCCGCAATGACCGAAAGATATTAAAAGGCTTCTTTGTGAGGAGCCCGAGACGCGCAGCTGCAAGGACTCCCCACAGTTTCGCAAACTTCCTTCGCTATCGATATGTGGATCGCTTATAGTTCGTCATTCGCATGAATATTGCACCGTCAGATATCGTTATTACTCTAAGAAGAGGTTTTTCTTGCTTCATTCTTCGAGCATCTAAAGGTAGTTACGAAAACGTGTTGAAATATTTTTATTGAAAAGTATGCTTGCCATATGTGGTTGGTGGGTTATTTTCGGAACCAACCTCATTTTATAGTACATAAATATGGAGCTGAAATTAAAGAAAACTGGTGGAAGGGAAAATAATAATATAAGAGTGGGATAGAAATGATAAAAATACAATGTTTATGAGAATAGAAGAATAAAAGGTAAAGAAAAATAGAATTCGTAACGCGTGGATTAATCATTCTTGGTCAGAAAACGGACCAACATTCTATCACACGAAAAAGAGAAAAAGGTACAGAACAAAAATAAGCCACGTTAAAAAAAATTCCCATTGATCCATAGATCCTCCCTACATTACCAACGCGTCTGTTACTCCGTCGGTAACCTGTCCCACTTCAATACTCCACCAAATCCATGATAAGTCGACTGTTTTCATTCAACACCTCAACAACGCAAACAGACATCACATCCATGTACCTTGAAATGAAAAGTCCTAAAAATTTCAAAGCAAAAATTTTTAAAAGTTCCCTCGTAGATCTCCTGGATCGTGATCCATTACCGTGATCGGTAAGTCGATTTCCCAGTTGCGTGGTGCCCCCTGGCGCCACCTTCTCCAAGCACCACGCTGCAGTTACCTACCGCGTGGCGCCGCGGCAATTGAAATAGTTCGGAAAGTGTGCGATCATGCTAACGACAGCGATTATTTTTCTCCCGTGACTCTAAGCGACTGTTTCAACGGAATCTCATCTACCGCCAGCAATCGACGGTTCCAATCGTGGCTATTAATTCAAATCCTGCAACTTTTGCAATTAAAGACGTACGGGGGAGTCGATTAGCGTTGTTAGTGAAACTCTAAGTGGATACCGATGTCTGGGCTTATCAATCGATCGGGGAAGTCCGTGTCCAGCTGCGACGCTTCCGTTCCGTTGATAACGTGACCCCAACTTTCTGCGTTTTCCATTTTCTCGGGAATCGCGAAACTTTAGAGAAACTTCGGAGTGGGCTTATCTGGGAAGCATTTATCAGTTCGGGGAATGTTGTTGGGACCGGGCTGAAAGTGGCAAGAATTTTCACATTTTGCAACGTTGGCTTTCTTTGGAAAACTTGTTGAACGAGTTTGGTCTTGAAGGTTCCTTGATATTGTAGAGTCGGTTCTTGGTAATTGATTGGCTCTGTTGCAACTGGGAATTGATTGGATTGTCGTTTTAAATCGTCGTTGGTGGCTGTTATTAAATATACATGACATGATGGTAGGTAGAAAATAAAAAGAATATGGACTCTTGACTCTTAATGATTTAGCGAGACTGTTGGTAGTTTCTAGTTATCGTGGAGATAATAATTGATTCTTCGATAGCCATTATTGATTACATATGAGCTGGTTTGTATAGGTATCTAATTCCTAGAAACACGTAGTGATCCATCATAAAGTTTGTGATCTCCTGATCCAACAGCACATTTGGTAGTTTCATGGCATTTTATAGATGATTCTTGGTTTCTTGATTCTCGAACAAATACGCTTACAAAAACTACCTTAACTACATTAATTATCCAAGCAGCGCTCGCATAAATTACCTGGACGTTGGATCGTTATCCAAAATTCACGGACTTTTTTGCGTCACGATCCCCATCGGAGGACTCTACCCCACGCACGCTGTCACGTGTGTCAACGACGATCGAGGGTACCGATTATTTGGGTCGACCCAACGGAACTGGAACGTATCGCCGATTTATTATTAAGCGATCGGAGCGAAGCCCGATATTTGGAGCATACAGTTAATTGCCAGACGCCCAGCTAAAGAGTGTATCAATCGAAATGATCGTAAATTAATTCGACGATAAAGGTACCGGTGGAGTCGACCGGTTGGGTGGATGGAAATAAGACTCTTTTTGGCTTGGGGGTCCTGGCTAGTTGCCCCCTTGGTCCAGATGCATCTGTTTAATGGCTGCCTTCCAGGATGCTCGCACAAATATGGAAAGGTGATTTTAGAGGGCAATATAAGGATGTTTCGTGGGTAAACGTCAGAAATCGTGGGAATTTATTTGTCTCGAAGGATGGTAGAATAAAAGAAAGAATCGAGAACTCATTTGCAATTTTGGTAACGGTTTACTCATATGCTGATATTAAAATAGAGATTGTATTAATGTTGTGAGTTAACCATCGACAGTGGGAAAAATAATTCTCAGGGATAGTATATGAATATTGTCAAGAACAGTCGGTCCATTTCGACGTATTGACAGAGAAAAAGTCAGAAAAGATATGACATGTTATTATCAAAAGTGTAATGTTGAACTGTCTTTAGATCAACGATATAATTCGTAACGGGTACAACTAATAATTTTATTTATAGAAGCCAATTCTATTGTTCGAACCATATTTCGTCGTGTCGTGTAATACCTTTTAGTATTCGCAAATATTTGCACAGAAACAGTTCCTCCACGCCTGGAGCTGTTATCCATCGATAACTACTCAAGCGTTCCTTTCCACCCAGTCACCCACAATTTCGACCGCAAGATACTTGCACCATTCGTGCCGCAATAGGCCCGCTAACGTCCCGAACCCGCTATTTTCCCGTGGCCAGGTACAGTAATCATCTCGCGAAGCGTTAACTGGACCCGGTTCACCGTACCTCACGATCGCCAGACATTTGCCTTTTTTACCGTGAACAGTTTCGAACCAACCATTCCTCCGACTTTTACGAGCTGCTCTCGCTTTCCGCGAGCACGCGAATTTCTCCAAGATTCTTCGAGTGAAAGAGAACGAGGCTAGAACGTCGACTGTCGCGCGGGGCGACACTTATCGAGAAGCATCGAGGCAACCCGGATAGAAAACCGATAAAATGATGATTCCGAGATATTGCAGTGATGAAAGGGGTGGGGCTCTTGAAGCAAGATTAATTAAAGATTAAATAGAAAAACTACTCTGAATTGGTGTCGAGGCAACCTGCAAGAAAATATTGAGAAAATTATATTGTCGTTAGTACGATTACAAGGTGGATGGGGCCTCTTGAAGTAGGAATAGAGTACGTGACACTTATCGAGAAGCTTCTGTGAATTGCTCTTAAAGTAATCTACAAATGAATACAAAATTGAGAAAATCGCCAACAATATCGTTAATTCTAGAACTCGTTATCTGTTAATTTATAATGGCATAGGACAATATATTGATCTCTATACCTAATTTATCATTTCACCTGCAACCCCGTATCTACAACCGCGAAATTGCCAATTTCTAAACCGTCTAAACGTTGACTTAAACATCATCTATTTTCACCCAGCTTACAAGGTATGTCAAACCAAACAAAATGTCCGGCATCTGGTGCAAAAGTGATCGATTCGACTTTTGATGACCTTTATAGAAAGTGGCTCACGAGACCATTCGTACTGGTCGAGATTGATGGTAGCAGCCACCGGGGAAGGTCGACGCTTCCGCCAAAGTACGAACCGTTGTTCAGGGCCGGAAAACGCCACTGTGTCGAAGAAATCGTCGTGGGTAGGCGAACATCGTTCTGGTAACCCAATTACGCGACGGAGGAGGCGACGCTTGCGTGGCGAGAATAAAAGACGAGGCGTCCATTTAATGGGACAGTCGTGAAATCACAGCCGCCGTTCGGTTCCCAGAAGGAAATTCCATTGGCCGAAAAACGAGCCGCATTCCGTGGCGATCGGCGAGCGCGTAGCTTGGCGATTTTCGCGAATACCTAGCAGAGTTCCAACGCTGATCGATCGTGAAAGTGGCGAACGATTTTGCTCGAGGTGAAGTCCAAATAGGGGGCGTCCTTCCTGCGGATTACGTCAGATTTTGGCTAATTAGCTTCTGGCAAGCAGTGCAGGCCACCATAATGCCACAGAAAAGGAAATGAGCCGACAATGTTTTTCTTCTTATGTATCGAGGCATTTGTAAGTTGACTTTTATAGGCAATGAGGGGAATTTGTGCTAGATGACTTCTTTTTGCTATGAAGGACAAAAGAAAACGAGTAGAGGAGTGGTGAACAAATTGGCTTGACGTTATTGTCTATATTTGTTGGCACTCTTTAAAATGCAAATGATGCAAATGATGTGATAGTTTAGATTAGTTTTATAAAATTGTACATATTAAAGTAGAAGACAGAGTTGTACACAGAGTAATACAGTCACAAGTAAAGAAACTTCTTTGGACTTAATTCATACAAGTGTTATCAGTCTGTAAGTATTTCATTGAATTGTATTTACTTCCTCCCTATCTCTCCTCGATATCAGCACTCGAAGACCGCTCGCGGAACGGTGTTGCGAGGCGGCATATCCGGTCGACGCGTGTCGCGAATCACGATCGGGAAATCGTTTCGAAAACTCGATTGCAACACCTATGAATCGGCACAAGGCGGTTATGCTCGTTAGTCCTGACGTATTATTCGCCGTTCGAGGCCCGGGAAATTACGAATGGCGTCCTTAATCCGAGTAAAATTTGCGGCGAACGACCCATTGCCGATTTAATCGAGACACGTGTCCATGCGAGACGTTTGATTAGCCAATAAATATGGAAGTGCTCGCTGAATGTTAATTGCACGATTAAAATTGTAATTGGATTTTCGCCTGTTCGCGATGCGCAGTTTTGGTTCACGGTTGTAATCGTCCATTTTCGTTTTTTAAATAGAAGTGAAATAAATTTGGTGGCCTTCTATCAAATAAAAATTCAAATCTTCAGTTAAATATTTTGCTTCTATATGAAAGTAAAAAACACACTTCTATGAATCAGTGCTCTTCAGCTAAACCTCTTTTAAACAATTAGATAATATATGGCATGTGGAATTAAACAGGAAATTAATTAAAATGAAAACCCAAAAACAGAAAAAAATAAAAATGCTTTGAATAAATACATATACTCGATGTCTAATATAAATTTTGTATCTTTCACTTCATACTTGAAATTTTTATTCAGATAAAGATTCTGTCCACTTCATGCACAGGGGGCTCCAAATGAAAGCAATTTCTCCTTATAAAGTGGATCAATTTCGCACCCCCGCGTTTTCAGCGCAATATATCAGGTTTAAAGCCCCTTCCCATGAGCTTACTCGTCTCGAAAAATCGATAGAGCCCTCTCTGTATTCAAATTATAAAATATTCCTCCTGCTCGTGATCACCGACAAATTCAATTGGCTGCCTTATCTAAGAGAGTGGTAGCACTCGCGAAACCGGGGGTTCGGCTCCCAATTTTATTAGCTCGACCCCCCTGATACTCGCGGCGGTCGACTGGTTCCGTGAAAAGGCGTAATCGCCTAATCAGGCCTCGTTCGGATGCAACGCCCCCTAAAACTCGGTAGATTCATCCGAGGTGGTGGATCGAGATACCCCTCTCGAAACGCGACATCTGTCGCTCGATTATGGTCCTGGATTCTTGAGATATCGAGGAAACTGCAATAACTATATTCTTCCTAGCTTTTCTATTTTAATTTAGTTCACACTTAACTCGTTAGCTGCCACTCTAAATCGCACAAAAATTTCTAGCAGGTACAAATTTCGTCTCGAGTCTGTTGATGATTAAATAATTTAATTTTTTAACCTATTTATATACCTATTTATATATTTTCATTATCGTCCCGACTTTGTATTTAATTTCTTCAATTCCTTGATGAAAAGGTCCTGTCATCCATTTCTGGGCGCACAAACACAACACAAACATAAATCACCTTGCAATAAATTCCTCAGAGAGAATAATAATCGCTTAACTTGGTTTGGTATGTGTACACGGAAAAACGAATCATCGACTGGACTCCATTTTGTCTGTTCACGTAAGAATAGTCTTTCTGCGAAACACACGCTTACGCAATAGATAGATAAATTGTATTGTGTTGCCACAGGCCCGTCTTATCCATTAGGCACAATAGGCTGGTATCTAGAACGTACAATAGCTCTGAAGGAGTATGAAATGTCCAGGTGTTCGGTTAAGTACGATACTTTAAATCCTTCATTTAGATTCAGTAGTCGTTCTAACGAAAACGTAAACAAACGAACAGAATCTGCTTGTCGATTTCAAAGAAAGTAGAGTTACTGCTGTACGAGTGATTCCAACTCGTCATTCTAACGTGTATTAGTGACTTGGATGTCTTGGAACACGTAAGCAAAGCCGCAAGTCACGGTGATTGACGACTAGGTATTCCCGGTCTGATCTTTTCAACCTTCCGAATGCAAAGAAGATTATAAAGATTATTACTCGTAGCTTCTTACGTAAACTATATGTCGAAGTGTGGAAATTTTTAATTCAATTTGCCGTTTCAGAAATTAAAAATTCGAGTGTAGTGGCGAAGAAAAACTAATTTCAGGAATAGAGTTGTATTTTATTTATCCATCTTGCTTTGAAGATGAATTCCAGATTTTTGATTGTCTAGTGAGGTTTCAAGGTTTCGACCTCACTTTTAGGTATTCTTAAAGAAACACACTAAATTATAGATGGCAATCGCAACAAGGACCTTGAATTACGAGGAGAAAAAATTTAATAATTTTAAAATGATATGATTAATATTTAATTTAAATATGCAAACTTTCATTTACGCGATGAAAACACTTAGTGGTTATTGAATTATTCGAATAGTCCCAGCCCTAGATCCCACGCAATCGTCAATCCCGAGAAGATCAGTCCGCGACAGAGGACGCCGTCAATTCATCCGTCGTTTCCATTGTTCTCGAACCAACAGTGGGATCCATTCGTACGAAACAACATTCTCGCGACGCGATAATTGCAAAACGCTCGGAAGTTCGCGCGTCCTTCGCAGCGTTGTTCGACCATTTCACGCGACCGTGTCAGCGGCCAAGAAAAAAACAAGGAGGCGACTAATAAATAATAATAATAATTTGTAGCTATTCGAATACTAGGAATTCATTTCCGAGATGTAATTTATTCGAGTTATATTTGAAAATAGCAAAGTATCCCAATTATATTTTAATTACATGTGAAATGACATGTGATTAGCGAATTCTACGCGCCAAATATCAGAATCATTGAAGGATTCGAATACCGAGCAATTCGACAAATAGTCTCGAGCTTGGTCGAGCGTCGCGACGCTTCGTCTCCTCAGGGATAACATCGCGTTATGCAATGTCGAGCTTTCGCGATTACCGTCCCGTTTCGAAGAGGAAACCGTAAAACGCCACGCCTTCGTCGCGTAAATGTAACGGGTCACGGTGAGCTTAGCCACGTAAGAAACTGAAGACCTTGGAATACCCTGTGTACGTGGAATTCATCCTTCGCGTCTTGATCCTCTCGCAGTACTCCTATTTAGGTTGATCGTCGGTGTTTCACTTTCCACCGCTGTGTTATCTTGCGCGCGAGTTAATAAAGATTTCTTTAATCGCTCCTATCATTAGCTTCATGACCAATTAGAGTCGACTAAGTAAAGCTAAGCGGAGTAAACTAATTAACTGAAAGTGGCAATCGTGATCGCGCTGATATTAGGCTGCTTTCTTCTTTTTGTCGCCGAAGCTGAAGCTTGTTCTGGGGTCCTGGGCGACCTGTTTAATTGGATAGGTCAATGGACTGTTTCGATTTTGCTAATTTATATCACGTGACGCGGTTGGGATTGACAATGGCTGGATCTAAAAAATTAGACTAGGTTTCTGATGTTTCTTGATGAATGTTTTGAGAAGTGGAAAAATTCAACCATGAAAATTTAGGTGGGTATTCTTCCTCTGTTTAAAAATGTACAGTATGTTACAATAATTTGGTGTCAGGTGATTAGATGTACGCTTCAGGTTAGCAAAATAAAAATATTTCATTTACATTAATCCCACTGATTTTCACTTAAAATATCATTCTATTCGAACCATGTAGCATCTGTTCTATAAAATAGTATTAAAACTATTAATAGAACTAAGACTAAGTAAAAAAAAATAAGTTCAAATACTGTCTTATGTGACAGATGTTAAATTCTTCCACTAAAATAATACTTTAAGAAGAAAGCGAAAATACATTAAATAACACATTTTCATTTCGATAACCAAGAAGCAAACAATCATAATCTTTGCGTTGTCACCAGCTTTGTTGAAGAAAGAGCGAATGAATGCAATTGTGGAAGGGCGTCCCTACGCGCCTCACCTTTTAACGAGGAGGCACCTAGTGTGGTCTCGTTCCATTTGGAGCATCGATTAACCCACATATCTGTCCAAGTGCAGTGCGTTTTATTTTTCGCTTTACACCTACGCGTGAGAGCAGTTAGCGTGACGGTGCCGAACCCGCATATTTGCAGTTGTACGCGCATTAATGGCCTAATGTGACCGATTGCACCGTTTGTTGATCGACTGACTCTACCGGTACCGTGGAATCCTATTTACGTGACTGACGCGCGATTAAAAAACTAACTGTCACATCTAAATTAACCGTTTAAATGGCACTCGTTTTTCTACTGTGCCAGAAGAGTATTTAATTCGTAGTACGTAATATTTAAATTTGTTAGTTTGCCATAGAACGGTGTAAGCAGAATATAAAGAATTTACAGCCAATACCATAAATATTCGTACCCTCTATATCTATCGAAGAAGTTTAATTAACTTAAATAATAGTTTTGATCTCAAGATGTGTTCCTTCCACTCTGCAAAACATTGATCAAACGTCTTCCAAGCTCAGTTTTCTATCCCTCGTGTGTCAGGATTCGCGAGCGACGACGAAATGACAACGGATTTGAATAACAACGGTTCCTCGTTCGACGGCCTTGTTACGGTAAAACGCTGAACCGATCTATGGGTCGGTTAAAAAATCTTCGACGGCCGTTGCGCGAGGGTCGAGTTATGTACGTGCTCTTCATGAAAAATGAATGGGTGACCCGGCTTATGCGCCACTACTCGCCGCTTTGGTACCTGTGCCGCGTAGAAATGAGTGGAAAACGTAACTGTACCTTAATATCTTCCTACGAGATGTCATCGCTGCGAACGTACCGTTGGTCTTTAAACGTTCTTCATTCTCGCCCGAAGAACTCAACATTGTGGCGTGTACGCATGATTATTCAACGTTATTCCTTGGAAAGACGCCGCTATAAAGGCTAAGTTATCGCGTTATTCATTTTCACTGAGAGAGGATTAGCGGAGTTTGGTGCAAATGAATCGAACAATAAATTGAGATTACGCTCTTCAGAATCTCTATTTGTTAGGCTTTGGTACACCGTTGGTTAGGTAAGTATTATTGAAATGATAAGCGCGCAGGTGGTTACCTATTCTTGGGAAAAGGAACGTGAGATATTATGGTACGAACTCCTGATATATTGATTTTAGAAATTGTTTAACATAAGAAATTAGTGCGCAGTTTGTTATTCTTACGAATGATGCACCATTGTGGACTGAAGGTGACTAAACGCTTATTATCGTAGCTGTTTTATCTATAGCAAACGACCTTTGAAAATGAGTACTGTATAAGTAATGGTAATTTCGTGCGTTAGGAAAAATATCATAAATCAAAAGCTAATTTTACTTGATCGGCAGATACGTAGTTAACGTGAAATAATTTATTTTATTTTGAAGATAAAATCGAATTCATCCAGTAGAGGGGTTAATTACTCCATCGAAGAAGATTTAATTTTTTATGTTGTATTCTATATTGTTACAAGCTATCCTTGTGTCATAACGATTTATTTGCGTACTGTTTCTTTAATACTTGGTCACGTATTACGTGATAAGAATTTCAGTCGTTGTGCGCTTGGAATAATATAAACATGTTTTGAATCGGGAGATGGGACCTAATGTTTAGAGTCCTTTTAGTATAATTATATTGAATCACTGGACAATTAAAATGCATGACTTGAAAACAACATTTTCTTAATTCTCGAGATTATTTCTGTAGTTATTTTCGTTTTATTGGGCATTGTATAGATAAAGGAATGCTATAAAGGTTCAACAAAAAGAAAACTATCGATTCGGTTCAATGCGGAGTCAAATAATTAGCCTTAATCCACCGACATACTTTTGTCTACTATCTCTAGCCGTTCACTAAACCTCTTATCACTCGAGCGAGACCGCATTTCGTGCACGTTTGAGTAATTAACATTCGCTGTCGATATTTTGTATAACTAGAACGTTCTGAATCAGCGTTTCTCATACTGAGATCTGTGAGGTATCAAGGAAAAAAAAATATTATGTTTTTAAAGTTTCTCTATGAATTTCTTATTTAAATGTGTTCAGTAACAGTACTATCATCTGCGTAATTTCTTTACAAACTCCATCATCTATTTCGTGCAGGTTTCTACAGTCGTGTTCATAAATTTATCAATAAGCTTTTGCACTTTTTATTTTTCTTCTTTAAAAAAGTAATAGGAATTCATTTAAATACTATTCAATGAAACAAGTGTATTACAATTTTAATTAATTTCCAAGAAAACTTTGATCTACAATTTTCCAACTTGTACGTCGAAAGGGTCTCTGTGAAGTTTGAGAAACGCTGCTCTGAACTATTCAGAAACTCGTAGGAATGACTTCGTAATGGCTATTATATTTTGCAATGTCGTGTTCCAATACGAAATTCATAGTCGCATAATTTTACTCGATAAACTTGTTTTGTCATTCACTACTCCGAGCGCGTTCATTTCTATGCAGAACGCATATTATTAACATTATATTTGCGAAATTGCGTTTGCATTCGGTAGAAAAGTCTAGAAGTTGTTCGGAAAGATCAAGGCCTATCGCAATGCTACTTGATTTTTATTTGCAATTTCGACGCAGGCCTCTTCGAAGAAGAACGAATTTGGTAGATCATCAAAGAACTTTACAAATTTTTAAATTTAAGTATTTTAAATTTAAGTATTATTGAAAATCACCCTGCCGTAATGTTGAGTGCTTACTTGAGAGTACTATACTTCACATTGAAAACATATGTTTAGAAAAGTTACCGAAAAAATCATCATTTTCTCAGCCTCGTATCGATGAAATTTAAGCCATGTTGGGAATAATCTATTAAATCGATGAGCTTGTTTGGCGTTCGCTGGCAAACGAGAAAATCAACGAGGAACACTCGGGTTCTCGCACGATATTCGTGCCACTGGGTTACTACACTTTCGAGTTCAACTAAATCGACCGCTTGGTGCTCTCTGAAATTAACAGCTTTCGTAAAACGACCACGAAAAATGGCAAACTAACGTAATTTAGTTTTTGCTCTAACAGCCACTTTGTTCCTCTTTTTCCTTTTATGTCATATTAGTTTCACAAGCTGTTACTTCCCGTCTCGGGCGTTCTGTCCCTTCTGAGCCTTTTTCGTTTCAGATTGCCGGTTAATTAATGACTTCCTCGAGTTATCGCTGAACTGTGTAATAACACACATCTGCAGCCGATCTAGATTGCGCTGAGAGGGTCGTAGAAATAAGAGATGGTGTGTCTGAATGACGCATTGCTGTGGAGAGGGTGCATTTAAACCCCTTGTATTGTAGTTCACGTGGATAATTAACTTCTACGTATAGAAAATGCCACAAAGGTAACTAAAATTCGTTTTTCCGTCACCATTCATGACATCTGTCAAAAAATGTTACGTAACATGAATGAAATGGAGGCAAGGTTCTTTAAAATAATATTTTCATTATAACACATGTTGTGTTTTATATGAAAACAAAAACCAGATGTATTCGTTGCATCAGAGTTTTATTTTAGCTAGTTTAAATAGTCTAATGTCAGTTACACTGAACTCCAAATGCTTCTCAACTAATCATTCATTTACTATAAACAAAAATAATTTGAAGAGTTCTATTTTTACACGTCTATTTGGTAGAAAAACGTCTTTCCAAAAAAAATAACTGCGGTCGTTGTACTTCCAAAAGGTCCCACACCCGATTGCCGAATTTCTACAAGTAGCGTGGGGATTTTCCATGATTTTCCATGAAAAAATGATGACTTATCCCTAACAGGCTCGACTCGTTACAACTTCGTTGAAGTATGCACGAATATGCTGAATCGACGACTGCTTTCCGTCGTAAATCGGATCGACCTAGTCCAGAACGTTTTGTGTTTGCGACGCTCGCGTTCCGTTCAATTTCTCTGCGAAAATGTCCGCGACGACGCAAGAAAACATCATCAGCGGCACGTTCGATGATACTTTTCGCCGAGACGGCGAACCGGACACTCCTTAGTCGGCTAACGAGACACTCGCGTATGAATCCCGCGCAACGCTCAGCCTGGATTACAAGCCACTTTCATCGCAGCTATGCCATTGTGCGTATGCACGAACATTACATATTCGTTACGCGGACATCGCGTTATTCTTCGAAGCTAACGAACCCACGGTTCACCAGATACGTACCGACGGCCTTGAGCGCGTCCGTAAACGAACCCCCTCAATTGCGACACTTTGAAGCAACTATCCTCGCCAGACCGATGCGTGGAAGAGTTAATAGTGCGTGCAGATGTCAGTCGGAGCATCTTATTTGATTCATAACCTTTTCAATTCACTGTTCGCGTCGCTTTCGGTACAGATTGAGCTAGAAGGATGTTAAATATTGAAGCTACAAGGAAAGAGGGTGGCGAGCAACCCTTTTAGGTTTATTTCGTTTTACGACTGAATCATTGATTTAAGGAAATTTTAAATGTATTTATGTTGTACTTTCTTGAGTATATGTACTTTATGTCCTCGTCACGTAGAAATTAATTATGCATAAGTCAGAATACAAGGAAGGTTAAGTCCTCGATGAATTCATACACATTTCTACTTAAAATTCTTGTAAATCAGTGTATGTATAAAGGTACCCCCGCCATCTGTCTGGTCTCGGCCAATCCCCAACCCAGTTTACGTTTCTTCAACTCGAGCAGACGGCTCCACCCATGTCTCGCATATTGATAATTGCCGGCACCATTGACACACATGTGTCTTACATCATATGAGACATCATTTTATAGAAAAACTGTATTAAACATAATTCTATAGTTCAGAAATTCTCCAAATTTAGACTTGCTAGATCTTGCACCCTGAGGTCCAGGTGATTGATAAAAAATAAAAAATAAAAAATAACTGCTAAAAATGAGGAGTGTTGAAAATTATACGATGAACATGAATTAACCCATTGGGGAATTCTGAGACGTGAAATTTAACTTTTCGACGCAAACTCGCGCTTTCTTTGGGCTCTCCAACTTAGTTATGCGGTCTGCGTCGACGATACGACGCTGTCGTCGAAAATGAAGGTTCGCGACGTGTTTACGGGCCCGGATTCCGTGAACCCGCTCCAGCTTTGACATCCAGCTTCGCAAGGACATTGATTCCGCGCGCTCGATTCTCCTTTCTCTCGAGAGTCGCGGCATACGAGCCTTTCTACGCAAGAAGTCGAGCTGCAATCGATTGCACAGCTTCGTCTAGTCGATTACGATTCGATGGAGACATCTTTACTGATCACACCCTGTGCACGCCTTGCTGATTGCTGAGAATAGTTCAATCTTTGTCTTGGCAGTGTCTTCTACACCTCATTTTCAATTTTTTAGTTTGAAGAATGTATCCGAATGGATGTTAGCCACTATAATTGCAATTTTCGTCGAAGGCACATGTGCTCGTACTCTAGGATTCGAGCACATGTGCTTTCGGTTGGCTTGGATCTAATTTGTACGTAGCTCTATTATTCCTTTTTTTAGATTCTATACTTTACTATCAATATTTTTATGTATTCCTTCAAGGATTTATTACATTTAAAAATTCTTCCAAAGAGGATTACATTTCCTCCGATCGAAAAATCATTTGACAGTCCTGTAACCAACAAAGTCTTTTCTTTGCCTGTCCACTTGTGTCGTCTTGAAACTGACAAGGCAGATCATGACAACGTCGATCATCATTTTTTCTCGGTAGCAAGATCAAACTCCCAGACGTTAAGTCAGATAATCCTTCGTCCTTCGAATACCAACAGGTATCTCGTTCACACAGAATCGTGTCACTCCCATGATCGACGCAAGGTCAAGACACGCGTTCGATTCTCCTGTTGTGCATTTTTTCCGAATTGCACGTGGAATGAATTAACTCCTCAAGGACAACGGGTACCGTATCCACGGTACCCACGCTAGGAAATACCTAACTGTCATACGTCGACTTCTAAAAGCATCATCCAAGCTCACGAAGGGTTCCTTGTGTTTCTCGATTCTCAGGAATTTTTTCTTTTTTTAAAGCCCTTGATGTATCGAACTGAAACTTTTTGCGTCGATTAATATTCTCTTGAAAAGAGGGCATGAAGTTTTTCATACCATTTACTGTAGTAATAAATGAGATATTAATTCTTGGTTGTATAACGTGCACGGAGAACGATAAAATAAATGGACGACGAATGGGGGTTGATATAGTGATTTATTAACAATGTTCATTCCAGTGAGCAGTTGCAGTCATCGGTTTGACGTGAAGTATAATTTCGTATCATAATTCAAATTCCAAGTTTTTCTGCGAAACGAAATAAATCAAGTTTTGCTATTTGTTATTCGAAATTTTTATTTATGTACAAATTTGTCCCACCTCTGGTTAATAGCACGATACTTATTGCTTTGATCGAATACTAATTGATTCATAACTAGGTGTATTAATAGCTGAATAATTATCTTTTTGAAAAATAGAATGATACACTATTTAATTATAAAATACAAACGTATTATTACTATACACGAGTGCTATAGCTTTCGCTTGTTCGAGAAAGAATTGAAAAACTGAAAAATTGATAAACTAGAAGTACCTCGAACTGATAAAACGTGTTCTACTACATGCTTTGCACCTTATTTTTCGCTCGCGAAGAAAAGTTTTCAACTTGGAGTAATTTATAGCAACCGCGAAGATGCACGATGATCTTTAATAACACGGTACGAGAGCCAAGTGATGAATACTTCGTGACCGCGTTATTAGGTCGCGCGCATTTTGCAGCCGTTTCACGCTGCGAAAGTCACTTTGTTGCTTGATTTTTGACTTGTAATTGCATGCTGGTTATTTATTACGCGTGGCGAAATGTTGCTCGTGAACTGTTTATTTCAGATGCGTTCGAGGCCTCGGGGTGACCAAATTCGGTACAGAGTTACAGCGCAGAAATGGTACCTTCGCTTAATGTCTCCGATTTTGTTTCCTTATTCGGCTGCTAATTGACCCATCTTTAAATGATTTTTTATAATGGATGTCTGTTTGAAATTTTATGCTGTTGATTGGTCGTTGAACTCATTTTTTTCGTTGAGACTTTATTGTACTTCAAAACCCAAATTGTATAGAACAGCACGTTATTCCTATTAGCAGAATTCATCGAATACCAGCAAAATGGTGACTTAAACCCTCCCCAGTTTTACGTGGACCACCTTATATATCAATTTTAACAAAATCCTTCAGTTAGTCCAACAAGAATTACTCCTCCTAACGTTACCCTACCAGCCTCCGTCCAATGCACCGTACAACCCACACAATATTTATTCGAGCAGTTGCCATAGCTCACGTAGCTACACAATCAATAAATTGGTCGCTATTGAACTTATGCTAGCCCACACATCAAGTCATAAACTCAAACTAAACGATCGCGCAATAATATATGCCCAATACCAATATTAGCTCAGGTATAATCGACACCATATTAAATATTCAAGTGATGTAATAAATATCTCCTGTCCTTCTCTACCGAAGAATTGAATACTACAGCCACTTCGATGACCTAAACAAATATCATTGATTTTCTGTATGTAAAAGGACGATCAAAGCGACGAACGCTGGAGTACAGGCCAATGATCGATGCGATTCGCGTGCAAAATGGCGAAAAGGTCAACACCGTTGAAATCGCAATATTCTCCGAGCAGACGAGGCTTGGCGCGATTTCTCACGGTCTCGTTATCACGCAAACATTCCGATTTATTTGCACGGGCAATAATTAACGGCCCTGCACGCGCCCGACGCCGACGGGGTGCGCATCGTGGAATCAACGCGTCCAGTCTGCGTCGAGTAATTAATGGAATCCCGCGCGCACGTGCGTAAACGAATCCGTGCTGAAGGCACGTGCCACGCCGGGATCTCGATCTGTGAGTCGACTTGGGCATCGAAGCGAGCGCTTTTTGAAAATCCCCTCCCGGTGAAAACGAAAGCGATCGGGTCATGTGGAACTGAGTCTGCGAATTAAGCGGGATATTTTTGCTGCGAATTTATTGTCGTGGTGGGAGCGGTATATAGTATACGAATTAAGTACGAATTAAGTCTGGTGGTTTCTTAACACGTTCGCTGGCAGACTAAAACTCGTGAAAATTTTTACGAAATTAACATTTTGTCTCGAAACTCTCGAAGATTAGATAATTTGACATGTGGAGTAGTATTTAATTTTTTAACCTCGCCAAATTCGTAAGTCTTAGCTATGAAATTAATTTTCTTAATTCTTTAATGGAAAGCTGTGTCACCCATTTTTGGGAATAGAAAGGAAATCGCGAATAACTTGATCCGCCGCGTGTGCCGCGACTGGGGTGTTCCAGCGGCAAAAAATCGATGAAGATTTCAAAGAGTTCAACGCTAGGGATCGAGGACGGCGCAGTCGATACGAAACCAGTCTCGCGTCTCGTTTCGATCGTCACGTGTGGCGAGCCACACGCAAAAACCCGTGAAAACCACGAGGACGGAGAATGGCTCGGTAACGACGGCCGCTACCAGCAGGTACCTCCAAAGTGAAATTTTACACCGGATGCAATCCGAGAAACGGCACAATAGAAACTGCTGTCTACGAGCTTGTATCGACGTTCCTTGGGCAAAAGCCCCTGTGACTCTATTAACGGGGACCATGCGGGACACTTTCCTGACCCATGGTCTCTTTTTCTATTCTCTTCTCGAGCTCTGTGGTTCGTGCCCATATGGCACGTTTGGAAGGTTCGAGGTAGGTTCGCGAGGACCTAATATACCCAACGATTAAAAATATAGGGTAGTATTCTAGAGGAGACAAAATTTATTTTTATGACGAAGTCTGTGTTCAATTCATTTCAAAATTTGGTTGTTTAATAAGTGTAATTATAAATATACGTGAAATTTCAGTGAAGATGAAACAAGTCGTAGAATTGTCCACAAGAGCCAGTCAATTTAGCAGAACTTTATTAATTGTATTAGGATATTCTTGGTGGTAATTCAAAAACAACAATGTATACATTTTATTCATTTCTATTCATAAATAATAATTTATCTTAAATGGAGTATGTATTCCGTTCGTCGTCGCAGCGACGTCAGTGGAGTGGTAAAGGTTAATGAATGTATCAAAAAGTACAGAGCACATTCGACGTCCAGTCGTCGCGAACTCTTTTCTGCGCAGAATACATGCAATATTTTTAAAACCACGTGTTTAACGACGACAAACATTCCATGGCCGTCCGATGACGCTGCGTTTGCGTATAGATAATGCGAACGCGTGATGTCATGCTCGATATGAGTTTGCGTTTTCAATTGTCTCTAAAGTGTTTTGCATTTCGGAATGCTTCTAGAAAACTTGGAATTCGACTCACGAAACGCGAGAGTCTATTATTTGTCTTCTACTCATATTCAATATATTATCAACTCTTCACAACGAAATAATGTGACGTGTAGATTTCTGAGCAATGTACATGTCTTTCATCAAATGTTAATTATTTTTAAAAATGCTATGAATACATGTCTTGGAAGTCTAAACTAAGTATGTTACAATCGTTTGTTGACCTTCTATTAATAATCTTCGAGTAATGTACTCATGAAAGGCAATACAGAACCAAACAGGAAATCCCAATTATTCACATAATTATTGCCCGAGAAAACAGTACGATTAATTGGATCACGAGACCTATACTTACTTTTATTAGTCTCACAATGGAAGATTAGATTTCTCCTATATTGTGTAGGTTGTTCGTGAAAGTTAACCAGTCTTCATAAGGGTGAATATCCGATCGCTTCATTGATGATCCTGAAAAGGAGGATTAAATTTATCCCTAGTTTACTCGTCAAGTGTAAAGGCTTCTCAAAATTTTAGGCTGCAGTCAAAAATGAACTGTTGCTTCGAGGAATTTTCAAGTTCAACAATTTTATTTATTTTCATCCCCTTGCGCAAGGCCGAAGAATATTCCAAACATATTAAGCAAAAAGCCCTTAAATCTCTGAAAATTCTTAATACTTCGATTACAAAGCAACCCCTAACTCAAAAAATCCTCAAGTGCTCCGAAACAAACGAACAAATAAAATAAAATTCATTCATCAAATTCTTAAAGTAATCACGCCATCTCAGTCCCTCTGCTGAACTTCAAAGCTCCGAAACAAATAAATAAAATGGTACCCCCGCACCAAAGGGTTAAGTAACGCTGGAACTCGACTACCATCGATACCCAATACTCTCGCCGTCTCGTCTCCATCCGTTTCGCCGTAGAGGGGTTGTTCCACAAAGCCTCCCCCGTTTCGGATCCCACCCTCGCCATGACCACTCGATCCATCAGTTCCCGATAACAGGCAAGAATCGACGCGGTGCGTGCAAGCGTGGAGGTGAGGGCGACCGGTTCGAGCGGGTTTCCGAAAGGAAAAGGCATTCCAGGCCGCAAAGTGGCGGATCGCGCGCTGATTGGCCGTGTACGCGGCCCGTTCGCGCGTACGTGTTCGGGACAGGCCTCTATACACCATTTCTACCCAGAGAGAGAAGGAGAAGACGGAGCACGAGCGGGCATAGAGATCCCCGGCGGCCGGTGAGAGTTTAGAGGCGAGTGTCGAGCAGAGCGCGGGCTCGAATGGAACACGGAATCGCGTGTGTGCCCCGGTTCGACTCGTGTGTTCTCTCCCCCGTGTGTGCGTGAGAGTGTGCGTGAATCGTTGCATACGTGCTGTACCGTGTGTCGTGCGCGGGATTAGGCGAGCTGCAGCAGTAGGCCACCGGCGCTCGACGCCTCTGCGTCTCTTTTTCCCGGCTCCCGCGGCTCCGACCTACCGTAAAACGATGATCATCGATCTCTAGGACGCTCGATCGTTGCTGCAGGTGTTTTCACTCTCGGTTTCGCGGGGAACTGGCCCGGCCAGTTCGACCTTCTTCCGCTGTAACCTCTCGTCGCGAGAAGAAATCGCGAGGAACCTTCGAGTACCACCAGGAATCTTCAGGAATTTGCCACGTGCTCGTGTCATCATCTATCTGGATACTAGGCTATTGTCACACCCTTGGCCCGTGTGAACTCGGGAGAAGTATCGAAGAGGTCGAGACGTTGCATCGTGGCTCCGCCGATCTATCTTGCCCTCCCGAGGATCGATCGCGTGACGCGAGAAACAACTTTCGCGTCGGCAAATTGCCAGCTACCTCGCTAAATCCCCGTGAATCTTCCGAGTATCTGGCTCCGAGACGTCTTCGTGCGATGGGATGTTTGCTCGAACAATGGGTGACGAATAACACACCGTGCAGGCATAATTTCACAATGATTATTCGATCGTGAAGCATTTACCTCTTCGTGGCAGCGGTTTATCGAACGACGATCGTATGATTTCTATCACGATTTTTACTCGAAGACGGAATTCACTTTTACAGAAGAGACAACCTCTCCATTCTATTCGAAACCCCTACATCCACGCAAGAATATCGTACCGTCTCGAAGAGGCGCGGCGCCCCGAGGAGCTCGTTTCGGAGCACCGCGACGAAACGACGCGCGGGCGGAATTCGCAATCGCCTCTGGAAGGAAAGATCCTCCGAGCAGTGCGGCCGACTATTCGAAAATAACGAGACCTTCGGTTCGAGGAAGCGCGAACAGTGTCTTCGCGCGGATACGAGCGGCTATAATTTAGTTGGCCCGTAATCTGAAATCGAGCCAGCGAGGATTACACGGTATTAGCATGCCGTCGGTGTCGGTTTCAATTTGCACGCCCAAGTGAATCAAGCGAAGAGTTTCGCTTGAAAAATATTTTTAAACGCGGGCCCCACTGGATCGGGATACGAGGAGAGTTTCGTTTGGTGCGCTATGATTACAGGGGGAGTAGCTGATGTCGGTGCGCAATGTTGCTACGATAATCTCGCGAAGTGATTGTTCGAGGATAACCGGGAATTACGGATACTGTTGCGACTGCGAAACCACCGCAGGGGTAGTTCGCTCCTCTTGAGGCTGTAGCGCGAATTAATTGCGAGGTAATCGCTGTAATTCGGAGCTGGTGTTGTTGATGTGGAAGAAACGTTTCCGCAGGACAGACGAGAGTATAAATAGTGGACTGGAGAAGATTACCTTGGAGGAGATTATTTCCGGACGTACCAGTTCGCGAGGGTTTATGGACTAAAGTGTATCCCAACAACGAACGTGGACTATTAAGCCGATAAGTAGGAGATGATATAGAAACCTCCAAATCGACATAAAACCGAGTTGAAGACTCTTACATTTAAAATCCTGCGTGTGCTATATAGTAAGCCAATGAGTACAATAAAATAATATAGAATCCACCAAATCGTCCTACAACCGATAAATGAAAGAAACTCGTTAGTTGTGTCAAATTCAGTCGCATCGGTTCAGAAGCATTTCTAGTCTCTCGAAATATTCGCACGCTAAAAGGACTTGTAACCATCGAATTCTACACTTCGAGGTCTTGAAATCGAAGCTACCCCAGTCTAGAGCATGAAACGGTTAACCATGGTCATCCACGAGCGGGTGGAAGAGTCCCGAAAGGAACCAGCGTGGCCCTCGGCCCGCGAGATCCCCTCGTAACGACGATGACGCGCGCCGAGTAGTTATTTCGGATGTACATCATCGAGGAAGATAGTGGGGACGACGGCGGTTGCCGTCTGATCTCCGTCCGTCAGTGCGTCGACGCTGACGGAGCGCTCGAGACGTCATGCGCGGAAAATCGGCGTCCCGACGAAGACGAGCGCGACAACGCTGGTCAGCTGGACGTCAAGTGCTTCCCACGTGTGGTCAAGACCACCCACGTCCCGAAGAAACCCTCTCTCGAAGATAGACCCCGAGAATCGAAGAAAGATCAGCTCCCTAAGTCCAGTACTCGCGTTGACGCGAACGACAAAGTCGTCACTTCGGCCTCTCAGGGTCCAGAGGAGACCTCAGACAAAATTGTCGCGACGAACGACGATTTCGAGATCTCGATCGAGCTGGTGGAAGTGGTGGGCTGCAAAAGCACCTGCGACGACCAGGGATTCAAGACCACGGTGAACTTTCAGTACAACGACACCCTGACCAGATCCGTGAATTCCAAGCTTGGGAATGTCAAGGGTTTGAGGAGGAGCGTCTCCGCGCCTGGAAACGGGTCCTCCCAGACCTCGGACCACCAGGATATCCCCACGACCAAAGACACCGACTGCCAAAGCACCCCCAAGGACCGCAAGGATACCAAAGACCCCGTGTACGCGAAGAACCCAGCGAAGAGCGCGTCTTCCGGCAAGGCCGATGGCGGTCAGCCGGCGAGGTACCGCTCGAGGACGAGCAGGTCGCAGGAATTCGCGACGAAGACCGAGCAGTTGATCGCCAGGCGCGGACAGAGCCACCAAGACCCTGCTCGCCGAGCCAGGGCTTCCTCGTTCGTGATCGAGAGGAAGAGGTACCGCCAGGCTGCAATTACATCCTCGAGGTCCACGGAGGATCTGTCGAGGTGTTCCCCGAGCAACGAGACGGAGGTAGATGGAATGCGGAATTGCAACGCCGTGGCGGGCGTCGACGAGGACGAAGGTTGCGTCCTGATCGGGGTACGTTCCCTGGAGGAAGGCCTCCAGTTGCCTCTGATCCCGCGGCAGGACGACAGGTGCACCAGACGGGACAGAGAACGCGCGAGGATCCTGCGACGGAGGAGGATCAACGGAAGATCCGCGTCGGTGCCCAGAGTGAACGTGAGTCGAGATATTTAACATTGTCGAGTGTCTTTGAACGTGTTTACAATTGGTTGGGGAGGGGATATTCGTTGTTGTTCGTTTTAAAAAACCAGAGGTTACGTCAGAGAATTTTTCGTTGGTCTCTGTTACGTAAGGAATGCACCGACGTTTGGTTCTCCTGTAGGGATTTCGTTGATATACAGTCAGTCACATAAATATTCTCTGAGCGTACATGGCAGAAATTTGTTTAAATTAAATGGTAGGTTTGACGTTTCCAAATGTACGTTTGTATAAATATATTGATGTATATACATATAAATACATACATGTACAAACTATTACATATTTATAATGAAAAATTCATTCGCTAATATCAGAACCATTATTTAATTTAGACAAACTTCTTCAATAGGCATAGAGGTAGTACGAATATTTATGGGACTGACTGTAAGTAAAGTAGACATTAGTTTATTATAGTAACGGGTAAGAAATTTGTCTTTGATAGTAGCTGGAATTATAGGAATACATGATTGTTACGTCCTTTTAAAGAATTTAGAAGGATCGCCTTATTGTTATCGCAACAGATTGCGGATGCATTAAGACGCCCTGCACAAGAGAAGGACCGTGGAACGGAGCGATCCGCATGCAGATAGGACATTAAAACACGCCTATCGGTTTACGCGCCAAGTTATTGCTGTTCCTACCATTCGGAGTGCATCGTGCATTCTATTGCGCGAGTAAATCACGCCGTGGCATCAACCTGCTAAAATGCATCGCTTTGTGCACCCCCGCCGTCCCTCCGCGCGTCTCGCCGCGCGCGAGTCGACTGTCACGGATGCGATCGCGGCGTTCTTTAAGGTGCACCCACACGAACGGGTCGAACGACGGTGAAACGCCAACGTGGTATTTAGATGCGGACCGATCGCCTCTTGCGAAACACTCTCTTCGGGTATTTGCGTTGGCGAGTGCCTCGACCCGACCAAGAATTTACCTGGTGCGCCAGACGCGCGAGCGTGTTTTCTCCGCTCCACGCGCGGCTCCTACACGAAACGCGTAGTCGAATTGACGTGCATACGTGGGTGAATATGAATCGACCGGGTAGCCGAGCATCGGTGCTCACTGGAACCTCATTGTTTACTGAAAAAGGGAGCTCCAGCGCGGTGAATCGCGCCATTTGGAACAGATGGCAGTTTGCTGGGTTCTGGAAGCTTTGTTCTTTGATTTGACTGACTTGGGGTGGTCTTTGCAGGCTGTAGCCTGTGTTTAGAGTGAGTGGATTGGGTGATAGACTGAGTCTCGAAGGTAGAAGTTAGTTGTAGATGTCGCTGGAAATTTATTGTTTATTGGAGGGAACCATGAGTAGATCAAGTTGTGTGATTTGGAGCAGATGGCGGTTGCTCACTTGCAACTTGCGGTTGCTGACTTGGGATTTTTTCTTTTTTTCTCAGTTGACTGAAAGTGTACTTAAAATCCGATACAATTGTAGAATAATTCAGCATTAATCTAACAGTGTTTGAATCCTTGAATAATTGTAAACAGATCCTGTTACACATTAATAGTAGAATTAAATTAGAGTAAAAAAGTATAACAAATGGGTATCCAACTTCGGAGTCCCTCGTTGAATTCCATAACTCCAGACCGGTTTCTAAATGACCCTCCACAGAGGTAATCCATTTTCATTCGAAAGTTTCGACTGTCAACCCAGTAGCCGTCATATTTTCCCCCAACTTTATTGTCATCTGTCTCCTTTGTTGAATAATTTGTTTCGATCTTAGCTTTCCACCCAAAAACCTGGATTAGTCATTGGAGCCTTTTATGGATCTCCTCTCGAAGCCCAGCTACTCCGATGACAAAACGTTCAGGAACCTCTTTCACATACACCATGTATAGAAATCTCGAATTGACCGGCCAAGCGGTACTTTTAGGTTTAAACGATCTTTCAGTGGTCGGACTATGTTTGGATGATTGTCTCGAGAGGACTCGCTTCTCAGGGAGCCCTGTCGACTCCTTAAGTGTTTTGGAAACGATGATATCTGAGTTTCGTCACGTAGGGCCTGTGTTCTCGAGAGGTTACGTACCCTGAGCTGCATTCTCAACGGTTATTTACAAGCTGCTTGTCATAGACTCCCAACGAATTCACTTCTAAGATACATACACCGATATAGTTTCATCAATATTTACATCTATCTTGAAAAAAAAAACATTTTTAGACCATTTCAAACCATTGTTAGACAACTACATACTTCCCCTAAGCACCATTAATAATGAAATAATTCGAAACAGAAGTTTGAAATACCTAACCCAGTTTGGTAGTTCAAGTGTTAATGGGGTTATACTTTGAGTAAACTTCTGAAGATCTTCCTCATTAATTGAACCATCGACTAATAAATCTTGCTATACTGTTTTCACGACTGCAAGGAATTGCTACTTTCCTCAACGAATTCACTCGAGTTTTCCAACGGAAAATTAGAATTTTATTCAGCTCTGCGACGATACTCAGGCATTTATATTAGATACCGTGAATGGTAGGTTGGTAGCAATGACAGACGGTAAATCGACAGCTGGCGTTGCCTATTGAAAAACAATAAGCAGAACGCATTCCGTATCGCGAACAAGCTGACACGAGTTGCACGTGCGCCCAAAGTGCACAAGGATGATTAACGATTTGCTAACGACGCGTTAACGCGCGTTCGCTGATAACTCACGGGGCAAATATTTTAAAAACCTCCATAGATAAACGCCACTCCCGTGGCTTTGGTATAAAATGCATTACTTTGGGTTTTTAATCACTTAACGTCTCGAATATTTCAGTTTGTCTTCGCGCTCCAACATCGTCGCCAATTGTTGATAAAGAATCGATTTATGCTTGTTCGAATACAAAAGACACGCGAGCTTTTGTGTCGATGATATACTTCTACGTTTTCATTAACCACAACGTCGTTTCTAATCATTCTTAATCGTTTGAGACAATCGCCTTGCTATAATTATTTAATTTTTTGAGAAATTACGTACAGGTATTCGTATATGTACCTTCGCACATATGAATAAAAAATAGATGCATTAACGTGTAACGGCGATGCTCCTCAACAAATAATGTAAAAGAAAACGTAACGAGAGACATTAGGAGACTTCCGAGAAGGTGCTGATGGATAAGAGGTCGGATACCGTATCTAAATGCTGAGTATGCAGGAAGGGAGTCGTGCGTAATAGCTAGAGCAGTTGCAGAAAGTGAGACTTGGAATTTATTTGCGCGATGATAAGGTATAGATAGAGGTGATTGCGAAGAATGGGACGGGCATTAGTGGAACGGTATGAGACATTAGGAAGGATCAGGTTGAAATTGTAAGCAGATATGGAGAATCTCGTAGACCGGGCAACAAAGGTCATCGAGGCGCTTAGCTCAACCAGAATCATCATAAACGACTGTTTTTAGTTAATCTTGATCGTGCACAAAGCTAGATCGTTCCTAAGATAAGTTGGACACCTCTTGGAGTAGTTTCTCAGATTTTCCTGAGATTTAGAGACTTACCGATACTTCTCTAAATTAAAAACATTATTAATTGTATTACTATGGAAAGAATAATTCCTGTTGAATGAACAACAGGATATTTATGTATTAAACATTGAAAATTTAACTCTACAATCCTCTAGATAGGATAGCTCTACAAATACACATTTGTGTCCTACGTCTTACGATTTTATAAAATGTACTCAAACACTATGCTTAACGACGAATCATTGTATCTCAAAAATGGAGCCTCCAATTACACAATGGTAATTTGCATGTTTTAGCTTGTCTATATACATAGACATAATTACCATTTTAGAAACAAAGTTGTCCCTATTAATATCTGTAAATGCGTAACAAACCTAGTTTATATTTCTCGGCGAATCCCGCCGATGGGAATATCAGTAAAATTTATGCAAATTCCCGTACGAAATTGCTGGCCAGCGATCGCGGGAATGTTAATGGCCCACGGGGTGGTTCAGCGAGCCGAGGTAAATAATACCGAAGGCCTAGGACCGGTCTAGCGTTCCGATCCAGTTTGAAACCACTTTCGTTTTTTCCTGCACGCCCCTGACGGCCGAAAGGGAACGATACGGTGTTTTTACAGCCGCGACAATGCAAGGCGTGGCGTCTCCTTTTTGCAGTGACACGACTGCGCTTACTTTCAAATCAAGGAAATCGGACAGCGGCTCTTAGTTACGAATGATCGAACGTGGAAGTCCGGAATTAATTTCTGCAGTTGTACTAATAAATTGTCGATCAATTTGATAAAGTGTCGAAATAGTTGAGAGAGTGAGAATTGTTTGCAGAATTATACCAGAAGACCATAGAACGTCATGCTTGGAATCACGTTTTATCCTAGGTATTGCACAATGAATCAAGATTCTGACGAGTGCTATATTATCTGGGACACCGTGTATGATATCGTTTTACCAGAGTACAGGGAATCGTGTACGTTGATGAACTATTCTCGGCAATTCGTTGGGAACCGACTCGAATGGTTGCTTCTGAATTAATACAGTTTATGAAAAAATATTATGAAACATTCATGGGTGCTATTGAACGTGACTTGGTCAATGAATAATCGCGTCGACGTTAATGAAATTCGTTAATAATTCATGTGTGAATTCGTGCACGACTCGATCAATGAGTAATCGCTGCTGTAACAACGATCCTTCGATCGGAAGCTGACAGACCACCCGGATTAATTCGACTATGAACTCCATGTGGTGATTGCATCTGTTTGTTTTGCAATGACATCGTTTCGAATGACGCGGCTATCTATGCGCTGACAAATCGGTAAACAAATTCTTGCAAAAAATAATTGAGGACAGTTTAATTTCTTAGATATCGATCGATAAGGCGTGTCTACCAGGCGTACTTGTACATATTGGACTTTTCAAAGTAAATTTGTGGATCTGCACAACTTTTAGGTATCTAACTACAATTACAATTTCCTTGGTGGAATTTAAACAAAATTGTTTGCTTAATATTTTCATTCCTTTTCTTTTATTTCTTTCCTGATTAGAAAGGAGTCAATGTTCTTACGTATGCTGGATTTACAATTCTATCAGAGGTCATTGGCTTCCCTCGTCCAGGAATTGAGGACTAATCGGGATTTCTTATCTTTTATCGTTTCACACGAACGAATCGCCACGAATCTGGCACAATTAACTATCGCAGTATCTAGTGTACGTGGACGGCTTCACGGTGCACTTATACGACATCTGACCTGAATATGTGTCGCTCGAGCAGCCGTTTTCGCGAAATAGATAAATCGCCTTCAATTTGAACTTAAGAGGATGTCCAAACACGCAATCTTTCGCCAATATTCTATTTATAATAAAAAATTTGTGTCGTAACCATTAAAAAAAAGAAAAAGAAAAGAAAGTCGTTTGTGGCTTTTACCTTTTTTCCTTTAATATGGAACGACCCAACACGACGCGGAAGTGTCTCCGCAAACACTTTTATTGACGTAGGCGATGAAGTAGCTCGCGATAAGCGGAGTGCTTTCAATGGTGTCTGGGTGTGTATTTACAATTGAGACGATCTTTCTACGGTGCAGCGCGCGGGCGTATCGAGGGTTGATAATGAGTAGCTCGAACGAATCCATGTGAAACGAGGGAAAGGGAGTAACTGTTGGAGGCAAACAGCTACAAGTTACGATACTCGAGTGGAAAGAGGCGTGTGACGTAACCGTGCCACCTATGCATTCCATTCTCGCCAGGTATTAGCCCCTTGGCGCCGTTACCGATCGCACATGCACGTAAAAATGAGACTTATATCTTCAGTCTTTATTGCAAGTTCATTGCAACGTTTCGAACACATGTGGTTATTTTCCAGTGAAACATATAACTCTACGTTTAAATTCAATTTAATTTAGTTATTTTAATTCGATAGTTTTATAATTAAAAATTAAGGTCTTCAATGAACACTCACTCTGAATTTTCATTTCAATTTTTATTTTTAAAAGCACATGTCAAATGAATAAATTGTGAATACAAGAAAGTTTTGACTTGTCATTCACTGTAATGTGATATTTTTTAAAAATACATTTGACGAATTTAAACATTTCTTTAATCCTAATTTTGGAGGACTGATATATACGCCCTTCGCGGTCAGAGGGTTAAAGAACAAAATCCTGAAATCCTCTTTGAGAAATTATTTATTAGTTTCTGATATCGACTCTTTCGATAGAGTTGCACAGACGTCTATGGACGTGACAGTTCTCGAGGAGACTAATTATTAGTCCCATCATAATCGAGTCGATTGCATCGGGATCGTAATCGTCAACTTTAGATTTCTCCGACGGTTCCGTTTCCGACGGAAGCAGCTTTCCCTCGGCGACACGCAACAGCCTTCGATATTTGTATTCGATGGAACATTTCAGTGTTGCGACAGGAGCTTTCTTATCGGGAAAAACGGATAACGAAGTCAAGATAACCAATTAAGGAAATGGGGTCCTGATACAATTTGTTTCTTGCTCTCCTTCTTTACAGATCGGAATTGCGATGATCGCATGTTATTATTATAAATTTGCCTGTGGTGTTTGCCATTGGCAATCCTTTCACATTAATATACCTCAGTAATACCAATAAAATTATGCGAAAGGACAAGTATCCAGGAACATCAAATCCCAAAAAGAGTAAACAAGACGTCAGATAAATTTTTACCTGAATAAATGTCAAGCAAATTCGCTGATAAAGCTCGCTGTCCGTTAATTTGATCTGTTATCTACTCGAATAAAAATTTGCTAGTGTCTGGTTGCAAGTGTCCCGTCGTGAGCAGCAGCGTTCCTCGAACAAAAGATAGAAATCGAGCCTCGAGGACGCTGACGTTCGGAAACCCGCGATGTATCGAATCGTTCGCCTCGTCTTACCCGGTTCATCGCGATCATATATAGAGGAACTTCTTGGAAGCTATTGGTGCCAGAAGGTGGATCGTGCTCGGCGAGAAAAACAGTGCTAGATCGACGAAACGAAATGCTTTTGGTCGAAGAAATGTGCTCGAAGGAGCGAATGCGTGCATTTGTAGCGAGAATATTAGTTTCGTTGTGTCTATGCTAGAGATTCGAGGTATTTTGATGGAAGAGCAAAGTATAGATCGTTTCAATACTTCGTTTCGTTCCACAAACTCGATAATTAAGAGAACAGAATTAACAGAATTTTTCAAGGAAAATTGATCACACAATTACTCCATTCGTTGTGAAATTACGACAGTAGATTTTATCATAGTTATGTCGATAGAGTTTCGTGGAAAATTGATGGGAAAGCGAAATCTAGATTCTATACAGTGATTTTTGCACTTTGCTCTCGATGTTTCGACATTTTGTTACGCTAACGCGATAATTAATATTAGAATTATTCATAGAAAATTTGCAACTCAAATCGATCTGCCAAGTCTTCTGTTTTAGTAATCACTGCAGAATAGGCGAACGTTTCCGATCCTGTTAGTTAACCTTCAAGTTCGACGAAAAAAATTATTGCAATCCTCAAATATACATAGAATCTGTATACATATGTGGTTAATTACAAAACTTTATATAAATCGTCTTTGTCGAGATAAAAATTTAGAATACCACCGTGTAGAAAAGAGAGATTAGATTTTATCATTTGTACCTACACACGTTGATTGATTTACAGTGCTTATGAAAGTTCACATTTTATAGTTTTCCACAGTGTCAGCACAACTGGCATTCCGAGTTGCCAGAACGAATGTGAGTGTCAGCACGACTGGCACTCCGAAGGGAAAAGATTAATATAAATTATGAGTTCTCCAGAGGAGTTAGTCGTTTGCTCAGCGTGAAACTGAATTTGCAAAATTTCCAACGTCGTTTGCTTTCGTCTAGACACTCCAAATAGAATTAAATTATTAAATTATTAGGTTGTTGTACATCACAGCTGCTTTTACGAAAAAAAAAACATATTAATGTTTCAAAATTGCTCAACTAATTCAAATGACTTCACATATTTACCATTACACAAAAATAAATAGAAACAAATTTAAACTTTCGAATGAGTCATAGTAAATACCATCTAACGATAAATTAACTCTTTGAGTGAATAACGTTAAAAAAAATCCTTACTACTTGATTCCTTCATCAAAAATTCAACGTGATTTGCTATTTTACATTACTTTTAACAAGAGCAGAGTGAAAAGTGACAAGTGTGTTTAAAGTGCAAAACAATACTGGTGAGATTGTATAAGAAACTGGACACAATTTAATTTGCTGAAATTGAGAAGCACTTTCTTGTTGACAAGCGCAAGAAAGAAGTTTCTCTTTGAGAAACACTGTTGTGAATAGACTAAGAACAACTTTCTGGTCGTACTATCTTGCGACTTCCTGTATTCATTGATAAATACCGAACGACGTTTTACTAGGAGAGAGGTGATTAGGAGAACGGGAGAAAGTAGCAAAGTATTAGCAACTCGAAAGTCGTGTTTAGATTCCACGGACGAAAATCTTCGCGAATTGTACTGTATGTAGATGCAGTCGATTATCGAAGAATCGAATCTTTCCCGGTGTAAGATCGTCTTTGTAATTACGTAGGGCTCAGATTAAATCTTCGTATTTCAAAGGCCAAGATCGACCTTAACCTCGGAGTAATTCAATCTTCGAACTGTGACCTCGAACTTTGAACTTCACGTCTGCATTGAAGTATCGATACTGTGGTATGTGCAGTGTAACAGTTAGTGGGTGAAATATTTATGTATGTACAACAAAGACTTATAATTATTCTTTCTTATCTTCCATTCGTTTTTTTATTGTATTTACAAAAGAATAACAACTTTGGGCAAACTATGGCTGATGAAATCTAACATAATATATTCCTAGATACCTATGTTATATTCAGTTATTTATAGGAAAATAGGATACTTCGAATAGAATAAAAGAAAATACCTGTCCCAATAAATTTTCTAAAAAGTGACAGGAAGCCAATGACTGAAACGCGCGATATCTTCTGGTACAGTATGATAATGATAGTGGAAGCTGTGAAAATGGTTAAGTTCGATTGCTTTCGACAACAAAAATGTTTGATAAACGATCCTGAACGGAATTCGCGTTACGAGAGATCGCGATACAGTAAATACTATCTGGTAATTGGATCGTTGAATTAATTTTCATCGGTCGATGTTCGAACGTGATAAGGTTTCTCTTGTGGCGCGTGCAACTCGAAATTACATAATATGCATAGAAGGTATTTTCCTCGAACGGGAACAGGTGCTTCAATTTTATGCAAATCGGGCAATTAATATGTCTGCAACGAATGGAAGCGACCTGTTGGTGTAAATAGTGTACCGTGTAATATTATCAGGAACTGTGCCTCATATATATTGAATTTCGAATGGAGCACTGTTTCAGAAAAATCAACCACTACTTTCCATCCATGGATCTTTTATCGACAAATTATCCCACATTATTTCCACTTTGTTATTCGGCATATCCTCTTTTATATAGACTTCATTTTCGTTTATTCAAAGCTGATTTTACATATTTCACACACAGCTATAAAAATATCTTGAATAGGAAGTGACAATTTCTCAAATGTATAAAAAGTACCAAGAGAGACAACACTATTCGGTTCATTTGTTGTACCAGTAACTGCCTTTGTTTTATAAATAACGCCATCAGTGATGTAAATCTAATGCTGTGAGAAAAATGTGGTAATCTTTGGAACAGTTCGTGTAATACTTTTCTCATAGATGGGATCTGCATCCTTGATGAACTTATTTATAGAACGAGTGCAGTTATCATAATAGTACGGTTTTTTTTTGTCTTGTTTTGCTGGTGTTGATTTGATTTCCATCTTATTAGTACGATGTAACACGATTTTCTTAACCTCGTTTAACTCTTGAAAGTCTCTCGAAAGATTTTCTTCCTAAATAATATTAGACGAATGAAACCAGCCCTGGATAATCTAATCAAGGAAGAATTTATTAAGAGACTCGATATTTTCTATACAAAAATATAAAAGAAGGAAAAGAAAAAGAAAGAAATACGACGAATAAAAATGTATGATTTCTTGTAAGATGAGTAGTTTCTTTCCTTATTTAGGTGCGTTCGACACCTGGTAATAAGAACTTGCAGCGACGATGCTTCTCATAAATCCCATTAATCAGTGCGCTGCACCGTGATAGCAATCCGAGTTTCACGCGGCTTCGAGCAGCTGGTATACTCGAGCGATCTTTCGCACGATCTCCTGGATTTTTTCCCTCGAAACCCAGCGCGCTGCTTTTCCAGCCAGAAAAAGTGCGACCAGCGGCGCAACGACCCAGTTTACGTAACGAAAGTGTATCGCTCCACGATTTTCCCGCAGAATCGACTTCCGAATTGGCTGGTAAAACAAGTGTCCACTTGATTCAGGCCTGTCCCGATAAGACTCGAACCTTGACTTCTTCTGATCACAGATACCGCCTAACTATTGTTCCATCAGGTTTCGTTTTTCTTTTCCCCGAGTTCCCAATGTCATTGCCATTGACTATGAATTTGACAATGATTTATATATTCAAAATGCTGTTCTGAATATATGACCTGAAGTACACAAGTTAGGTTCTATTCGAAAGGTTATGGCTTGCAGTTGATCCTCTTTAAGGGTTCCAAATCCCACAAACGCTTTTAAGATACCAATCATCCTTAGTTAGAATTTTGCTAACATGAATCTATACGCACGAATACAAAATTATATATTTTTTTTAAAAAGATTGGTGTAACATAGTCCTACAAAAAATAATGTTGAAAAATGTATACTTTTTGTATCCACAAATTTCATACTCCCTATGCCACAATCATGTTTTCCTTTGACACATCAGCTTCTCTTCAGCGTGATCTAAAGTCCAAGTTTTCTTTTACGATTACATTACATTCACGGTTAACCAGGCAGCTGAGATACACGAAGAGGAGTATATAATGCTCAATGCACTAAAGTGTAAACACGAAGAGGTAAAACGAAGGAGAGAAATTTCGTTTGAAACTCGAAAATAAACCGTAAACAAACCAACAGGCGCAGAACATTCAGTCAAGTAGTGACTGCTTGCCAGTTAATTGTAAATTTAGAAAGGCCTCCCCCTTGCCCTGTTCACCCTTCACGGTCAGCGTGCTGTACACTCTCGGGTGTTTCCCTTTATTATTACATTCTACGCGTTCGCTGACGGCTATTTCTAATTCAAGCCGGCGAACACAGGGGCTGTCGTTTCATCCCGGTGGTATTTATGCGTTCGAGATTCCTCTAAAAGGTACGCGGGGCATTTTCGTGGATAAACGATGGGTTGGGACACGGGGTTCGTCGGTTGGCGAACGGGGAGTCATTGCCTTTTGCTCGTATATATTTTTAGAGTCGCGGTTGGTCAACATTTTCTCTTTCCCAGCATCGCGACTCCCTTTCTACCCCTTCCTACATCGTATTTTCTTTCTCGGTGTCGTCTCTTTGCGCGCTCAGACGGCCGCAGCTGCCGCGGAATCGCGCGCATTTTAATTGCACAGATCACCGAGCTATTTCAAGGTAAACGCTGCCGTGAAGGGTGCAGCGAGCTTTCGATCCCAATCGGATGTGTTATTGTACCGTCAGATCGCTATGGAGATTGCTTTCATCCGCGTTCTGGGCGCTGTCTGTTAGGATCATCGTCCCTTGACGTTCACGTTTTTCATTGCATACAGTAAACCCTTCACTGCCTGCATTTTATTTTAGGCTGATAACAGGATGGTAAACAAACTTTTGTTTTCTTCTGGATATCAAACAAGCTCCTTTGTATCGTTATTGTTATTTAATGCGTACGGTCGATTGTCTCTGACAAGGGTTGTATTCAAGGTGGAAAGCTTCCTGTATTGTAATAATAATATAGAATTCTTAAAGGTAATGAAGTATGTATTCTTACGTACGTTTATTATGTGGAGAAATTTTTTAATTTATTTGACTTTAGCATGTTATAAAGAGAATACAAAATGTTTAGAGCTATTCAGAGCTTACATGAGATACGTCAATCATTATCAATGGTCGCTAGTTGTGAGCGGGATCTAAATTTCGTAGCCGAAAGCTTTAAAAAAAAATAAAAACATGCTTACAGCGACTGTATCTCTTATAAACTACTTCCTAGCTTTTCCGTGATTCTAGCCTGTCCCCCAACCTATATTTTGATAATTTCCTAACAATTTTGTTATAAATGAAATCTGTATCTCAATGTCGAGAGCTTTATACAAAAAAAAATATGTATCTTCTATAGTATCTCCTAATGACTATTTTCTAGCTTTCACGGTCCTAATCCAACCCCCGATGCATCCCTCAACTCATCCTTTGATCCTTGAACGAGAGTTGAGAAACTTCGCAGATTCGATAAGTTTCAAGGAATTCCCAAGGTCTTCGCCATTAAGTTATTGGATCGCGTCTCGATGTGGATCACGATAAAAAATCCTGCAATTTATCCGAGAGTTCTTGCTAGGGTATTATTCGCCCCTGGCGGTGGTCTATGATTAACGAACGACTCGCGACTCGGCGCCACAAGGGAGAACCGTACGCGATATACTCGTTCCAGGAGAAAAATATTTTCCCCGGGTAATTTATTTCTAGCGCGTGAACACTTCCACGTGGGGCTCGCGAAAAAACGCCGGAATATTCGCATCTCAATTTCTCTATGTACGCGAACGTCCGCAAAATCTGCATAAAAATATGGATACGAGCAGGCAAAATCGGAGTAAGTCTGCTCTAGATAGAGTTATAACCTCCAACGCAAGCATCGTGCTACTTACTTTCATTATCGGCGCTCTGACTTCCTCCGGTTTCGCGAAGGAATTTTTTATATCCACGTTGTATCATTGTTGCGGAATGATAAACATCTGCCGTGTCGTCACACGACATACTAGTTATGCAAAATAAAAACGCGGGAGACCTCGAGTGATGCTTTCCAGCCTTTTTCACGTTGCGTCACAATTAAGAGCGGTTAACGTTTAGACAGCACACTTTTTCAAATGGAGAAATTTTACAGGAATTTGTATTTGTATTCGCTGTTTTCGAAGTTTAGAACGTTTAGATATCAGAGCGTTTGTAGAATTAAGTGAAACTTCGATTAATAAAATGTCGCTGTATATTTTGTTTTATTGAAATCACAAACACATCTTTGTACGAGTATGTATAAAATGAAGTTGAATTTCTGTTTGGTTCTACAGTTCTTAAAATCAACAATGTATTATTGTCTAACAAGTCATGAATTTATTCATTGACAAACCAGTATTGTAATCTTTTACGATTATTACTTCCTCCTAGAACACTCGTTTGTCAGCGAATAAAACTTGTTAAACCACAGTACATGGTTGAATAAAATTTTAATTCCAATAAGGTATTTCTGGCTGCTTATCTATCATAACGGTTTTGTTTGCAATGTTACTTCAACGGTTACAAGAAATCTCTGTATGATCTCCATGTAATAGACACTCCTTTGCAACCAAGTCCCTCCCATTAATTTATCACAAACTCTACCCACACCAATGCACCACGTCTCACTTGTTAAACATCACATGGATTTCCTATTTTTATTTCTGTACTCTTCCTGTCTACCTTCTCTGAAAAAGACTCGAGTCCCAGCATCGATAACTCCTCGTACAGCTCTCCCTGAGGCCTAGCACGCGAGGAATGTCCAAGATACAGACTACAGCAATTTTCACGAGATAACACGCGCTATCTGTAACCAGTTTCGCGTGCAACTGCTTCGAAATTATTTCACGCCAGTCCCATTGGCAACCACTTACATCTACCGAGAGTATAAACATTCTCGTCGCTGTAAAAACGAACGTGCAAAGATCCTGGTTGCAAAGGACCGTGCAATCTCGCTGACAAACGTAAAGCCACCGCGGATCCATCGATCTCCCACGGATAATCGGCGCGCACGTGAACGTGGCGAATTAAGATCACGTTAAGAGGCGCGCCACACCGCCGGGGCCGATTTCATTTGCAATCTCGTTAGCATTAAATCGAATACACTCGTAACCATTAGGCGTCGCCTAACGAGCCCGCGAGGTACGGATTGCACGCGGACGGCCGCGTGGAAAACAAGTGCGAGCCAAAGCTTATTAAAATTCATGTTCAATTTGCCGGGTACGTGGGATTGCGCAATAGGCTGTCGTGCAAGTATCCAGCAAGGGTCCGTCGATTATCCTTCCGCACAATCTCGTTGGTCGAGTCGGCCTTTCGCTTTCCATCGCGCTGACGAGGAACTTTTCGTCCAACTTCTGCCATTAATTCATGGCACAAGTTTGCGGATACCTCGGAATTTTCAACTATGCGAGAGTAGCTTCGCTTCCACCATTAACCTTTTCACTGATGAATTATTCAGTAGCGCGAGGCGCCAATATCTTCAGTTTCACATTTTATTTTTCAGTGCTTATTTGGAAATTCATTGAAGAGGTAAAGAATGTTACAAACTTTGTAGAATTGTTCATTAAATTAAGAAATTATATGTCGCTTGTGTATTTCTTTCTCGAGGACAGCATTGAAAAGGTTAAGCTTATCAAATGGTCAACGTCTGTTGGAATATTCCGAGAGTATAGCAACACAGGAATTTTACGTTTGAGCGAAATGCACAAAGTGAGCAGGACGCGTGTGACCTGCTTCGTCACTAATTACAGGATGAGTCAAAGAATTCCATGTAGTTTTTTAATTACCAGATTGCTTTGTTTATATGTTGACGAAGCAGTTCGTTGCTGACGGTCAGATTCTAGACACTGGACAGATAATGAATGGGTCGAATCAAGAATCAATTGAACCATCCTATACCTTCGCCAAACGGCAATTACCTACGTGTATTACCTGTCAAATTATTTAAACAGTAGTTAATCTTGCTTAACGCATAGGTTCTAAAGAGCCAAGTACTCGGAAAGAGATCAGCTCCATACTTTAAAGTTTATCATCAATTGTTAGAATTGATGAATACAAAGAACTTTCAAGTGCTACTTGTGAATTAAAAAAGTGATCAGAAAATTAGGTCTTCCATTCACTTTGCTTCCATGGCAATTTTCAAAACATTCCTCGGCGAAATAATGCAGAGTCTCGGCTAGACGATCGAACCTTTGACGTCGATTACAAAACATTACACAAAGCTTATTACTCGCATGCTAGCTAGAGGCTAAAAGTGCTTGTTTTCTTAGCGACCTTCGATAAATATTGTACTCGTGACAGGACGGGTACTGAAAGGTGCTGAAAGTTCTCTTTTAGTCTCGAACTAACCCTCCCCTCGAGAACGCCCTGGACAAACACCACGGTAGACTATAATTAACGTTTACGAATCGACCCATAAACGAGGACGATCGTCCATCATCATTCATCTTCATCAGTCACCGTGACATAATTTGCTCGATATTCTTTCGTTTCAAAGAATCGCGTCCCTTCGGGGTAAATAACGCCTCCGATCCGTGCATTAACCCCTTCATTTTCAAAGTGTCGTTCATTGTACTTGCTAGTCGTATTAGGCTTATTAGGAAAGTAGGTTTTACACGCGGTGTAAAAGCAATTATGTTATTGTTTTTGACCATGCATTGATCATTTTCGGGTCCAAAGGAACAGTACTTAATTCATCTATGATTAAATGGAAATGATACTTTTTCCTTTCTTCTTCCTTCTAAATTAACTTAAGTATAGGTGAACTATACAATTTTTGTTATAACGGAAGGTAAAGAAAGTTGAAAACGTTGATGTAGTATATGGAAACTTCGGTTACAGCCAATTAATGATCCTTGATTCGTACATTGTAATTTTTTTTACAATTACAAGAGTGTATTATTAACTCAGTGTTTATTCATTTTATGTATTATTCTTTAAGATTTAAGGATATAGTTGCAACCATATTCAGTCTTGAAATCAATTTACATTACATTCTTCTTTTGAATTTCTTTGTAAATCCCATTACACATGAAATTTGACAGATGCGCAGAAGAAAAGATTGGGGACGAAGAAGTTGAGTTCCAACGCGTTCCTGAGCGACGCTCAGTAATTGTTCGCAGATGGGCAGGACACTCGCGACTCTCCGTCCTGGTTCGTGCAAAAGGACAACCATAACCTTTTCGTGGCGTACCACCGCGACGAATTCCCCTTAATTCGATGTATTTTTAGCGGTGACGGTGGTGGAACGCTCGTGATTTTGCCTGGATTCTTTGGCAGGGGGTTCGCGGCGCAGCTGGAGCTTCTTCATATTGATGAGAAGTAATTGTCTTCTCATCTCGATGCCTCAGGAAGGTGAAGTAATTCTGAAATCGCTACAATTGAAGATGAAGCTGAAACAGGTACTTGGGTGTTGATCCTTTTGTTGCAAAAGGTCGCAGGTGAAATCTACATTCACGATTCATGACTTGACCATTTGAGGCTTAACCTTTTCACTGCTGTCCTCGAGGATACTTAAGTAACTTAAGTAATCGTATCAAAATCATGCGAAATGCTCACGTCGATTAAACACCAGTTATGTATTATTTTCCAAGTTAGTCTTGATGGTTCAACAAACAGATGTTTCAAACAAAATTCTATTGATATCGAGTCAAGAAATTATTAGAGTAAACAGAACCCTCGAAGATATCTTTTTTCCGCGCAAAACTAAAGTCATCCTGTGTCCTTTATAGTACTCCGCTCCAAAATACCACACATTTTTCTTTTCGTGTTCTTAAATGAGAACAAAAAATAAAACAGGTGCATACCACCACGACTAAAAGGGTTGAAAAGTGAAAGGTTACACACCGAAAGACCTTGCAAGCATCGGAAAATCCCGAATGGTGCACGCGACGACCGTCTACGGCTGAGCTTGCGGTTCTCCCTGTTGACACCTCGCGCGCGAAGACACGATACGATCTCCTAACCGCTGTTCCACATATCAAACGTTCAACGTCAGATATCCTGGTCGACGTGGCTCGCGCAACGATCGTGGGTCGATCGACCGCGTGCATTTATTATCGCGACCGTCACGATAATCGGCAGATAACAGGATCGCCCACATGTCGCGCGCGGCGACAGGAATGCCGCGACATGTACACCTAACCCTCCTTTAACGCGGTGGTTAGGTCCCTGGAAAATCTCATGAGGTGTCATACGAAACCAGAGACTAGCATAGAGAGAGGGAAAAGGTTGCAAAAGCTACCAGAAATACATAATAGTCATTACTTTTCGATCTGTTCAGGAAAATCCTTTTGAATCAGCTTCAGCGAAACTCTGTATTTACATTTGTATTTTGTATTTTTAAATTTTTGTACTTTTTTTTTGTAAAAAACTGATCCGTTTTGCTACTTTCATCGCAATTCTATTTTATTCTCTCTAATTTAATCTTGAACATTTACTTTTCTTTGATCACCCCAAACAATACTTGATGACTTTGTTCATTGTATCACTATTGAAAACTCAATCTAACAAATGTAATTGAGAATCAACAGAAATTCCACCTATTTATGTCAACATTTCTCAATTTCGATACGTCCAAAGCCAAACATTCCATTCATTCCAAACATTACATTTCAAATTCCAATTTTTATGTCCATTTTATTCCCCACTCGAAATTTATATTCAGATAAGCTTCCCTCCGTCTCCGATCGATGCCTCGACGCCCCCGTTCGTTATGGCCTCGTTGACACGCCTACGAGACACGTAAAAATGTATGACATCATGCCCGAGCGTGGACCATTGCCAAAAGGAACGAATTTTTCAGCGGTGCGCCACAGGGACGCTTCTAATTATTCTTCTTTTTCCGCGTGGAAGTAGCGGTCGTTTTTTTCAACGGGTTAGGTGATTCATGCCAGCTGAATTCGAACGACTAAACGAGTGTTTGCGAAGTAGCATAAGGACTGGGGTCCTGATAAAGTTCCATGACTCAAGACGCGCGCGGCTCGCTGGTCGGAAAAATATTTGCACAGTTCGTACTCGCATACCTCGCGTCACGTGGACAATACTCATTAGCATGAGCATGCGCAAGGAAAGAGGAAAGGATACGCTTAGAGGAAAAATAATTTTTCCTAAATAATACATCAATTTTAAATACATAATTTTTAACCCCCATCTCCTACAATAACCGAGACACGACAGTATACGATAGTATCAGTAAAATACTGACTCGAGGGAAATTATTTGGAACAATGAAGATAAATCCGTTGGACTCGGGTCTTGAGATCTTATTGCAGCTTCATTCGGGGAAGAAATTTTCCTTGTTCTCGGGTTCTATGCTTAATTTTCTCTGTATTTACAACCGACGTGTCATTAATCGTCCCATATACAGTAACATCCCTCCTCAGTCGCCAACGGTACCTTCACAGGACATTCTATCCTCCGTCCTGGTTTCTAAATCGATACATTAACGCACAACCATCGAGCGATTAATCATCGCGTATAACTTGACTAAAAAATATCTTCCTTCCTCGTGGGTATTCTTTACAGCTGTCGAAGCTGCCTCCTAAGGACATTCTGTTCCTTGTTCTGGTGTTCACCATTGACACGCGGCGCGCAACTAATCGTCCCGCACGTCACGACACAAAAATTAAGTCTCGTATCTGTCTCCCTTCTCGGTGCAAACCTGTCTGAACTTTCGACAGCGTAGCGTCGATTCTGCCTCGCGATCCTGCAATATCTCACCGTCAGCGTTGTTCCTCGTCAGAGAACTTTTCCTCTCGGCGGCAGATACAATCGATCCTCGGCCATAAGCCTCGCGCAATGATTAATCCGTGGACAGCTCCCAGCGAAACTTGGGAAACGTGTACGCGCCCGTTGGCGTCGTGCACGCGTTAACAGCGCGTGCAGCGTTGCATACGGATGCATTCCACGTGACAAAGTGCACTCCGGCTGGTCGTTTCTATCGCGACGCGTTCCCACCGCGAGGGCCATTATTTTTAGACGAAGGACCCATCCGCACGGGGACGAAGAAGAAGAGGACGTTTTTCAGGGTAAATGTTCCCTCGGACTCTCGGACGATATCGGTATTCCGAGGACGGGCTCGAAGGCCTTCTGAAGACCACGTGACTCGATTCCGAAACTTCGAAGCCGAAGAGGGGCCACAGGGCTCGGCCAGACGCAGGGTTGGGTCAGGATTAGTAGTCTAATGACGACACTTCTGACATACTTGGGAGAAACGCGACACGGAGCCTTTGCAATTGACTGAAGCTCGAATCGTTCCATTTAATGGTTCCCGATGTATACAGGATGAGGCATCAGTCAGCTTTTAATATCTACTACAATCATTTAACCTTTCATGGGGCGAATTTTCAAGTCCGCAAACACCTTGCAACGGTTAATTAATTAGTTTGATATTTCAAGTCGATGGTGCTACCAACCATCATAAATATTGTTAGTGGTTATCAGAAACATTATATAATTAAGATGTATACATCATCTTGTGAAGAAACTAAAATTATTTGGTAAAATAGTACCATTTGAACCTCGACTTATTAACATGTGATTTGAAAGTTACACGGGCTCATACATTGGTAATAATTCCCAAAATACCAATGCTTTCAATGCATCCAGTTAGATTAATAGAAATTGTACGACAGTTGCTTTCTCCAGTCACGTCACAGTCGAAAAGTATTTTTTAGGTCCACGATTGTCGATTCGGGTCATGCGCGGATCGTTGTTTTCGGGGTTTGGAAAGGGGATTCTTTTAAACGGCGCGATGTCCAAGTAGCCCGGGGAGTGTTCGGGTGTTTGAACTGTCAGGAATGCACTCGTATGGTAGAAATTGAGGATCTGTTCTCTACGAACGATCGAACCGCGCTAGTTAAAATGCGGCCTCGCGTGCGTCGCGGTTATCGTCGTTTACACAAGGCCGTGAAACGGAATACGAGCAAACACGCAAATGGCAGAGGCAACAAATGGGACGATTTCGCGTCGGTACACGGTAAGCTTCGATTTGAATGAGAATGGTCCAGCCAGGATATGCATTTGACGCGGTCTCGGCGTATTTGAATACTTACCAGGCAGGCGGAATTGAATATCAGCAAATAACCGAGCCGTGACGTGTTTGGATAACGTGTAATCTGCTGTCGGATCGCTCTTCCGTGAGGAATCGTCGTCTTATGTAAACTATTATGTAAAATTAAGCAGTCATATGGATCGTTCCTTTGTATGAAATAATCGTTTGCGAACAATGTCACTCTAGGCATTACAGGTCTTTAACCCGTCGAGGAAGCAAATATTTATCGAGATTGTTTAAACAGGTCAATTATAGTGGTTGTTGCGAGAATGCCTGTGTCTTTAACAGCGCGTGAGTGATTTATCGAGCGCGGTGAACGGAGTTTTCACTAAATACCACGTGTAGCACGAAAATGTAACGCTGGTTCAATTTGAAGAAGAGAACTAAACGATATGACCATATTTAAGTATTATATCATCGAACAAAAGTACGCAATTTTTATATTTAAAATAAATCTAACGCGACTCGAATTATTTTATTATTTTTTTCACAGGCATAGATCAAGTTTAAAAATGTATCTTTTAATTTGCCGATGATAGATATCTAACACGTATTCAATTAGTTTGTTAGTTTCACTTTTCAACGAGTTCGTGAAAGTAATTATTCTTCGCGGAGATTGTATTAACACTGTATTTTTAATCCGGCGTGCAACTTTTATTTACTCCTGCTTGTACAAATGTAAGACGCCTCGAAGACACGTAGAGAAAATGTCCATTCATGAAAGCTTCGTACCATTCTCTTTGTAATGCTAAAGAACATTTAAATGAGACCTGGCTCTCCAAGACTTCTGCATTCTTCTGCATCAACTTGCTTTTTGCTAAAGAAACACAAGAGTTACAGAAAGTAGCCTCTTATAAAATTATCATAATTTGTTATTGGATAGTCGATGAAGAAAGCATGTTGCGTGGAAAATGCAAAGAGAAATTGAACTTAATATCTGTTAAGATTCATTTTACGTAAATGGTCATTGAATCAAATTGAAATGAAATATTATACTTCGTTGGCATTAATTACATCTGTTTCACAAATGTGCAACGTTTATAACTAAAGAAAAATATAATAATTTTAAGAAAGCATAGGAAAGTTGGGCAGTAATTGAGATTTAAATTAATTGAAACGAACCCTCGTGAAAATTAAAATTAAGCCGTCAAAGAGCATACCATTCGATAGAACCTTGCGCATGTGTTATCAGGTTTAAATCGCTCGGTGCAGTTCTGGTCATAAATTAAACTGGACAAAAATGTGACACCAGATCGTGAACTTGCGAATGGTGTGCTTGCCTCTCGCATCAATCAGCATACGATGAATTTCAATTGCACTCAGTCAGCGAAAGACACGGGTCGTTGAACCTCGTAGGTACTTATTATTATTATATCCAGAGTGAAGCCGCGGTGTAATTGGTAACGGTGACGAAAGGCTGGTTCCGTTTGATGTTATTGCCAAAATGTGCAACGAAGACCATAAAACCAGCAGGTAAAACGACTTCGATGAACGTTCGATGCGGTTATTAATGGTAATTAGCGCAGAATGCGGTATGATTGCTCGTGAGATGCAGTGGCAACTATATATACTGGTCTATACTTTACAGTTACGTGATAACGCGTTCAGGACGAGCAACTCGACCAGAATAATAAGTAGGCGCTCGACTATTTCATTCGTATTCATTTTTGCGAACGCATCGGGTCGTTTCTCTATTGGATTGTACGTTAGCCATTTAATCTTCTTCAGAACCAGTGATTATTTCACGGTGTACCTTTCATTTTAGTTTTTTAGGTAAACATGATATTTCTTTAATCACTTATACTTATCACGAGAAGTTTTATATTGTTACATTTAAGAAAAGAAATTCAGAATGCCACAGTGCCACATAAAAATTGATAAAAGAGAAGACCTTAATGGAATGTCGAAACATTTAATAAAAATAATGCAATGTTTCAACTAACTCCTTATTTTCAAACTTCACTCGCAGAAGTTTGTACTTGGTAGAAACGACGATTTAATTTCGTGACTTGTGTTTCCTTTAATCAGTCCGTAGAATCCGTCTTGAATCTTTCAGAATCTAATTAAGAAACGGGAAATAGTGTTTGCCAATCCGATATTAAAATTAACCTGCGGATTGATCCGTAATTTCTTCGTCGGTTGCGCCGTTATTCAACGTTCGGAGTGAACTGCTTTCTTCGCGCGGTTACGTAAACCGCGGCAATGTTTAATTGCATTGTAGCCCCAACGTTGGGTAACATTCTTTGACTTTCCACCAGCCCGTATGTAATCTTTGACATTCAACAACTCGGTTGTTGCTCGAGACGTAAGCAGGTTATCTATACAAATGGGGGTTTCTTAAATGCTTGCACCTCGAAGGAAAAGAGGTGACTTCAATTCGAACCAGCCAATGGTTCTCGAGTATGTATTTAAGCCTCTGCAACCTTAACGTGAGAAATTTGTTTATCACGGTACAGGAGTGCCTTTTAACGACAGACTGGGTAAATAGAGTCGGTTAGAAGATAACAGTACAGTGTGAAACGATAACGAGATATACGAAAAATGTGAATACAGAATCGTGCGAGTCTCTTGCATGTTCTTTTCCTGCTTACTAAATCAATGTATCGATGTGTATTAAATAGAAATTAATTATTTAATCTCCAAAAACTCACACCAGTGTCTTCGTCGTTAATGATTTTAATTTTTAGATACCTATCTCAATTTTGATATCTACTATCAATTGTGTCAATACAACAGCCTAATTCGCTTAATATGAATTTTTCTTGCATTTGTTTCATACTTAAAAGTATTAACTACTTTATAATGTATAAATCACGTGCGATTGCTTTTCGATGTACTACTGTATCGGTGAGGGAACCAGGTATCGCTCTATTCACCTGTAATTTGAATAACGTTTATGCCATCAGACCCTCCTACTTACCAGAGCAAACAGAAGGATAGGTTCCGCGATCGGTAACCTTTTTACCAAATAAAACGTGAATGTCTTCGCGTGAACGTAGAGTCACGCGCGACCAAAACTGGAGCAACGGCTCGAAATGCCTGCGCTCCAGCGTTTCTCGACGTCGATACTTATTCGACGTTGAAAAAAAGGCGAGTCTGCATTATAGAATCCCATTTCCAATCGATATAATTAAAGAAACATACCCTTTTATGACACAAAAGAATAAAAAAACATTTTACTTTATAAAATGATAATTTTAACTCTTGCAAACAATTTAGAGACGATTCCCTTAAAAAAAAAAAATATGATTTATTGACGCTGGAATGTGCTTGGAGATTACAAATTACACAGTCTCGAAGTCGAACATACGTGCAGAGGCATTCGCCGGCGCTAGTCAGCGTTCCTTTCGATTTGCGCAATCGACTTGCGCACGTCTGCGCCTTTTTCAGAGAGAAACGTGGAATTCTTGTCACCAGAGAGTTCGGACGACGATTGCACCGGTCGATTGAGAAATTATCGCGATCGGAGACATGGGGAGATGGAAAGTTGATTGTTTTTCGATTGGTTGGCCGCTGTAACGGGTTGGAGTTGCGAAAGGGTTGCGGAGAAATGTGGTCGTGTTCGTTGTGACATTCCTTCAAAGTATCGAGAAATTCCTTAATGTTGGGAAATATTTTTGAGACCACTTTCATGTCTCTAAAAAGGTAAAAGGAGAATTCTTGATATTTATAACGTTTGTTACATCCCGTTATGATTTCTCTTCGAAAAAATATCTTAATTCTTTTATGTAATTTAAATTGTTCTTTTTTTTTTTTAATTGAGCTGTATACTTCCTTCGTAGTGTGAAGATCTTGAAGATTGCCTTAACTCAATTTCCTCCACCCAAAGTTTGTCAAAAGTGCTTCAAAGTTCACAATCGTTCTACTCTAATTCTGCACCCAAGCCTTTGAAAACCGACTCCCCTATAATTTTCATGTTCGGTAACCAACTTGGTCTCGACAGCCCTGCAATTACCTGGACAATTGCCCCGGGTCTTATTTACACTCGAGGAAACCGAATCAAATCCATCCCAATGGGGTCGGAATTGGAGAAACAATTACAAGTTTCATCATTGAAACTCGGAGACGAAATTGGTTTCATTGATCAGCGTAACCCTCTTCTGAATCCACCCGAGCACGAAGCTTCGGTACTCCCTGCGAAGGTAAGGATTGGACGATACCGATCTGATCGAATGTCGCGTCTTTGATCCGAGAGGACCAGGTGCGTGGACAATCGCTGGCCATTAATGTCAATGAAACTCGAGTGGCAACACTCGAATCTGATTTTCGTGGCTGGTCCTTTCACGAGGGCACTGCCGTCGAGCTTCTTGTGCCTTTGATGCGTCCATTGCTGGACCCATGGAAATTAAATGAAAGGGGAGGACTGTCGATTAAAGCGACAAACCCCTCTAATTCGCCCATATGTTCTGATGTGTGATTCGCACGCTACAAAGTGCGCCTCTGTCATCGAGACTCTTTCGTTTAGCACGTTATTCGAACGGAAGGCGATCTCGACGTACCGACTCTTTTATTGGAATTAATTTATTTGAGAATTCGTTTCAGAGCGAGTTTGAACCCTTTGTTTAATCAGTGACAATTACGGTTCTAAGCCTTCGTGTACTTTCTCGATTTAATAATCGAACAAAGTAACTTAACCTTAGACTATTAGAACGTTTTATTATGATTCTTGACGTAAAAGTAAATTGGTAATGTGAAATAGAATTTTTATGCACGAGGCTACTTTTTGGAGGAAATCGATTTGGATGTTCGTTTGGGGCACGTGCAACCCGTTACGTTTGGACTATTGTGTCTATTTTTTACTCATTGCTACAACTTGCACTTCTATACATCACTGGTAACATTCTCTATTTACTGATGATCTTACTATCCTGTAACTAGTAACAACCAGCTCCAGCAGGTAATATAGTAGCACGCGTGCCCCAAAAATGTTCAAAGTGGATTTACTCGAAAACGAAATCTCCTACGAAAAAATCGTATTCTTCAATTCCGATTTATTCTTGACCAAAGAAACACCCATACCATAAGTCTCCTGTCCTATCTATTTCATATTTACTCTTCACATCTCGACACATTTTTCATTTCCCTCCTTTCTCGATTTATCTTCCGACTGTATCTCTTCGCGCAGATAGATTTAGATGTGATTTCGCGGCACTGGGAATAGGATTGCGTGCCGGTGGCAAGACCACCGACCTATAAGTTCATGGATCGCGATCACTCTTATTTCGAGCGTGCAGGATTAAGCAGCTGCAGCTGCGGACTTTCACGCCGAAGAAAGAACACATTTTCCGGGCCGTTCGATAGCTGAGCACCGCAATGGCACTGGGAGCGACAGATGCGGGGTTCCTTTATGCCACGGCCTATGGCGCTTTGTGGTCACGTTAGTTCTCTCGTGAATGACAAACATTTTACAGGGTCGTTAAATCACGCGCGTGGTCGTCTCGCCGTTGCGTGCCGTTTAAAAACGGGAATGCGCGTTTCGCCAGCGAATAGTTGAAAGGGAAGTTATGACCTTCGATGATGACCAGAAATAATTGTCTTCGTTGGAACGTCTGAAAGGACTGCGTTGGCTGCTGGGGCAATAGACGCGTTAAGTCGTGTATTTTAGAACCCTAAAAGAAGCCTTTCTGAATTTTTTACTGAGATACTGTTGACAATAGGTCTCTTAAACTTAGCATATTTATTTATAGAGCTGTGAAGAAATGTATATAAATTTTTTCATACAGGGACAAGAATTTCTATTACAGATGGAATACGATTTATGAAAATTGTTGAAATGACACTTTACAGAAAAATAGCGAAATTTAAAAGAATTTTTTTAAATATAGATAGAGTAATAAAAATTCATCGAGTCGAGTGCCTAGAGTGAATTAATCGAAAATCTTCCGATCGAAAGCGTTCCCGCTTTTTCCACGGCATAGTTAGCTGGGATCGATGTATCGTGACTTACGAAACCTTCACCAGTTTCACAAACGCGGACTAGATCATGGGATCTATTACTGCGGGAGTAGAAATCCAGCGATATGTTCGCTCGCGATTATCCATTGGGTAGTTATAGTGCTTCTTCCATAGAAATATTGTTTATGTTATCAAGGTTCATCGTCGTCGATTTTATTCGCGGCAATTGACCCGATTTCGGAAGATTGTATGCTCCATGTTTAAACTTTCTAGTACTGAAGTTTTTAATACTCCTCTACAATCTACTGGGAAGTAATGACCCATAAGAAATTATGCATAATATCTACGTAAATTTAATTAATCAGACTCTAAACTTGGGATCAGTGAAGATCAGATTCGTCCAGATTTAATGCAAAATGTTTGTGGCCTTGTCTAAATTTTCCCATATTTTATCTGAGAATCGTTTAATTTATTTCTAGAATAAACTAATTACTATTCCAAAATATTTCCATATGAGTCGGTATTATTTGTAAATAAAAATGTTCCATACATTTGGAACAAACGTGCAAGGACACACAAAGTAGAGAAAAAGGAAAATGGGCTGGAGAGGAATGCGTAACCACGAAAGGTGCGTCTTTTACTCTTCAATCTATCGTAAATCGCATGTGGTGCGCGAACTTCTCCGTAATGGTTCAGAAAGTGTAACCGCACTCGTGGTTTGTACCTGCACCGAGAACTCGAATTGTCATTCAACCTGCGAGAATACCTGTCGAACTTCTGCAGGCAACCTTCTATGGCGAATAGTATACCTGCAGACTTGCATGAAACTTAAATTTGTTCGAGATGCGACAACAAATTCATTGGTTCCAATTAAAGAACGAGGAATATTATACTAACGAATATAAAATTTTATAGCGAACAGGATCTACTTCCTTATTGGATAATTTACCTCCACAAAAACGAGGTGATATCAAAATTCATTATCAAATCGTTAAAACGCAAAACGCTCGTATTACATCTAATAAATCTGTTAGATCACCGATAAATTACCTAGTTATAGCATATCACAAAGTATACCAAGCCACCAAACCGCAACGCTCTCGTGATCGCGATAAATGTGGATCGTAAATGAATATCTATGATCCAGTTCGTGGAATCCTCTCGACTATCGTTTGTGTTCGCACAGTAGCCGCGGCTCGTGCATTCTAATAAATCGTTTAATAAAACGGAGCTGCTGGATCGCGATCAATCGATCCGCTTTGATTCGCCTTGATCCCCCGCGCCCTATCGTTTCGATCATTCTAACAATGAAAATGATCTTGGCGTCCCAGAAACGAAAATGAAGCCTTTACTTTAAACAGAATAGGTTTACTTTGCTCACGATTGAAAATTTATTAGACTCCGCTATGTGAAGTTGTCCTAGAGACCCTGAATCAGTAGACAAGAGATTTTATTTTTATAGAGGCACCAGAAGGAGGGTGAAAAGATAGAAAAATATTTGAGAAGATTAATTTTATAATATAAGAACCATTCAAAAATGTTGTCAATCTGATGAAAGCACCCACCAGTATTCGTGAAGACTAATTAATGTCGATGATGTGAAAGGAAAGGGTGATTCAGAGTTTAAATCAAGGTTGTTCGAATAAATAGGATCCCTGTGGATTCCCTTAATTTAAATACCTTAAAAAAATGATTTAATTAACCGAAGATGGAGAAACTCCTCGAGTTTCCCTTTCGAGACGTTGGCAGCTAATTCCCCCGCATACACGATCACTTTAGAAAATTCATAGCTTCTCGATAGAAGCATCATTGACCTCGAACGACGAGGTTCTCCGCGTCACTTTCACAGACCATCCGAAGAAATTTATAATGTCCCATAAGAATCCTAACGAAGTCACATTACTCGTCTCGGTGCAACTCTTCCTCGGCGGACGCCAATAGCCCAAGGGTAAACAAACGATAGCGATTTCCCGTGCAGAGAGGACTCTTACTTTCAGCAATTACCGTCGCAATAACTCTAATCCAGCTGGCAATAACAATATTCCACGCGTATTCTCCGCTTCTTCGAGTTGCGAGAAAAATATAGGATTTCGCGGCACCCTTTCCTGAACATAATGGCTCCGATTTAACGATCGTAAAATGCTTGGCTTTCAACCGCAGTCGATGTCCTCTCTAATATGGCCGGCACCTAACGATCGACCTCTTTCACAGAATTTCTTTGCCCTTTGACCCGAGGAAAGCTCCTGCCTTCAGGGAACGAAGTTTCATAGTCGAGGTTTTTGCAACTTTTCGTATGGTGCCACAGAAAGATTCAAATTCACGTAGCACCCTAAATAAGTTGTCGTTCATTTTTCTTTAGTTTAGATTTGTCTTTAGAATCCTTAGACAAACTGGTTGTAATTTGAGTTTTTTAAATGTAAAATGCATTTAGTGAAGCTAATATATAGAAAGATGGAGTATACTTCTTCTAGCGAGGAACGTGCAAAAATCATTTCTTTTCTTTTGAAAGATGAAATAAAATTCGTGCACTAGAAGGTTAATATATTGAAGGCATCGCTGGGTCTGAATAGGTATCCACGGATCGTTGAACGAATCCGTCGTGGCTCACAGTGCACCATCGCCTCGTCTTCTACATACGTAAATCTTTGCAGACTTCCATCACGCCAGGGTTTGGTGCACGTGCACGGTGGTAAACCGCGTGGAATTTTCTGCCGTTTCGGTAACGTGCCATCGCGATAGGAGAAAGTTATCGTGGCAGGTGATTTGTTACCGGGAAGGCTACGTTGGGGTCCGTCTGCTTCGTTGCAGAGGAACTTCGAGTCGAGGGAGACAATGCCTTGTCACGATCGCTTTCGTTTTTCAATCCAGAGGGGAAGCCGCGTGGAAAGCGATTTTTACCCATCGGATCGGTTGCCTCTCCAGTAAACATTTCCATTGATCTTCACGCTCGAAAACCTCTCTAATAAAATTCTTCGACAGTGTAGCTAATAACTACGCTAATATTTCGTCCAAGTAATACTGATTTAGTCGTTAATAGAGCCGACAAGCAAATCTCGTTACATTGATTTGCAATTGTTCGTATTTGCCTCGCGTTTCCCATGCATCGAGGATTTAACCATTAACGTTGAAAGATTGTTCGATTACCGAAAGGAAGTGATTGTCGCTGGGAGCCGGGTAAATTGCATTTAGAACGTTTCACTTCCCATAGATTCGAACGTAATCGAACGAGTTCCACGCGAAGAAAATTCCGCTGGTACTTTCTCGCTGCAAGTGCAAAGAGCGAGCCGCCGATACTTGCGGCTAGAAATATTCGCTTTCACGTTTATTCGCGGCCAAGGATCGTTTGTAAAAAGGTAAAGATATACATCGACCGAGACGTGCGAAGAAATGCGACGAATAATTAATACTTCACGACACCTTAATGCTGGAAGACAGTTCTCGAAAGCTGCGCTGATTTATGGGAACGGACGAAGAAGATGCGTGATACGAATACAGATGCAGACAGCTCTGTGGGAATGGCGACAGTCTGCGACTCGAGGACCTCGATTTGATTTCGAAACTACGGACTTCGATTACTAATTTGTCGTTTAGGGGGTACTCATTTTATTTTCCTCTCATAGTGTTTCATTTTTCTACTATTTTTCAAGTAATTTAGAAGACGTTATTGCAAAGGATGCATTCTACAAATTCTAGAACCCACGCATTCTAAGCAAGTCGCTAAAGAACCCCAGGAACTCGTAGACACCCGCAACCACCGACACCTGACATTGTTGACTTGAAATTCCGGTGTGGCCATGACCACGTGCTTGCCCCAGGACTGGTAGACGCCACGTTCTCGCATGAAATTCTACGATGGTCAACAACCTAAACCCGCTCCAGCTGAGAGGAAATGCTGGAACGTTCATCGTCGCAGGTTCGCCCGCTGTGGAAACAGAGAATCGTGTTTTTCGCAATCCTCAATTCCGGTCTGACTAGGAAAACCGTTCGAAACCGGACCCCGACCTCTCAGAGCTCGTTTACGCTGCGCATTTGACACGTGTACCGAGTACTTGATTTGTGTCAAGCTCGCGGTGTAGAATGATGGCGTATCGAGCTGGTAGAAAAAGACGCTGGGGTCCATCAGAAACCAGAGCCCCGATTATTTCGCTAATAACTTGATTGAATCATTGCTGGGACACTTTAGACGATCCTCTATTTTAATCCGTGCAATTCTGTGACGTTTCGAGTTACATTGAGTCGGATAGCATGAATGATAGTTCAGGCTTTGGTTAAAAATTCCACGTGGAACTTTGTACGTCGTTTCGCACAAGGGAAATTAGGAATTAATGAATGGAAGATTATTGTAATAGAAATTAGAGATTTTGGGATTGCAGATCGATCAGTTTAAGTAAAGGATTGAGATTGTTGATTAACCCAAACTCTGCAATTTCTTGTGAGCTAGTAAGAAATAAATTCAGTGACTGAGTCCTAACAAAAATTTAGGAGAAATATTTTTAATGAGAACAGATGCATATCAATGGAAGGGAGGCCTTTCGTTCTAGACTATTAATGAACTCTCATGAACTCTCATGAACTTCACAGAAGAAATAATGGGAAGTACAGAGATTGATTACAAATTGAAAGTGTCGAAGAAAGAGCAAGATCAATTTCAGTCTGTTCGTTAAAAATGAGTACGATGTATACTATAATAAATTTGAAATACCAGTCGGGCACGTGTTTTCTATCTGAACGACACGTCTGGATCGATAGTCGAGAATCTTGAAAAAGCTGACGGCCGCCAGCAGAACGACTGTTCGACCTCGGAAGAAAGTCGGTGGACGCGGAAGCACGTCGACACGCGTCGATGATAAACGACTACGAGTCCAACGGTCCGACGAAAAAAGCTCGATATCTACAGTCGCAGATCAAATTATTAGAGGTACTGGGGGAAAACGAGGGTTTTTCTGGTTGAAGGAATCGGTACCAGTGTCGGATAAAATGCGCGTTAAGTTTTTACAGCAGTAGGTTAGCAATAAAGCATTGGACAGTTATTTGCACTATTATATTGTAGATATTGCGATGTGATTGATATTTACGTGTTGCATGTAAGTTATGATGTAATTAATATCTGTGTGTTACACGTAAAAAAACTTACATAAATATCGATTACGTAATAACGTGTTGGACAAAATATGGTCCACAATAATGATTGATATACGAATAATTAACAATACTTGACCAGTATATTTACTAAAACAATACAATAATATATTCTTGTGCATCAGTGCAAATATTCCGTACATAGTACATCCTCCACGTATGTATTGGTTAGAAGTGCACAAATTTCGCAATCCATTAACGAATGGTCAGCAATTATGACTAACGATCAAAGAACAATCACGATTAGCCCCGGAAGCCTGCTAATTCTTGACTCACAATCGCAGCTGACAAATGTAGTTTATGATCCTTGATTGATCCGACAATTGCGAGTGACTATGACAAGAGCTAATCACGTAATAATCACTGGCTAGCTCTGTTCCTCAGCTCGCGCCGTGGTTATCTTAATAATAATATGTCGCGACTCCAGGCCGCGTTAATTGCCGATTTATCGCGTTAATTGTCTATACCCGTCGATTAATGGGCTCGCGTTGTTCACCCGTTCCGATCCAACGAGGCTGGTCACGTTTTTTAGCCTAATCGGCTTTCACGCTTGGACAATTATGCACCGACGAGAGACGCCTTTCTACATTCCAGCGTAATAACGAGGTACGAGCCTGCCTGTATTGAGATTTTCCTGTTGCGTCTGTCTACCGAGCGCGTTATGTAATTACGGCTCGGATGTTTGTCGTGTCACGATCCGACGATGACGATCATCGATGGATCGTAATTGCAGCCTCGGACCTACCATCCAATCGCTCGATGCGTTCTGAATATGCAACTGTGTCCAGACGATGAACCGATCGTCTCGATTATGTAACTATAATATTTGCTTAATGGCTGGGACGACGATTTTTCGCGGCTAAGAAATGTTGCAAGAAATACTGCTGACACTTCGATCTCTATTTTAAGACGCGGTGGGAGTGAACTATATTTAGTTAACTATAGCTTCAGTTTCAGTGGACATATGTTCTTGTGCACACACACCAGACGTGAGCATGATTTACTTCGACAGAATCAATTTTTTATGATCCTGAAAAGTTTCTGTTGCTTGGCAAACTATAAATAAATATACCCACAAAGAACGAAATTAATATGTCCAATACTTCTGTCAGAAAAAAAATGTTCAAGTGTCACAAAATGTCTAAGAGCTTAAACTATAGAAATTTTTTGAGAATGTAGAAACTTTATCAATGTAGATATATTTTTTTCAGTTTAAAAAACCTTTCATTCACTTCCATATCGTGTACTTATCGTGTTTCCAGTGAATTAATTAAACGTAGCTGCGAACAAGCCACGCAGTGTTACGTGCTTACAAATATGGAAACGCGGGGAAATGAGGTATGCGCACGCATACTTTCACGGTGTTCCTAGGTCTAAAAGATTTCTCTAACGAGGACGCGATAGAAGCGGTGATTGTGGTATTATTCGTACGCTTTCGTCATTAGATGCGGGCCGTTTCGTTCGCTGAGACTTTCGTCAAGATGCGGGCGAATTTCCACTCGAGTTCGCAATCGATAATCACCCTCGATACTTTAGCAGAGAGCCGGGTTAGGGAGTCTGATGTCTGAAGGACATTGAACTCCTTCAGAGCGGAAAGACTCCAGAGGAATTTGCTACATAATTTTAATTTCGAACCTGATGTTTGAAATAAAAAACTTTTTATATGAACTGCCTTTAATTTTCAGTAGTTTCAGTGTAAAAATAAATGTATGAGGCACTTCGTTAATGGCATAGAACTGGTTGATATAGTGGAAGAAAATAGGTGAAGGCAAAATTAAATATGCAACACAGATTTTGACAAAATTGAGTGTACTTACACGAAGCGTGAAATCCATGAAGTAATGCGCAGCACTTTAATGTCGGAAGGTTTCCAACCTCTGCCCGAGAGGCTAGACTCGCCCGCGAGGGATTCGCGCCCTGAAACCAAATGATTTCGTTGATTAAACGCGACAGGGAACGAGGAAGAGGCCTTCGCCAGCCTCCCCTGGCGATATTTCACCCATCGCGCCAGCCATTCATAATCAGGCGGGCGGACGCAACGCGAACCGATTCGTTTCGACGGCGAAGTTCAATATCCTAATTGAAACTTCGTCAAGCGTCCCGGTTACGCGTTTCCAGCTTCCCACGTGCATTAATTTTGCTCGACGACCCGTATCGGCACGACGAATCGTAGATAATGATTAAAAGCATCGTTGCCTGCGGGTTCAGTCGCTTTTGAGACTTACACATTTTAGTATTTAATCTGGAGTCTTTTGATACTTCACTTTTATGGCATTAGATTTCTTTCAATCTTGTCTAGCTTTGAAAAATGAATTTAATAAAAAACAGAGCATGAAGATGAAATCTACGATAATCATTCTTTTAAACTGGCGTATGTGAAACAGTGACCCCAGGAATCCTTTTACCCAATATCGCGACAGTCGAGATGCTCTCTAACATCCGTTAAGAACTGAATTCATTTTTCAATTACTTACATATAAAGCAGAAGTTCTATTTTTCCGAGCGAAACTAGAACATTTGCTATCGTATAATAATACATATTTTTCCCAACACACGTCGAGTTTTCAATACAGAGAATCTCGATTCACTTGTGCATCGAGAATCCGCATTCTTTCTTACATGAAGTTGAATAAAATTGCAGCGATAACGATCAATTTTGCGGCGAGGCTCACACAATAATTGCCAGGATCGTTAACGCCGTTCGTTAACCGTTCGGCAAACTTGGATCAATGGTGTCCACGGTGCGTCGTTAACGGTGCAAACGGCATAATGCCGCACGTGTCACGCTTGTGATTCGCGTACTCCATTCCGAGAGCGGAGAAAAGTGCTTCCGATGGCTTGAGGCCCTAAGGGACCCCCCGGCCACGTGCCTTGAAGAGAAAGAGCAAACAGAAAGGAAGAGCCTTCCCCTATGAAGAGGTCCTGCGACGGCGGGTTCAACCGATTGTGAAACAAAGAAACTTTAATCAAATGTACCTTTGGCAACGCGAGTCGATCATTTTTCATTTTTGTGTCTCGAATTGTGGATGCCAGATCTAAAAGGGTTAATAACGAATAAACAGCTGATTTTATGTCTTTATAGAATCACATATACCAAACGTATCTAAAATATTAATATACTGCGTACGTATGTTTCCCGTAGTATCACAAGCCACAAATACATCAAATCCGCAATCTAGTGCTGAAAGTTCCAATCACGCCAATTTTTGACTTCATCTTTCGATCCAGAAGTAATTTATTACCCAACACGATCAAGCAGTTCATCGCAAACCACATGTTTCAATTACCGAGCAATAACTCTAATCCACGATATCAAGTTTATGATTGGCACACAAAATTCCTAAAGCTGTTATGCAAACTCTAGTAAACATTTGACCATAAAAATGATAAAATATTACCGCAGTTTTCGTTACGATTTGGACTCTCCATTTTGCGCAGACACGACGCGAAATTCCAGGGACGACACGTGCGTCGATTTATGGACGGTTTCATGCTCGTAACGCGCCCCATAGGGATGGAAGAAATATACTCGGTCGTCGCGATTACAGGCGTAAATTTGTTCTACAAGCCGAACAGTTGCGCGATCCATATATCTCCGTTTATGAACGAGTCCTTATGGCGCGCCCCGTGCACCGTGGGATGTGCTTTCGTCACGGGCACTCAATCGGGATCGTCCTTGCTCCGGGATGGTACCGATCCATGTCCAACGAGATTTCACGCTCCCATGATCGCTGGTACGTATCGCCCTAGTGGAAAGGGGCCGCGCAGTCAGTCCCGTGAGATATATTGAAAACCATTTCTTCGTGGTTGATTAAAAAGAAAATGGGTACCAGCTTCGGAGACATTCGACGCTTGCCAAGTAACGCGATTTCTACTGTTTACTTATGTAATGTCCTGTGTATTCTCAGTTGAAGAGAGATTGTTCGTGAAACTTTTGTTGTTGGTTACGTGGATTGATGTGGGTTATTCAACCCTTTTAAACATCGCGATGTTATATGGTACGCTTTTAGAATAATTTTGTGGTTTATTGAATTCAATTAATACCATTCTCAATTTTCAAACAATTTTTCTTACGCTACTTTCTGCTACTCTTTTTTTTCCATTATACACATATTCTGTAAAAAATTTGATTAAAGTAAAATACATATGTCAGCCATTCTAACACAAAAATTATGACATTCCACCATAAATACGCTAGAGAAGTCATTAGCAAAACCCTTCACGTCTCCCACAAGAGAAGACTTTGGATCAAACTTTCACACGAGAAACATCTGCCACCTAATGGCTGCTTCGTTAATCAATTACGTTAATGCATCATAAACAAATGTAATACGATCTAATGCATATTCATTCGCAATTGTGGTAGAATAATTCCGTTTGCTATACCGTTCTTAATTACGCGAGTGTGTTTAGGCCTCGACTCGTAGCTTGAGAAGAGCGCCAAGTTCACCATAGACGAACACCCTGTGGATGAAGTAGGTTTTGTGTAAACAGCCCCTTGTTCGCTTCCGTGCGCAAATAGACAATGTCCCCCGTGTAGCTGAGACCACACAGCCCCCCCTGCCTCGTCACCAGGTTCCTCTTTCCCCATATGTCGATTTATGGTCCCTCCATTAGTTTCGTGCCGCACCGCGGGAGTTCCAGTTCGATTCAGAGACAACAGGATATCGTTTCCACCGACGAAGAAGAAGGGCCTTTATCGTCCCCTTTTGTTGCCACACGACCCACCGAAATAGTTCCATGTGTGTTTACACACAATATCGCATTCATGGTAAATCTGTGCAAACACTGCTCCTGGGGAGAGTCGCGCGAGGGAAGATACGAATTTATGAGCCTGACGTTTAGTTAACTTTGGTTATTTTGGATGTGAGGTTACTTTATTCCGTTTTGTTTATCTTGCGAAAATGCAAATTTGCGCAACGGGTTATCTAGGTGCCCACATGAATTCAAGTATATATATAGGTAGAAAAATTGATTAAACTGGTTAAATTGATTAAAAATATTTGTTATAACACATAATTTCGTGTATTAATTTGAGTAGCAAAAGTATAAGTAGCATTTTTAGGACGACCTAATACATATACTTCAAGTTCCTATGAATGTTACATGGATACAAGCCATGAATACCACTTGAACGACCATGATTTTCTGTTGCAGAGACATCTTGATAAAGGAAGCGACCTTGCCGAGGCGGCGAGCGCTAGCGGACTCCGTGAGCTCGCGAGATCCCTGAAGCAGCACATCCGAGGATTCGGTTTCCGCCTGGAGGACAGGCGCGAGTACCTCGAGGACACGTCGAGATGTTGCCTGCTGCAGGATCGCGCGTACGAGTGGGCCCAGGAGGCTCGTCTCGCGGGCGAGAGGAGGGCCCAGCAGTTCCTGATGGCCAGACCACCCCTGCCGCCCGAGCATTTCACGGAAATGATGGCGCTCGCCGAGAAGCTCGGTAACGAGATCCTCCTGGAACAATGCCGCATCGCGAGGAACAAGTGCGCGGAAGCCCTCGAGATGGCGAGGACTACTTCCGCACCAGGCAGCCCGGCCAGGAGGAGATCCTTCGCCGCCTCGGAGTCTGCTACGTCCTGGGAGGACAGTCTTACCAAAAGTACGTTTGCTTTAGATTGGAACTTTTTCTGTGGAGTTTGTTGAGTAACTAGTGTCGAGAAAATATTGTTTACTCGGTAATCGGAGTTAGTATTGAGCGAACTCCATTGCTATTAACACTAAACCTACCGACGTTCATTTATAACTATTTCTACTGTGATAGGACCAATGACTAGTTTTAAAAACACTTCTTTCAATTAAATACAACAATATTTTACGTGAAACTAATTTGAATGACGCATGAAAAGTGAATACAAAAATTCGAAAGCGGCCATTTGACCGGTTATCACTATATTTGAAATATAGTTCGCACATTATTCCGAAATCCTTTACAATTTTTCAGGAACTTCGTGGGACGACAGCGACAGTAGCGCGTCTTACGCTTGTCCCATGGAGAGCATGGGGTCCGTAGGAAGTGGCGGTCGACCAGTGTTGGACAACATCGCAGAGCTTCGAGAGAGTGCTGAGCAGCTCCTTGATTGCTCTCCACCAAGAACGCCGCCCAGAAGTCCGGCGCCGCGACGACTGGTGAAACCCCCGGTGAATTCGCACCTGCACAGGGCGGCAAGCATCGCGCCTGGCATGAAGGCCAAAAAGTGCGTACCCAAGTGTCATTTCATGTATCTCCTCGGGGTTCATGACCTCTTAGGACCTATCAGGCGTTGCCTGTCAGCCCCACGAATAAATTGCCAAGCCATTCATGAATTCTGAATCGTCGTATAAATAATCCGAGTTCTCCATTTAAAAAGTACCTCATCACCTTTAGGCCAAGGGTCTACAAAATCTTGATCCGACGCTGGTTCCTCTTTCTTTCGTCAGCCGGGCTACGCAATTAGCGATGGCCACGCGTAATTACCGTTGCCAGTCTGATTAATATTCTCATTAAAAGTTTCCACGTCGAAATCCCCCGTGTCTTGTCGGTGAGAGACGTTGAATTTCGCATTACGCTTTTCGCGCAAACCGCGATGGTTCTTCCGTGTTCCGTGGCTCGGCTCGCGACGAACAATGCACAATGTTTATCTATAATAATTCCATCCCGCGGTTTATACGGAATCGTTACGTGTACCGAGGTTTACGCGGCGTCGTTAACGAGGAATTTCACCTTGCAGAACAATACTGCTCATAATGAGGGAAATGATACAGACCGAACGAGACTACGTGAAGTCCCTCGAGTACATAATAGAGGTAACTGTTCGCTTCGTATTCGCTAAAACTCGTGATCATCGCGTAGCGATTAACGGTGTATCGTTTTGTTATCGAAGAACTACATCCCGGAGCTGGTGCGGGAGGACATCCCCCAGGCACTCAGGGGACAGCGCAATGTGATCTTCGGCAACGTCGAGAAGATCTACGAGTTCCATAGTCAACACTTCCTGCGGGAACTGGAACAGTGCGAGCAGTCGCCGATGAACGTGGGACAATGCTTTCTCAGACACGTGAGTTCTATTTCTGGACTCTTAATCGAAGCCTCCTTCGAGTCCTTTTAGCTCTCTGGGTTTCCACCATTTTTTAAATGATCTATATACATTAAATGTTCTGTCATTTCGTCCGGCACTGTATCGTTTAAGTAAATGCTTGGAGATGCTCCCACTCTGATAACTCTGTTACGTCAATCGACAACTCAGATTTCCCTTCATTCACACATGTTCCAGGAGAAGAAATTCTACCTGTACGCGCTGTACAACAAGAACAAGCCGAACTCGGACTCCCTGATGGCCGAATACGGCACCGGCTTCTTCAAGCAGAAGCAGCTCGAGCTAGGCGACAAGATGGACCTCGCCAGCTACCTCTTGAAGCCGGTCCAACGAATGGGGAAGTACGCGTTGCTCTTGCAGCAGCTGGTCAAAGCCGGCACCGACCTCTCCGAGCAAATGTCCGGCAAAGATGAGAAGGAGGAGAAGGAGGACGGTATGAAGCCGATGGTCGAAGGGGAGGCGGATTTGAGGGCGGCCGAGCAGATGGTCAGGTTCCAACTGCGCCACGGAAACGATCTCCTGGCGATGGACTCTCTTCGAGATTGCGACGTACGTGTTCTACAATTTTACTTTGAACCGAGAAAAATAGAACGCTAAGACCCCCGCGCGTAAGCCACGGGGTCGATAATGTACTAACTAACAAATAATGATGTAGTAGAAGAAACAGTCGCGTCATCAATGGCGATGGAGAGTGTATGTAATGCGTTTGTTGCCATAATCTCGCGTCGTTACAGATTGTAACGGTGATGTAAATTGCAGGTGAACGTGAAGGAGCAGGGGAGACTGCTACGTCAGAACGAGTTCTTGGTCTGGCAGGGTAAAGGGAAGAAGTGTCTGCGACAGGTCTTCCTGTTCGAGGACCTCATCCTCTTCAGCAAGGCGAGAAGATTCCCCGATAGAAAGGTAAGACAATTCCCGTGTTCAGGCCTTTGCGTTTGTTCTTCCGTGTTTCTCTAAGTAACCGACGCGTTTACCTCGTTTCAGAACCTTGACATCTACATCTACAAGCACAGCATCAAAACGACGGACATAGGGCTGACCGCCGTGATCGCGGACTCGCCCACGAAGTTCGAGATTTGGTTCCGCAAGAGGAAACCGGGTGACACGTACACGTTGCAGTGCGCCAGCGAGGACATCAAGAAAGCCTGGACGGAGGAACTGAGCAACCTTTTATGGAAGCAGGCGCTGCGAAACAGAGGTAAGCCGACTGTGCGTTTTGACGTGTAGCGTCCTCTGGGAGGCCTTTGTGGCGGGACTTAACGAGAATGCCTTTTGTAACGGTACAGAAGTGCGCCTGGCAGAGATGTCTAGCATGGGCATCGGAAACAAACCTTGTTTGGACATTAGGCCTAGCGCGGATCAGATCAATGACCGTTCTATCAGCGTAGCTCAACTGTCGAAGAGTAAGTACGCCGCTCGCCCCGAAAACGAACGGGTTTCTCGATAGTCTACTTTTTCTACTTGCTCTGCACTCGAATCTCGTAAGAAGTCTGTCGCTGGCCAAACAGTGTGTTCTGATCCATCAACTTCTTCTAGGATTTCAGATTAGTCTTTTGCGTACTTTATATTAGCTGGAATCCTTCTCAATCTTAATTTCTTGTCGGTTAATAAACACCAGTGTTATACACGATCCTTGTCTTGTTTACGAAACACTTCCCACATTTTACAAACTAATCCTCGTATCATCCTACTCGCACCAACTCGATCTCCTCTATATCTACCCGTTCTAGTACATCACACTTCCAAGTTCCACCTCACCTCTTCAAATACTTTATTTTCTTCCACGAAAGTTTATCTTGACATCTAACGCGGCGGGCGTCGTGTAACACAGATGTCGCATAAAATAAATAAAAAATCCGTGTAGCCTAAATATTGATCGAGCTTTCTCCGATCCAACAGCACCTAGATTTAGAAACTCGATAGCGGTGTCGACGTCAGAGGACTCGGGACGTTGTAGCAGGAGGCCGCACAGCGTGATCTCCGTGAGCTCGTCCTCGAGTAGCGGTGGCAGCAGCGGTCCTCCCACGACGTTGAACCTTGGTTTGGATACGAGTCCTAGGCCACATCACCGTAGCACTACTCTTAATAGTCAGTGCAGCGTCGGTACGTTCATGCTTCCAACATGGAAATGCCTATCTGCTCTAGAAAGCTCTCCTAGATATTACCATCTCGATATAAATATTGATGAGATCACCAGCAGATCGTCATATTCTTCTACCTGTAACCCAATAAATATTGAAATTTTCTGAAGAGTGCTCGAACCTGAGTCGACCGACGCTCACTCAAAGCCACACCTACCGTTGCTATTAATCTCATCAATATTTCTACCAAGGATAACGAGGTGATCGATCCACTTAACATATATCGCCACTTTGCGCGAATTCCATTGCAGAAAGCGGTATAATAGCTGACATCTCGATCGTCTCCGACGACGGAGGCGACGGCACCGAGAGAAGTCACTGGAACTCGACGCTGGAGAGTCCCACGTCTCACCTGCCGACAACGTCTACGCCACTCCAATCACCGACCAGCGCGATCGCGGCAACAGTTACCTCGGCTTCTTCGTCCGACACCAATCTTGCACCCTACGACCAAGACATGTCCATTAATTTATAAACGCCAACCCCTGAACCGGCTGGAAACTGATATAGAGCAGAGTATACATACATATATATGTTGTCGATTCACTTGCAAGTTGTCCCACAGCGAATGCAGCGCTACTCGCGCGTGGTACCGGTTTAAAGTGCGTTTCAAGAGTGCGTATTTTCTTGAGCAATCGTGGCAACGACCATGCCACGAGACGAAAGTATAAACGACACCCGTACACAGTTCATAAGACCGCTGCATCACGCTTATCGCCCGTTGCATACAAATTAACATGAACGATCACCGTTTGGAGAGAGGTACACACACACACACGCACACACACACATAGACAAACATACACGTACGCAAGCTAGAACCAGAAGTTCTCGGGTATGCTCAACTTTCAAGTGAATTTATCTTTTGATACGCTTCGTGTTTCACTGATCTACGCGATCGCATAGTTGTCACGTGTCTGGATTTTTATAAACCATTGATTTTCAGAAGTAACGGCAACGTGTATTTTCTTATACTGTCTCCTCCGAATCCACCATCGTGCTCAAGAGAATCGTAGATAGAGAGATACGTTCCGACGGGATATATGCATATATATGCAGAATATATGTGTATATACGTATAGATGTGTTACGGCTGCATGCCTAACCACGCGCTGCAGTATCGCGAACGGCATGCACCGGTTGCCATTTTTCACCCATTAACATTGGCATTCCTGATACCAGCGACTGAGAATATTCTTCAATTCCCGATGACTCGTCTAACGGTACTTTTATACTTTATTTATATGTGTAGTTAATAAACGAATCGATATATTCCATCTCCACGTTGTGTTCGCGCATGGTATGGACGATAAACTCGGAGCGGTTTCGCTTATAATGAAACACCTGAAGACCAACCGATTTTCCCGTTTTCTCTTCTCTTCGGGTATTCCATTCGTCGTCTGTCCCCCTATTTTGGTCCTTGCAACGCGTCCCTCTTCAGGAATGTCAAAAAAAAAAAAAATAAAAAATGAAAAAAATTGAATGCGCACAAATACAAGATACCACTTTGTAATATAATGTAATATTAAAGGTTTATACGATGTAGCCACAAGTAATATAACCGATAGTCTAAATATTATTTCCAGATTATATATTAAATATATATACATATAATATTATATTCTTTTTATGTCAGTCATTTGTGCAAAACCTTTTATCACCCGTAGACGTAAACCTAACAACTCTGGCCTGTACACGAAAGCCAAATTTCTACACCCTCTCAGTCTTCGTTTGTTTGTTTTTTATTTTTATTCTCTTCTATCAATTTTCAATCAACGTTTAAGGGATTACGTTCTTTCTTTCTTTCTAACACCGGTGTGGACGTTTTGGGAAAGCTTAGAGTAAGCGCGTTGGTAAGCTTGACTTAAGACGCTCCACACGAAACGTTTCGCGCCCAATTTCTTTCTCCTCGAGGAGCTTTAGCGATTCCATCGTGCAGGTTCGATCGTGATTCGCTGATGAATACGCCGCGTCCTTATGGCAAATCTCGTTGCGGTTTCCATCGTGAATTCACTATCGCCTGCAGTGGTTTCAATCATAGTCACACTCGGTGAGCTTAGCGACCGAAGTAACAAAACGGATACGCGTAGCAATCAGCAATTATCACGTCGTAATAATTCTGTATTGTTACACTGGTTCCGAGCGAGTCAGTTGATTAGCCATTGTTATTGCCAAGGTCTGCCAAGGTATATCAGTGATACCTTATATGGACAGTGACCAAAACATTTTGTTTCGTATTCTGGGGTACAAGAAGAGAATTTTAAGGTATTTAGAAACGTAGCCGTAGCCCGTAGATCGTTACAAAGAAAATGTTTTCTCGGCACAGTCCGATGCACCCCCCCCCCCCCCCGCCCCACCTCGTGTATTACCGATCTTTCTTTCCATTCGCAGGTCGTGATTTAGTTGTATCACTTCTTGGTGTGATCGTTTCGAAATTACATGTAACGTCGTTAGAGATTCGACGGAAATTGCGTAAAAAAGTGAAACGTAAACAGCACATGCCATATAAAATCGGTGCATCCGGCTGGGACCTACGAAAGCGAGACTAAACGAACAAGAAAGTGAACGATATATCTATTTTCCGATCGAATCCGTGTTTGGTGTTGCTCTTCGAATCAGGGATGTCGAGTTAATGACGATAATAACGTTAACACCGGTACCTTAAGATACACCGATAGCCCCCTTAATGTTACACGCTCGTAGATATTTATTAATATTTTTTTAAGTAGATCATTTTAGTCCGTAGACTTAAGTATCCGCATCATTATAACGGAATGTATATATACATATATATTTACACTGATAACATGATTATTTCAGTATTGTACTGTGTCTAACACCGATGTATTTTATTACTTGCTAAATATACTGTATTGGGTGCCTTTTGTAGCGAATTTAAACCTTTGATTTCTCTCACGTCATCCCACATCCCCCCTCGAAACACAATTTGCAAACAAAGTGGAAATAGGGATCTATTTATATAGTTTTAAATAGAAGTCGACAAACTATACCATCTATGAAATACTGTTTTGCTTTGTAGTTTGAAACTGTACCTGATAGCTTCACGATCTATCTTACGAATAAGTGTATAGAATATAGATAATTACCTGCATAAGCAAAAGTTGTTAATATTCTCTTCAAAGTTTGTTAATCCTTGGTTTATGTCGCAATTAGTCACAAATTCATAACCACTCACAGCTGAATTTCAACCATATTAGTTTTCGCAATGTAATACTTGCAATGTATCGAAAAATCGATCGAAGTTCGCGCTCGTATATCGAACGATCGATATGTTCAAAGTCAATCGTGGATTGCCGTTACACGTGTGATACGAAGTGCAGTGTTTATTAGTAATTTATTTTTTACTATTCATTCATAATGTCAAACAGTTTATTTGCAAACGTTATATACAAGCAATTGTAGGCTCTCAGCTTTTGTGTACAACTGACACGTAACGTTCTGTGTAAACGAGTAAGAAGCGTACAAAATTTGTTTTCATTGAGTGACACCGCGTTCCACTACATTAATCCTCCAGAGAAGGGAAATATAAAACGTTTTCACATTGGGGTAAGTGTCAATTATCGATAGAAATACATAATTTTTGTTATGTAAATATTCGACGTAACATTCGCGATAACCTCTCTTAAACTATCACATTTGGTTAGGTTATTGTAACCGTCGTGCTTCATTACACGTCAAAACTGATCGCTTAAGATCTATAATAAGATTTAATATATCTCACTTTGCTATAAGTAACATTTTGATATAAAAAATGAGAACTGATCCTTGCAGAACATTTTGCAATTTTTCACACAAATGTTTAGCACATCCTAGTTTCTAGTATACATATATGATTTAAGTCGTTTAACACACAGTTTTTTATAACATATCACAAGCCATTTTCCTTCAAATGTTTAATTGTAATATCACTGATAATGCTTAATGTCCTCCAGTTTTATTTACAAAATTGGATAGATATTCGTTAATGTAGAAGATATACATTAATTTGTCATTCCTTTAGAATTATATAAAACTACAAGCATTCTTCTTTTTTATGCCAATATTGCATTTCTGCATGGGTCACAATTCTTTCTTGCTTTCAGTCGAGCTTTCAGGCAAGGATGTTGATTTTTGTATAGATTTTTGTTCTGTCAATCTATGCTGTGTGGGGTTTCTTGAATTTTGTAATTCTATTTCCTTTTTCTTAAGAAATGATGCTCCAGTAAATCCTGCATATATTAGGAATATTATAACTATTCTAAACATGAAATATAGTAGTCCATAAAAATGATAGAACTTACCTAAAATACCACAACCTATTGCCGTAAGTCCACCAACTTTTAGTCCCGCTATTAGACCAATAGGTCCACCAACACAAGTACCAATTAAAGCTCCTGCTAAGGGGTATGCAGCAACTTTGTACCTTGCAGCTTTTGAAAGGAACTGTTCACCTTTTGTGACATTTATGCTTGTCAGTTCAATATTATCTTCTGCTATATTTACCAATTCCTTTTGATCCTAGTTACATGATATAAATTGTTTACTTTTATTAGCAGCCAATTGGAAATTATTTTTGGAATAACCCTCATATAGATTAAATAACATACATCTACAATTTTATTGAACTCAATAAAGAGTTCCTGCAGCTGATGTATGTCTTCCTGTAGATTGTTCCAGGCATGCAGACATGCCTGCTGACGCTGCAACTCTTGCTGTTCTTCTTGCACCTGCATATATCGATTGTCAAGTGGGTGACTTTTGGGCTGATCTTCATCTTCGGGTGACTGTGGCCGTGATATGGGTAAATATAATTCAAGCTCTGCAAACATGCATGCATAATTTTATTATTATTACTGATTGCACGGCTAACACAAATTAGAATTAACATTATCCCTCACCTAAGTAATCTTTAATTGCATCCATAATACTTGCACGAGCATTAGCAGTCAGTTTATCAAATTGATTAATATCAGAATCAAGAACTTGGGCCCGAAGAGTATCCATTTGATACAACAACTCCTTGAGTTGCTTTACTATTCGCGATACATTTACATTTTCCTTGTGCATTTTATCCCATTCATGTTGTGCTTGATACTGTAAAGACAAAGAAAGGATTCACAAACGAACACTTGTTATCAAACTAAGGAATATGTTCAAATAATACTCACTTTCTGAATATTACTTTTGTGCCTCTTTAACAAATCAACGTGGTGTGGTATAGCGACATTGAAATTATTAATTTGGATCTCCAGTCGCCTAATAGGCTGCTTCAAAGCAATGCTTTCCGGGGACGACGACATCTTCCAATATTTGTTGTTCCTCACAAAGGGTGTTTACTGTTTTCCATTCACGTCAGCTTTACTGTAATTACTGAATCGCAGTTTCTCGGAAACGTATCCATAGATATAATGCACGATCGACCCTTTTCTCCACAGCGAATTTGATAACTCTATTTTCGTCCAAATATCAACGATTCATATTGTTCCGATAGGACGACAGTCCAAGTCGCAAGCAATTTATTTTCGTATCGTCCGAAGCTCGTAAAAATAGCCAATCAGCTGATTATTCATGTGTACGTACGCACTGAAGTTATACTCATTTTCGTAGCGGCCCCGCCATCTGTTTGCGTAGCACGTGGTGATTCATTCACGAGGATTCGACGTAGTAGACAAAGATGGCACCATTTGTACTGTTTCTGCGCTCATTCATACTATGTATTCGGCGTTGTTTCCAATTGTAGTAAAAGATCGAAAAAATTAATGAAGACATGACTGTGTAGGCTTTGTTTGGGTAAATATTTCTTACAGAGGTACATGGGTACGTGAGTTTACTAATAATGGTTGGTGGAAATGGTATTTTGTTTGTTTGTAGAAGAAGGAATTTGTTCGTTTTAAAAGTTAGCCTGTTCCTTTTTCTATGTTGTGTAGTTTAGAATTTCTTGACATGGTTTTGGTATTTTTAAATGGTACTATTTATTGTTTTAAACGTGGATCTCCAAATTCCATGACATTGGAGTGGGGTAAGATTTAAAAATAGTACATCCCTAATTGTACATTAAAGATATTGAATATATCTTTAATATATATTTGCATATTGTATTATTATATTACATAATTAAATAAAACTATTTGAACCCTGAGAATAAATACAATTTTTCTTCCCCTACACTTCCCCTATATGACAACATTCGAATGTCCAGTCATAATTCATCCCCCAATCTCATCATTTCAACTCTAAAAAAATACTCGTCCACATCACCATCTCTTATCAGTCATGCGTCAAAGTATTGTCCCAAAGTCATTCCCTAATAAAGAATTTAATTCCCTTGTGTTCCATTGGCTTTCCCCCGAAGTGAGGTCCCGTTGCTCTGCCAGAATTTTCGCATTTCAAGCAAGGTCTCATATTTCATGTATGCAAATTCGAGTTCTGTTACAGCAAACAATGGCCATATAGCTGCTAGACTAGTAAACGGTAACCAGAAAGTCGCGGAACGCTGTTCCGAAAGGACGTACGATCTTGATGAGTTTCACGAGGGTCCGCCGAATGTACAATTCGGTATAAAGCCGATGAAGCTTTCGGTAATGAAAAACCGATTGCGACCAAATAGGCTCCGGGCTGCCAGTGACGTGTAATCGAGTCTTCTCTTCTGTCCCTTCACCGTCCCTCCTGGCCAACCACTCTCGTTTCGACTCTCTTTCCCGTTCCCTCCTTTTTCCAGGCCGTCCTGCTAGCTTCCATTAACCACCATACGTCATATATACCGCGGGGATCCGCTCTGTCCCGGTTCCCGGTGACCTTTTATTTCAAACAGCATTCGAATTACCATGGGCTATCTCAATATTCCGTCCTTTGAGCCTTTGTCACTCACTCGGATAGATGAACTCATCCCTGATGTCTCTGACGTCGTCGCGTCTTCTCTCTGCGATTCTTCCTCTGGAGCTGAAGATTCCATAGGGGTAGGGCTCTCTGAATCACGCGAAAAGAGTACACAAGGCACTCGTAGGATTGTTGTTTCATCTGGTAATGTAATAGTACGTTGACAGACGTTGCAAAGTGAAATGTTGATGTTAGGGTCATTTTATTTATGGTAAGGTTTAAGGGAGGGACAATAAAATAGTATTTGTCCAATAGTGGCATTTGCAGGGTGTTTAGGTAGTTATCCTTTTTTTGGAGAGGGGGTAATCCATTAACCAAAATAAGGCGAGAGCCAAGGATTTTTCCTTTCCGGGATTTTTATTTTCCAATCTATAAAGAAGGTTTGTAACCAAATAAAGACTCGACAAAATTTCTTTCCGTAGAACCACGTTTTAAGACTACAAGAGTCTCAGGTCTCAATGAAATATTATATTCATGTTTTCTATTACCATCTCAAGATCAGATTAGATTCGGAGTAAAATCCCGCCAGCATCTGGGAAGATTGATGTCTGCCAGATTATCTTCTTCCCCCCCATTGTATTTGAGACTTCGTTAGATTTATTTCGCGACGTTCTTTAAACTTAAACGTTGACCGTTGTTTATTTCGTCGGTGCTTTGTCTTGCCCGGGCCGTTAATTAGGAACTCGAATCTCCAGTCTCTAAAGCGGAGTTTAGGTATAAATTCGGAAGTGGTATTATCTCGTAACAAAGGCACGTGCTCGGCATTTGAACTGTTCCCGAGATCAGCTAGGAACAGTCGCAACTGCTCACCGTTTGCTTGTTCGCGTGTATTCAATGAGTCCTAGGAATCAAATAGTTCGTCTCATGTGAAATACTAGAATCGATATCACTGGTACGAAACTCATTTGATCTAGCACGTAACTCGTAATGTATCCCTTATATCTTCAATTTGAAAATAAATTTTTATTCCTTTCACGAGGTGCTTTTTATTCGCAGATATCTTTCTGAATAAAATTATTAGGGAGTATTAAAAATTAATATTGTATTCAGTTTATCATTTCCTTTGCGTACTACGGCATAAAGTATAACGTAAGCTTCTTGGCCTGAATTTATAGAAATTTATCGTTGATTAATGGGCGTTAATTCTTGAGAAAGAGGAAGGTAAGTGCATATATCGATGTCACGCTGATTCATTTCGATTCACGTTCGTATCCTTTCCTCTCGTCGAATCCATAGCTAGTTAGGGGCCTGTACCAGCCTGATTGCAGGCGAGCACGCTGCATTTCAATGGGCAATGCCTTCTTATCCTCTTGCGCACAAAGCTTTGCTCTCGTTGCACGCCTCCATTTTTCCTCTTCCGTTCTATCTCGTTCCCCCCTCTGCCGTCGAGCTAATTGTTTTAAAATCGAAGCGATCGCCCTCTTATCTCCCGTCATTGTTCTTCTTTGTTCTTAATGCGGTTGCTTTTTATCTCTCTAAAATTGAAAAGTATTAAAGTGTGCGTTGCGCGTTTTATTTCTTCGCGTCGTTCTTAAAATAACTAAATCATTGCGAATCAATTAATTCGAAAGAGGATAATCCAACGGGTACTATGTGGATATCTAGGTAATAAAAGCTCGACACGTGACACTTTCTTTTGTGATATAAATATTTTAGAAGATCAAGTACGATTTATATGTTTAATTTAGCGTATTTATGTGACACGATAAAAGCTGAATGATAGCAAAGAGGTCAACGACAGCGTTGGAAAGATAAAGAAAAGAGAGAGGGTGTGTTTTGCTAAAAAGAGTGCAGTGAGAAATAAAAACAAAGGAAAGAAAAGGTGAGAGAGGGAGAGGAAAAGTTTTACAAACAAAGGGTGAGCAAGGGGTGAGGGGCTAAGCTGGAGCAGAGAGATGAAGATATACAGAAATAGGAGAGCGAAAGTAGAAAATATAACTGTATATACAAGGTAACCAAAGGCAAGAGGGGAGATAGGGAAGATGGGCAAGATAGCGAGACATGATATGAGCAACGAAATGAGAAGAAAAAGGTCCTGGGGTTGGAAAAGTAAGAGGTCCTGGTTTGGAGAAGGACACGACGAAATGTAGCGTGTGTGGGTGGGGAATTGAGACATGGCTTGTTATTATTATATACAGAGTAAACACGGTACCGTCCTCTTGGCGTTGCAACTGATTTGACGGTAACGCCCGGAGTCCCTTATGATATTTTTCTTGGTTTGAGTTAGGGGTTGATCAAACTTCTTTCCAAAATTACTTAAATATTAATAATAACTCTGGTGCATTTTTTAGTGATTACATTTTCTGATTTAGAATTCTAATTTAGAGAATCTAATTTAGAGAGCAGCTGCAGAAGCAAAACTCATTGCACCAGTTTTGAGAAAAGAATTCTCAGTGCGTCACGGATTAATAATTAGGGGATTCCGATTTCCTCGCATTACGAGTCCTCCCGTATTCGACGCCATCGCTCGCGGGGGCAAGTCACCAATGGGATCCACTTGCTGCGACCGAGAAAATTAATTCGAATGGAACGTTAGTTCCAGGAACGCGGGTCGTCATTAGCGCGTTACGATGTAACCATGGTACACGATGCGCTCGGTTATTCATGAACTTGTTACCGGACGGTCCGAAACGGTTAAACTTTTGGAACATGCCCCCCGGTGCTCGGCCCTATTATTGTCTTATATGTGTATATGTATTATACCACGCATATTCTATCATCACGCCGTGCATTAACGACGTCTTCGTTTAAAATTTGCATAACTAAACCCGCATCCCGCTTTTCGTGTTTAACCGGACCCCTGGAAAATGAACCCTTTTCACGATCTAGCGACGTGTCAATTTTGCGTCATTAATCGCTGTCGCGATACCGTTTGAACCGTAACTCGGTTACCAGAGCGATTACTTCCTTCTTTTTTCGCGCAGACGTTGGAAGGGCTGCAACATTTTCGTTCAGAGCCCGCTAGATTGCCTTGTCGCGGAATTTTGACTCGACTCTTTACGCTTATGCTTTCTCGCCTGGGCGGATATCGCAGTTTCTTTGAGACCGCTTTCCAATTTTTCTATGTAATCCACTTTCGATTCGTTTCGCTGCAGGATTTAACGTTGGGAATTTTATATTCGCTTATTTTGTGGATCGATCTTGTTGACGGTGTAAATATTCATGTTTTCATATATTACCGCCATGTTTGTTGATCGTGTAGCAGTTATGTCATAATCGATGTGTAATTGAATAGAGGTAAAGATAAGACCAAGAATGTCTTCGTAATTTACATGTTTTACGATACTTTGAAGTAGGATGATACTACTAGTGATATCACAGAGCCTTGGTATAAGACATTTACCAAGCTCCATTCAGCTAATACCAGAAATTAATTCTCAGTGGTTCGAACCACTAGATATCAATATACACAGTTAGTCGATATTTTCATCGAACGCTTATTCTGACCTGCGTTTGTTATTAATATTATTTCGTTCAGCGAATAATAGATGAACGTACATTTTTTATCTAATACTTTGAATTTACATTTAGATAAAGATTTCGCCAATCGTTGGCCCAGAACGTCTTCCCATTTCTCCTCCCTCCGTGCTCCAGAACTGGATGCCATTGCGGCGTCCACGATATCTCCAATTGCGCGGAAACTCTGCGAACCGCGTTGAAAGGTTCCCCGAGGCAGCAGGGAGCGTCTCGCCAATGGAAATTACCACATTTTTTCGATTACCATCGCAGCGTCCTTTTTACCGGAGACGGACAGACGGAAACATTCCTCTTCCTTTCGGATCATCGACAGACACGAATGTTGGAGACGCGTCGTTGTCGATGGCAGATCTTTTTTCTTTCGTCGGGCCGATTTTCAAGAGGGAATCGGTTTCATCGGATGCAGATTTAATGCCGCGCACGACGGAAAACTGATAGGTACCCATTGAATATCGGGCTTATATCGGTGGACGGCGATACTTTATACGGCGTTATTGAAATATCGTCGCGAGGAGAATTATTGCCACTCGCGCATTCCGCGTCTCTCTCCCTCTCGTTTCTCTCTCTTTCGCTAATACCGGAACGTTTTGCGAATTCTTGGCTAGGACGAGTACGTACAATGGCCGCAAAAAGGCGACGGTAAATCCCACGGTGTCGTTACATTTCAGTTTTCCCTCTCGAGAGGAGGATCACGTTACTCAGGGGCTTATATTCGTTTCTCTTTTTAAAAACATTTTAACGACGCGCTGGTCCGCTTCGGAAATTACACAGTCGCTCGTTGAAGTCTGTGTGCATTGTATGCATCAGCGTTGGGTGAATTCGATTTCGAATAACCGAATAAAAATGAACGAATAAAAGGTGACGTTTAATAATTTTATATTTCATATTGAATAGAATGGTGGGATAAGTACTTTAGCTACTTCCTTGACCATGTTGCTCCATGGTATCGTTTATCCATCAAACAATTATCGTTATCGATAGTTTGCACATCCAAAGATCTGATTGATTTATTAACTTCCAATCTCAATAGTGAATTTAATTTAGTCGTTTATCGAATACAAAATTTCACATGCGATTTTCGCAGCCTCTTTTGGCAAATTGAGAAACGATGTGACTATTTGGCAGACAGTAGACTTTCGTCGCGATCCTTATTTTCAAAGAAATATGTTTCTCCGTATGGTAGGCTTGTTAAATAGGATATCCGAGGAAAATCAGAAACCAATTTATCCGTGAACGGCCAAACAACTTTTCGGCCGATCAATCTGTCTCGGACACTTGAATTAGCCGTTCGCATGAATTAATTGCCGCGTACATAAAGCATTTCCTGTATTTTATTGGCACGTTCGCGCGGGAGCGTGATTAATTTAACACAACATTAAAATTGAGAAACGTATTAACTTTAACGACCAGTGGCAGTTAATTAAAATCTCCTCCCGATTATCCCGAAATACAATTATCGGGAATGTTGATCTTTCGAAAATTGAATACCTACCACGTCAAATTTTTCGCCGGTTTCCTATTCTCTGTGGAGTTCCGAAATTCGCCAGTGTTTCTAGCATTGAAAAAAATGGAGAAAGAGAAGACGAGGTGTGGTCGATCAAGGTTGGGTGCCAGCATCGAATGTAACCAGGCCAGAGTTCTAATATTCTGTCCAGGGGAACCTTGGAGAGCAAAAAGTCGCTCAATTTCGAAAGTGATACTCGCGCGGGAAAAATCGTTTCGACTTGCTGCTGTAAAGTGACGTCATTTATGATATTAAAATTGCGAGGATTTCTTTGGTGATCGTCCTGGTGTGTCACTACTATTGAAAAAGGCATTTCGGAATTTTAAATCACGATCTTTAAAAGTGGCCAGAGTAGTATTATTTTTTAATCCTAAGGGAGGGAATTCACAGGTCACTATTCACAGTATATTAATTAAAGCTGATTTATTTCGTTTGATACAGATTTTACCCTGAGTCGAAGAACGAATGATCGATGTCAGATTTTGGTTACGGTGCTAGTTGTGAAAACATCAAGATTTACATCCAACTGCAACTAATGCTTCTACTATTACTAACATTGTATTCTTTATCCTTAAAAGATCAGAGTAATTGAACCATTTTGAACCGTACTTTCATTAAAAACGATTTCTGATTGACTGTACTTTAATCATATCGTTTATTTTTTTCGACTGACTTCGAGTACATATTAACTGCCTTACTCTTGTTCACGTCTGTTATATTTCGGCTAATATTTCGGCCCGTTATCGGAGTTGTACATTTACCAGAGGTATCGTTACGACGCTGGCGAAATAGATTCCGCTCTATGAAGGAACAAATTCGCCGCATTTAAGGATAATGTATCGCTACTTGCCGCGCCATTTCCGTCGGCGGAGTAAATAACGCCCTGGTCGCTTCCTTTTTATCACGGGCGATGAAATTAAATTCTTTTGTCATTGTTCAAGCCAGATATATAGTTCGATGCTCGGATAGCCAACGGGCCTCTCTTTATCTCTGCTTGATTAATGAACAGCCCGTGCTGTAACGCTCCTCTATCTAAGAGTTACACGTGTATACGCCTCCCTTGTCTTCGTGCGATCTTCCCACCAATTCTTTTCATCCCTCACCTTAATTACTGCAACCGTTTTCTCCAAAACCTTGCAATAATCACCACGATAAGAAGCTGTTAGTAAGTCCTACAATGATACAAAGTGAATACTATTCTTATTCCTTCTTGAGAAAATTAATTTCTTTTTTTTTTAATCTATATGTGAGTCTTTATAAATTCTTTTGTAGCCAAAGTATAGATTTTACCTATATTTTTAAGATCTCCCTAAATTTCTGAACAGAACAGCGTCGCGCTAATCGTATCAGAGAACCGTCAGCCAATTTCGAGCAGATTTCAGACAAATCTGAGCCGGACTAGCGACCGAAACCCCGCGATAATTCCCCGCAATGCCGGTAGTCCTTTCAAACATCGACGCCTATAGAACGTTCCTCGCCGGCTTGTCGCGCAAACATTTGTCGAATCCCTCTCCACATCGTTAACGACGCCGCAACGCGCGCGTCCCAGCCGAACAGCGAGTTTGCGAGTCCTCTGCCAGGAGATGATCGCGCCCTGGATAATGGAGGGGGTGGTCTCCGAGTTAGCCAATAATCAAACGGTCATCGATGACTCGCGTATTAATTAATTCCCCGAACAGTCAACGTAACAGTAGCCTAATTCGAAGGTTACGCTGCCGGGCAGCCAATCGCGCGACAGTGGAGGTAATGGAATATCGGTCAGCCGTGCGCCAGTAGTCGCGGACGGCTATGGTCAGACAGTCGTTGCGCGCTGCGTTGTTCAACCCTCGGAGTAACCATTTGTTTCTTCATTTTCGTGGAATGTATAGGAATGACAGAAATGTATATTATTTTAAAAGCGTGTAAGATGGATGAATAAAAGACGCGCGAAGGAATTCTAAAGTTAATCAAATGAAATCCATGAAAAAATAATTACACAAAAGAGAAGGAATCGCAAATGGCCTGCAGATGAACAGCTGCATACCGCGGCAATGACTGTCACAAATGAAACAGAAACGCAGAAAGTTAATAAAAGAACACAGTAACAACAGAGAGTTCTACCGGAAGCAGAAACGCGTACACAGGGAGCATCGACCAATCGAAAGTGACTGAATATCAGACAACAATTAGGAGACAAACGAACGCATAATCGAAGAAACAACTGCACGGATGGCGGAGCCGGGTATCGGTGCATACGAAAACAGAAAAGGAGCCGGCGACGGCGAGACAATTATAAATGAGAAGCTGGAACAATTAAATCAACAAGTGCGAAGCATGGAGACGGGACAAACGATATTCGAGAATCATTCGATCGGAAGAATGGGAACGAAACTTTGACCGTGGACGCGATCCGAGGCTCGCAACATCGATTTCTCGCGATCCACGACTGGCGCTTTTAATGTCGACGAAATTAATTAAACGCCGTCGAAGGACAGGAGGCTACGCAAGGTAGCTGGCTCAATGAGAAGCACGACGAGCCCTCGTTTCCACGGACTTGCACACCCGCAACTTCCACCCCCATCCCTTGCGTTTCACGCCTGGACGATTTCGAGCCCATCAGAGAACACGTAACTCTATTCCACCCCCGATCCCGCGTTTCCTCCCCTCTCTATCGCTCTTTATCAGTCCCTTCTCTTCTCTGTTGCCCTCGAATCCACTGAACGGGTGGCCCCGTCGGCTTATCAATGAGAAGACGATTGTATTGAGTAAATAGCGGAGTGGAGTTTCGAATGGAGCACACCGAGGGTGGGTCGCTTTCGGAAACGTAGTCTCCTAGTTCGTCGAAGATTCGATTACCCAGTGCTTCTGTCGCGACGACGCTGAGACGCTCGTATGGGAACGTATAAAGGGGGGCTGGTCGAAGTCTGTTTGGAGGATCTATAGTTCGATTCTTAGGCTTGTCTGTGGTTCATTGTTCGCTCGCGTCGGGTTGAAGTACAGGGTGCTTACTGGCGTGCGGGTTATTCATTTAGGTGAGAAGATTGGGGAGATAAAAACAATGGATGGATTAGGAGAGGTCTTCAAAGACTTTTGTTTGCTTTCTGGTGAATAGGATTGTAGTTTTTCTGTTTTCTTTTTTTGTAATATAATATTCGAGGATGTGTCGATGCTGTTTAAGCAAAGGTAAGTTAATCAGGACGATCACGGTTAAATAAAAATTTGCACAATGTAGCTGGAAAAATGTACGTTACTTTTTTCCAGTGTCACATTTGAAAATTCAGTACAAAGCGAAACTAAATTGTGACGTCAAATATGAATGTCGACGAAACAAGGGTATTAAGAACATGATATTTCATATTTTTATCGACGTGAAACGAGTTATCGCGATGTATGTCAAAGTAGTAAAAAAATGTTCAATACACCCGGGTTGGTAAAATGAGACTCAAAAAATGAAATGAAAGCGGTTTCGTTCGATCGTGCGTGAAAGCTGAGCCGAATGCATTCATATTATTTTATTTCAGAATTTTATCAGTGAAAAATGAGAACATTATTTGATTTCGATATCTTGTCTTCTTTTTCACGGCTAGATCAATTTAAATATCTGACATTATCAATCACTTTTACTATAAATGACATGACATTCGTCTATGTTTCTCGTCTTTATTTCTTATTTTAATTCCTTTTTCTTTTTTCTTTGTCATTTCTGTTAGTCGTACGCTTTCATTTTTGTTAATTTTCATCCACGCGCGGTTTTGCATTCATTTACCAGATTCCAAGTATAAAAACATCAAGCACTAAGCAAGTGTTGTCTTAAATGTTGCCTATCAAATTTGACCCAGGCCCAAGGAAGGTTTTCCCTCAAGCAAGATGTGACACCTTAAAATAGAACTGGCTTGTGGAAGCTTCAAATATCATGCTCCACGCCACTTTCGTTTAATTAAAAAACCACGATTCTAAAGCCTCTTTTTGGAAAAGCCCTTACAATGAATGAAACACCTGCACGTTTCTTCGTCAGTTTCTGTTGAAGTTTCCGCGACCGCAACTGGAGCGCCGTTTGATCAGCTCTTAATATCCACAACATCAGCCACTCCAGGAAACCGTGGCCCCGCGGTCCCAGAACTAGTTTCCCAGTCTCGATTCTCCGCTTAATTTTCGGAACTCGAAAGTCATAACGTAGGATCCTAACGTCGTATTTACACTGTGAATACGGCACCGGGCAAGCGTAACTTCGACGTTCACGAGCGTAGACTGGGAACACAGTCAAAGTAGTGGAGTGAGACGGGACCGCCATCCCCAATGCGGATACTAATGGTGTAGCAGTGCCAATAGAAGTACCCTGGCTCTTGTACGTGCCTAACAGTAAGTATTAATTACGTTTCTAATGCAACCCACCTAGGTGTGTCTGTATGTCTGTATTCCGCGCGTTCAACCCACTTTCTCTCTCTACGTGCATGTCTTCATTTCACGTGCATCGAAAGGCACGTGTTGCGGGACGAAAATTTCATGTACCAGCGGTTCGTCGTTGGCGGGACAGCGGAGTATTCGAATTTCTCGACGGTCGGGTAAGGCGATTATGGCTATCGATTAGGGCAACAACCAATTAAAGGTATCTTTGGTAGAACTTGTGTCGGGACTTTCCGGCTTGCTGTGCGATTTTGATAACGGCTGAGTTAGAGCCGCCGTGTTGACGGAACATGGATAGTACTATAGATGTATAATCTCAGACTATGACTTCATGTAAAATATACCTTAGGGTGGTTAACTTACCTCTTGCTCTGAAATCCACATACAGCATCGATGATCTATAGTGTGGTGTTCAGATTGAGGTGGTTCATCTTTTGGTGACTTCTGTTAGATAAGATTTATTTTTATCTCAGAAGCCTTTGTCGGGTCCCACTCGATATTCTTTCATGCCCAAGTCAATAGTGAAAGAAAATGGTTTTAAGAGATATCATACATTTGAAAATTACAAAATACAACAAAAGTTTTTCAGTTGAAGTAAATTTCAAATAAAACACTTCAAAGGGTTGGGAGCTGCTTATAACGAAATTCAAACATAATACTTTCGTACTGATAATTATTTTAACCAAACCCCATTGCCGTAGCATCCTCAAGCGCGCTTTCTTTGCCTGGGAACCGTCCATCGACGGGAGACACCGTTCTTTATTCCGATAAAGGGAAACTTGGCGCCGCTTGGCGCGAATACCCTCCGTCTCTTAATCGTGGGCTCGACGGAAAGAGAAAGGACGTAGAAGTTTCGCCGTGGCGCAGCGAGAACGGGACTTTTCCATATATGTTAAGTGCCAGGTGGCGTCGTCGGCCGTTTTGTCTACAGAGAAACACGACAAGTCGAGGAAATCCGAAAGGGGGCCGATGGTAAGTTTCTTTCCACGGGTGTAACAGCGGGGGAAACGTCGTTCGCCAAAAGGTGACGGGTGGGAGGTGTGGCGGGGCAAGGTGTACGAAGAGGGTGCTGCCCCGACGGCAGCAGCCCTGGCCGAGGCTCGTGAAATTATTTTCTCCGCGGACCGAGGAACTTTTATCCAATATCCACGGCAGCATCTGGCATCAAACGGCCCCGCGACCGAGTGTCTCTATGGGGTTTCGGAAAATGTTCCGCGAGAGGGTGGCGACAAACGGGGCGCGAGAGAGCCGAGATGTTGGCAGTAAACTGCATCTTTCATTGTCGTTTAATTGAATCCCAGTCGTCTACGAATTGCGTTATTCGTTCTCGATGAAAGGAAGAAGTACCGTTGGAGACATATTTTTGGGAGTAAATCTAGAGAGTTTATTACGCGGAAAATTTCTACTAAATTAAAATTTTGTCCCGAGACTGTTGAAGATCAGATAATTTCACATTTGCTGTAGTGTTTCATTTGTTAACTTATTTAATTCGGAAATTCTATCTAAATTTATTTTCATTATCGTCTCACCTTTGGAATTAATTTTTTTAGTTTCTAACAGAAAAGTCCTGTCACACATTTCTTTGATACGTCATTTGAAATTTTGGTGCCTTGATATGTTAAAATATAGGAATTATGGGGCGTACAGTAGACGAACAAATGAGAAGAGGAAGCTTGAAATTTCCAAGCGAGAAGGCATAGAAAGATTTAGACAGATGAAAACAAAGCATTATCGTAATGCAGATAAGAGCTGAAAAGTAAGGATTTTCGAGAGAAAAATAGTTCAGCAGATAGGGCGAAGAGAATTTAAGGAAGAAGCACGAGGTGTTTCTCGAGCAGGATCGTCTGTAGAATGTTTCCACGCGAATGGTACTGGTGGAAAGCGGAGATGTTAAAAATACGAAGAGGCGGAACAAAACAAAGAGGATAGCATAATAGAACCGTACATGCAGAAATACCAAATCTGATAGACCAGCGATTCGGGAGAACTGTGTTTGCGTGTAAACGCTCCAATTTTCACTGGAACCGCGCACAAAGGTACATCTCGAAACACAACGACCCAGTTCAAGTTGCGAAATTGTCGACCAGTCGAGGGCAGAGCGCTCGATTTATCGTTTGATTAAAAAAGTTAACCGAACTTTTGGCTGGCTTTGATGCGTCCGAGCGGTCAATTTGTCCCGTCCCCGTTGTCGATATTCAGTTTCCATAGCGAATTCGTCGTCAACGTCCTGACCTCTCTTCCGCTATTAACACATATTCCGCCACCAGATTATTTGCTCTTCCCTTATCCGCTCACTGTGTTAGTCTTCGTTACCATTTTTTGACAATCTTCAAGCTTTCATTTTTTAAGAGACTTACTTACCAAGGACCAAAAAAGGGGAAAGTTTGTACCTGGATAGAAGTAGAAAGGAAACCTAGAATATACAAATGTATAGACGTAAACTAAATTTTGGCCTGTACGTCGATGATCCATCGCACCTTGGTGTCGCTAATTCTTGCAGTCTAGATTCACAGATCGACAACGTCTAAAAATACCCCCTTAATCGATACACCGTCACCTTGCTCTCCGACGAAGCTAGCCTCTCGTACCGGAAGCCTCGAGCAGTACCATCTGTATTCATTCTTCGAGCTCGACTTTCACGGGCTTCGTGCTTCCTGACGTACGTGTACACCTGTCGCGTGCGCCGAGTTACGCTTCCGCGAGCAACAACCTGCTTCGATTGTTTACCGCCGACACGAACGCCGTTTCCTGACGGAAGTTCCCCTAACGGCGTTCCTCGTTCCACGTCTCGGACGCATTTGTGATTCGCTCGCGGACCGTGGCAACTTATCCTTCGCTTCGGCTCCCCCCCCTGACAATCACACTACGCGGGGTTGGGCGAGGAAACAAGAGCGACGAGGGTGGAACCCTATTCGAAACGCGCGACAATATCGTCAGGCGTCCACTTCTCCGCGCGGATCTCGTCCTTTCATCCGACGAAGGATCTGCGGTGGTCTTAAGACGATGGACGCGATGTCCCTTTGTTTGCGCAGTGTGCGTGGAGACACACACATGGATAGATATACTGGCTGTCGCAATACGTGGGGCCTATTCTAGGGACGTGTTTGGTATTTGTGAAATAATTGGATCGCGTGTGTGATATTGAATGGAAGAAACTTTATTTTGCTTAGGAGTCGTGGAAGTAGAATTTGCTCATTAGTCTGCTAGGTTTTTTTTTGTCGAAGCTTTTAGAGCAGGCGTTATTTAACACCGAACCTACCACGATCGGTCCAATGACCGTTTTACAACTTTTGTATACAGTTTTTATATACAACACATAAATTATATCCAATTGTTACATATATTATTGGATTTAGTATCGCGTGAAATATTTTTGCGTGCAATTGAAAATAGTATCTTTAAGACCAGTCCTTTAATCGATTACGAATCTAATTAGCAACCGGTAAAAATGAGACAGAACTATATCCGCACTCGTCCAAGTTCCGAGTCGTATTATATTACACCTCCTGTAGAAAAAGTCAACGTAGTGACTTTATTAACCCGCTTATTTCGACGCGTCGTTGCCCGCTGACAATTGATCCGTTCTGGGGATAAGTTTATTTTTTGTCTTCATTTCGAAAAAGCCTGACTTCCATTGGCCCTGGCTCCATTCTGTCCCAGATAGGATTTCATATCCAGGCGTCGTTGTTTTTTCCGAAGATAGACGATAGGCGAGGGTAGCAGACGGGGTTAGGGGTCGGCCTGGACAACGGGCGGACAACGGAGAATTCAATCAGGCGAGTCGATGCTCCTCTCGGCGCTATTACCATCAGGGATCAACTCCGTATATTTACTACCTGTCAAATTTCACCACCATGGCCGCAACGTGCTCGTAATTACATCCTGGATACCGATTGGAAAGTGGTTTCCGTGGCGTTCGACGCATGCGCTGATGGGGATCCCCGAGCGTGTGCAACACCGTTGAACATATGTGTTTGCTATGATCCAACGAACGATTGTGTCCAAGGCCTATCCGTTTAACAGGCTTCTCGTCTCTGGACCCCGGCCTATCACTTTGCGACGGGCTGCCGGTCACTCCGCGCCCTGAAACGGGATACACGCGTCCGACGCGACCTTCCATCGTGTTTCATAATAGGCCCTATTCATTCTATCTGATATTGCGTCTCGATATAGACGGCCCAGTCGTCAATGGCCTGTACACGTCGTATCCTTGCGGGAGCCTGTTCCTCGATAACGTTTGATAACCTTCGGGTTCCGCGGGGGTTCCGTCGATTCGAGTCTCTGCGATGTCACTAGACTCTCGAATTAGTCGTGTTTAGACATCGCGGGAAGCTGGGCGTTTGGATCCTTTCGAGGGTTAGTTGTAAAGGTGTGCAGGAAACGGAATAATCATTATTAGAATAAAAATGGGATCTCTAGGACTAGTCTAAATCAAAAGTTGGAATATTTTTCAGGGTATGTGATGGAGGTGTTCAGTTGAAAAATACTGAGGACACTTTTAAATTTCAACTCTTCACTCCAGGAGTGTCCAATTTATCGGTACTAGGGCTTACAATTAACTGTAATAATATTTAAACAGATCGCAGAACGCGGTGCTAAATAGTGTAGCGTCATCGCGCGTTACACAACAATGTCGCCGGAAGCACCTACAACTTCGACACCCCAACGACGTAACAACTTTGTCCGTGTTGCGTCGGGGTAACAAGTTTCGCGATATTGTTAAACTTGCAAAGCTCTTGGTACACGACTATTTGTCACAAGGAGTTCGCGAACATCGGGTCGAGGAAGTACTTTACAGCGTGTGATTATTGATTAACTCCGTGATTTATTACATAAGAAGTGACTGGGTAACCTACGGGAATGTCGTTGAATTAATAGGCGCAATTAGTTTATTAAATATCCCTGTGATTGGTAATATCATCGGGTATAGTTCAGATACAAGAGCGGGAATATGAAGAACATTGTTGCAATACGTTAGTACAGACTTCAAGTACTGTACCTTTAAAATAACTACAACATAATAACGTGTCTTGTGCCAAGTTTAGTGGGATATAATAGTCAGGATATGAAGACAAAGGTTACAATGAATAAAGTAAAATAATTCCTGTAGGTATGATTAATCTACCCCCAGGATGTTCGTGGTTGAACCCAGCAACAGTGATCATTTGGATTATTGGTCCAAGGGTCGAAACCCTTCGAAATCCCAATTTATCTTCCAGAACACCGCAGTTTCTTCGTGCTTCCGCCCTCACCAGGTAACAACGTCACTCCCACGCCAACGTTGAAATTCCCCAACCCCGTCCGCCATTACCAGTACACTGACATTCACGATAGTCATCGTGGCCCGGACACGGAGTTTAATTTCCACCATTACGCAGCGCGGCGGTTCTTGTCGACGGTATCTTGCGTTCGCCGTTAAAAACCGAGACAAGTAAGGCTTCTAGGAAACTGAAGACGCCGTTATAAATCCTGTCGCCTCCCAGGAAGCTGCAAAGGACGAACCGAGCCGAGCGCAGAGGAGAGAGATTACCGGAGGGACGAGATAAACGCGGAGCCACCTCGTAAAACCGACCGAGAGATAAAGGCTGTAGGATACTTAGCAACGGAACAAATGAAGAGCATCCACCAGACATCGAGGTGTTCGAATTAGTGTTCGCGCCGCTCAACAAGTAGGATACCGTGGTTGACGTCGATCCTTGGTATTCAGTCTTATTTTGTTTTGATGAAATGTGTAAGTTATTCATACATGTGTATAGATAGTCAATCTCAAATATATATTATTACATTAGTATTAAATTTAAACAAATACTTAAAAATATTTAAATTAAATACCCCTCTCATCTAAGGTATTATCTTATTATTCACTCTTCATGGTCAAACCTCTACTTCAAGGATCGCACTTGTTGACCTGTATTACTGAATCTTTCTTAACAAAATCTCTGTTTATTCTACGACCATGCAATGCCTCAAAGACATTTATAAAGTACTGCAGGAAAAAGGACAATTTTAATTTCCAGAAATAACATCGAGTCGCCTTAAAGCTGCTAGTCAAACGTTTAAAAAAAAAGTCCAGGGTTGGAGAAGGTCCAAACACAAGACGATCGATTAAACGCGACAACAATGTGCTCGGAAACGCGGTTAATCGAAATCGCCAGCAAGCGAGGTGCGATGGATTTTTCATATTCCCAGTAAACGACGCCGAACGAGGAACCGTGCTGTGTGTCGATTCCCTGATATAGATTCGTCGTTTATTGCTTTTTTTTCTGTGCACGTTGTCAGGATGCGCTTAATTATCTCTGCGCTCGTTGGGTTAATTAACGCTCTTTGAGGGGTGAAAATTCTGTTGAACGAGTACCACGCTCTGACGGTCCAGTTTCTGGCTGTTTAGGAGACGCATTCAGTAATTCCGTGATCGTGCACTCGCTGGGGTATTATAAAATTCCCGTGGATAAATGTAACCGGTGCAAAGTTCGAGCTATGTACTGCGTATACAAATTACACGCCGTACACCGTGGGGGAAATTCGCGTGGTTTGATCGTATGGATAGGTACAACAAGAACTGTTATTGAGCTTTTCTTGTAAGTTGACAGAATTTTTATTTCAAATTGTTATAGGTTTGTTAATACTGAAGTCACTGCTAATTCATTTAAAGTGAGTAGGAGTGAAGTTTGTTTGCATGTAAGGACAAGTTATAAGGCAGGATTATTTTTTATCATATTTATGAAGTTTCTCTTTCACTTACCTTACCTTCAAAGCTACCTTGTAATAAATAACTTATTGAGTTATATTTATTTACTCATCTAACAAGGAAATCGTCTTCGATAAAGACAAACACAATGAAAGAATTCATAGATTTGATATCAAATGTGTGGATTATGCGTGATGAACGAAAAAAGAAGCAAAACAAAAGGAATAAAAGTAGGAAGGTATATAGATTGAATTTCGTAGCTTTCTCGCAAAGCAGCCAAGAAACACATCACGACCCCTCGGTTCTTACTGCCTTGGAAAGCTGTTCGCAGCGAAATTCGAGACTTCTCGCTACGCACTTACGTTATTCGTCGAATAAATGCAAAGATAAAACCGACTTAACGATGCATTCGCGAATCGAAATTCTCGCTGCGTAGAAAGCCTCGAGTTAAGCACGTAACCACTCGTCTACGACGCCGTGAGAAATTGAAATTGCTACGTGGAAAACGAACCACCGCGGCGTTCTAGCGATATTTCTTTAAAATGCAACCAGCAGCTTCACTCATCGACGATAATGAAACCGGGGATAGCCTACTTAACATTTCATCGATTTATTTAACGTTTCAGCGAAACTGGAGTTTGCGACACCGTCGCTCGGATGGAATTTCTTCGATACCACTTTCTTCCTGTGAAAATTTAATGGTGCATTTCTATCGAACCGTTATCACATGTTATTTTCTTGTTTTCTGTATCGGTAAATACGTCGGACATTTCTTCTTGTATAATGTAGAAAACTTTTTGCTTTATATTGAAATACAAGGTGCAGTGAGATTTATGTGATGATATTGCATAGAAACTAAAATATAAACATATTGGTTATTTTATGATATTGTTATGATATTATGAGGAATATTATTTTAGTAGAATCTCATACTCGGTATGTAACTAGCATTAAAACTTTACCAGTGTGGACTGCTAAGCTGAAATAATATCTTCATAAGGACCTAAAACTGAGTTCAAAACATCAAAATTTTGTCCATGAGTATTGTAGGAATTATACGTATGGAAGTATCTCAGTTCTATCGGTTTTAGGTAGTTGAATATAGTAAATTAATGAGAAATGTGGAAATGTTTCCCTCATCATTCAATTATTAGGACAGTTGACCTAAATCGTTTCATTGTAACGCGCATTATTACAGGAACAACTGCTCTTAATATTGGAAACGACGCGTTCATCTCACCAGTGTCAAACTATCTAATTTAATGTACCACCAGACTCCTTCAGGGATTCGCGAAACTTTGTTCCACTGTAACAGTAATTATTGCCCCTGGCGGTGGAAAGCAAATCTCGAGTAATCGCGGTTATACGTTGCACCTGCACATTATTCTCGACATTCGAAAGCATTTTGGTGTTCCACGATTCAACAAGATCAGAATTCAAGCATCACTAGTATAATTAACTCTGACTCTCAAAAATCGCAACGTAGGCGTTCTTCGAGCGATCTATCGACGTGATTTATCGACTCGAGATGAAAATCGCTGACCATCCTCGCTTAAAGTGCCACGATCTCTTCCAAAATCGCTTACAACAAAACCAGAGGCGTTCCTTTCAAAGCTACCACGCCCTGAAGTCAAATAAACAGTGTATTTCAAGTATTCGGAACGCAGATTTACTCAAAAAGCGCGACAATGCATCATTCCAGAAGACGATGGACCAGTTGATTTCGATTCAACTCAACCAAGGACCATCTACTCTAACCGCGCCAATTCGAATAGAGTCGTTGAACGCTCGATTCCAACGCATGGTCATCGTCGACAGCATTCGTAGTTCCCAGTCACTAAATCGCCGGTGTCTTTCGATACGTTACGAAACACCGTAAAACGTCAACCAGAACTGCTGCTCGTTTCGAGTTTGGTTGGAACGCGGCGCCTCGTTGGCTGGCAATCTTTCTCCTAATCTCTGGCAGGTTGTCTAGCGGGCTGCATGGTCGTTGCACGCCATAAAGCGTTAGGCACAGTGATGGCTGCATGGCGTTTCACGGCGCTACGTTTAGCAGACTGTAAACTACAGCCTCGTGCTGAAGTTTTTATAGCCGTGACCGAACCGAATCGGACTGTAAATAATGTTTTATTGCGTCCCGACGAATTCGTTCGATGGCTTTGACGTCGTGGACGTCTCTGTTTCGCGTTCACGATTGCCAAGAATAGCGTCACGGATCGTGAATTTTGGAGATTTTTTTTTTTTTTTTGGTTGTAAGGTACACGTGTAATCGTGAAACTTTTATTGCGACGAGCAGGATCTGCAACTTTCGTTTACTTCGGATTTGCTGCGCATATGCGCATTTGAAACGTTCTCTCTTGGGTTAGCTCTTCGATATCTTCGGAAATATCAAACTCACTTCCCCCGAGTTCCGTTCTGCTTTCCTTTTTGCTTTGACGCGTTTCCTCGCATCTTTGGCTTTTCCACTTCCTTCGGTATCATTTTCGCTACTTGGGTATGTTTCAAATTTTATTGTATACCTCAAACACCTGATGCTCCTGCCCGAAAGCATTGGTAACAACTTTGACTTTATACCGTTAGTTAAGGGAGGATCTTTAAAAATAAAGATGTTCCTCCCTCTTCCGCCTTGTCTTCGTAAAATTCAACGCTTCCTGTATTTACTTCCTGATTTTTGTTAATACAGTGACTTTAGTTAAATAAATTAGGAACTAGAATTATCGACGCGATCAACAAGCTTGAGTTATGACAGTGGTTTTCGGAAAATCGAGGAACGGATGCAACGTTTCCGAATTACATTCCTGAAAATTCATCGAAACCCAAAGTTCGAGAAACCGACCAAACAGTGTCTTCATTCATGCCCCCGCTCCCTCCACTTCTATTTGCAGCTCGACGAGTATCCCTTGGGAGGAGTTAGAACTTTCGGTGTAGCGTTAGATCAATTTTAGAATCAGACCCAGTTGAGAACTCGCACAGTTTACTTCAAACTTTCGTATCTCGTACTTGATAACGTTACATCAATTGTGAATTTGGGGAACGAACTCGAGCGAACGTTCAAAATAGCCACGAAAAGTAAACAGTTTTGCCATTCACATATCCGTGACATTAAAATATAAGGAAGATAAAATTTATACATCAAATTGATTTGCTCCTACCACAAATGAAGGAAACCCATACAACATGCGATATCGTTGAGCAGGAGTAGTATTAGACGTCTTTTTGTATTTAATTTTGAACAATATGTTGTTTGGGATTTCCGTCTCCACAAATCTGTATCGAAGAATCATTAGTCCAGTAATTGGCCACGCGAGCTGGAACCACGCGCAATTATAATGGAGATAAACAGCGTGTCGCGAGTGTCGCAGACGAGTTAGATTTTCCCCGAGTAATTTAAATGGCGATTGTCCAGCGCGGAATTACGGGCCTCTGGGAACTGTAATAGGTGTCTAATACGTAGTCACAGTGTAAAGCTTAATAGCACGTATTAACTATTACGATTGCTCGTCCATTACTGCTCCCAACGAATAGAACAGCGACGCGACAACCGAACTGTTATAAATATCGGTTTGCGCGTTTCATGAATATGCATCGCCCTCTTGAGTGTAATATTGCATTCGGACTTTGACAAGGGTCCCCCGTCATCGAGTCCACCAGAATGCAGGATTTCGATTTTTATGCAATTCGAGACAGTGGCGCAAATAATTATTCATTGGCTCTGGCATTGGTCGATGGGGGGTCCAAATATTGTTCAAAAGGGATGGAACTAAAAATTGCCAGAAACTTGCTACCTTCCAGTTCCTACAATTTTATCAGATGAGATAGGGACAAAGTTCACGTAACCATTTTGTTTAAAATTCAATTCTCTTTGAGACTTGTCAGCAACAGTTTGTAATATTTTTACAAAGTGAAAGTGTTACTGATTTTTTTAAAATAATTGAATAGTCTCATAAGTATTCGTACCTTGTATGTCTGTTGAAGAAATTTGTTTAAATGAAATGATCAGTTTCATGTTTTCAAGTATAGATTTTATCGTAAATGTATACAGGAGTGAACTTCACACATGTGTATATTTATGATGAACAATTTATTTGTGAACATCAAACCTACTATTTAATTTAGACACATTTTTTTAATAGGCACACAGGGTACGAATATAATATATGGATATATAATATTTTCATACACTATCTTTTTTCTCCATAAAACGAACAACTACTGCACATACCACCCCACGTCAAACGTTTTGTCTACCATTCTCCTACCCCTGCACCATTCCCCTACTCCCATGTCGGTCGTCTATCTTTTTCCATAACGATATCCATGAACATCCGGCGTTAAATCCGTCGCGCGTGGCCAGAATTCGTAACCGTGCAGGAACAAGCGGCAATTCCCTCCCCGGGTGGCGGAACAACGCGGAACGCCGGGAAACAGACATTCCGTCGAACACTTCGGGGAAGCCTTCCAGCTAATTCCTGGTCGCGTATCAGTGCACTCGGCGGTTACGCTTAATACTTTCCGCGGCTACCGAGCAGTAAACCTAACGGCGTCCCCCGCATCGAGCGATACGATAAGCGGCGGTAAGTGGCGGTGCTCCCTGGAAGCTTCGAAATTAATTCCCAGGGAAGAACCCCTTCATCGTAGCTCGTACTTCCAGCTACCCTCCCCCCCCCCTCTCTGTCTCTTGGCAAACACGAAGAGGCGGTCTGACGGATATAGTTAGACTAACCTAACCGAACGGGATCCAGTCGAGGGGTTTGTCCCTCTCGTATGGCGCAAGGTGTGCAGTCTACGTCTATCTGGAGCTGCCACGAACTACCAGGAACCAGATATCAGACGAGGAACAATTCCAATCAATTTGAGGCGGATGTATGCCGTCCAAACGTCGCCTACTCTCTGGCCACCCCTTACGTCCCCGCTGTCTCCAGCCAATCGTGCTCTCGTTGGCCCGCGAGCCTGCCGATATGCGGCCTGGGAATATATCCGGGGGATCCAGAAGGTGTACGCCGCTGTATAATCGACCACGAATCGAGATGCCATCGGGGCAATCGGATTTGTCGTTTGGTCGACAGCCATCGACCGGGCGCGCCCGAGTAGTTAATCGTTTCCGCGACCGCAGATACGGGCCGGCCAGATCTGTCCACCGAGATTGGGAAAGTAGGCGACGTGATTTTTGTTGACCTTTTCGCAACTGTGTCGCGGAGATGCACGGTAGGTGAACGGGGGTTAGGGGAAAGACGGGGGTGAGTTTAAGCGAGAGATAAGGGGCTACGGGTAGGAATGATGCCATCAGTGTTTGAGATTGTCGGGATGACCTGGAGTTTCAGGGTTGTTCGGGGACGTGTATCCTGGGAATCGCTTCTGCGATGCATGATGGACTGTATTTTAGGAACTCCAGGTGCGTATATCCTGGCAATAATTGCTCCTCGGCACACTTTGCTATTAACGCTTTGTGATCCGCTCACGTATTAGTACGTGTTTTTGTTACCAGTATCGAGTGCCCGCTCACGTATTAATACGCGTTCATCTAGTCTTCATCTAGTGTTCACCCGTTCATTCACGTTTCTTCTACAAGGCATTCTAAGATGAACCCACCCGGAAGACTTTCAATGGACATAAAAAAGCATAAAGTAGGGAAAATAAAGTATCTGCAGCCAAGAACAAGAGGATTGATACTCACTCTGGTACATAATCTCTTCGCATTTAAAATTTTATTAAAATATATCTAGTAGTTCAGGAGTTGTGTGTGTTTTATTGAATGGTTATACCATTCATGAAGTGGCACAGAAAATGGCCGGTCTCAATGGCTGATAAATTTAAAGGGCACCGTCACACAAAGTGTAAAGGAACGGAACCCTAAAAGTCCCTTTGTGAAACCAAAAATCTTTGCATATTTTATCGAGCTCTCAATTTTACTCCTACCTGCATCATGTTTCAATTCCGATCGAAGCGATCGATCTAGCGCGCAGTGACCCCGTCCACGCGATAAAATCAACAGTCGTCTCGCGATCGTCGTTAAAGCTGCATTCCTCGCGAGAGCCCGCGGCGTCCTCATAAATCACATTATTCGTTGTTCGGTTAGTCGGTATCATTGAAGTAACCGCCACTTGACTGACGGATAAAACATTTACACTTCCCTGTGCACGGTGAAACAATATCGACGGATACAATGGACCGATCTCGAATTGGATTCGCAGTTCACCTTCGATACCCTTCTCCCCGCAAACCTCGAAAACTTGCCATCGTTCGGCAGTGTGCGCGCACACCCACATCTGTCGATAGGTTAGCAGAGGGAAGTGCGAGCGCGCTGTTTACATCGATTCCACGGCGAAGTTTTCACGCTAGGGAGGTTGGAACGAGGGGTTTGGAACGAGCGGAAGAGGAGAAACGACGTTGTGTACGTTCGGTGGCGTTTACACGTTGCTGGAAAGGCGGACTTTAATTCAACGGAGCACGTGTCCCGCGTAAACTTCCAGACTATTATACGAGTCCTCGAGGAGGCGGGAGGGGAGGAAGGGTAGAAAGCTGGAACGGGTAGCAATTCGTCGGAAGTGAAATTGCAACAACCACAATGACGAGTGTAGGAACGAGGGGACTCTCGGCGACTCGATCACACGGCTCTCTTCGATTTTCGAGGGTCCACCGCCCATCCATTCGAACGTGGGACAGAGGTGAATTTACAAATATACGAGAAGCTGCCGATGGAAAGAAAGGATTACGGGTCAAGAGGAAGCAGAGAGGAGGGCAGGTCTTGGCCAGAGCTTCTCAATCGGTGGTCCTTTTTATGGACTCAAGGTGCGACCGATAGGATGTTTCATCAATGTGGAGTGTTAATAACAACTTCATCTTACTAACGAACTATGTTATCTTTTATGTCCTCCTATGTAGTTTGGACTCTTTAATCTAGCATATCACCTTCATATCCATCGTTTTGAGCTTGCAACCTCTTATCTTCGGCTTCTTTGTGCCGAAACCTATTTCCTCCCTTAAGAGTACATGTAGTTATCACAGCTAAAATTCAACAACTCTGATCAATGAAAAATAAGTCCAGATCCGATTGAATTGCACCACTCCACGTCTTCTAGGATTCCAGAGACCCATCCACTCGTAAAAATGTAGCCGATAGCGGTGCATCTAAACTTTCAGCGCAGCCAAAACAACAGATACGAATACCGTATATTCCATTCTCCAATGTTGTTCGACGCTAAAGTGTGGATTCCGTCCTAAATAAGCCAACATCAAAGCCCTAACAGACGCTGCTGCAACATTCGAACCCAGCGCAACACGGTTCGGCTCAAACGGCAGCCGAACGATTCGCAGTCCAGTCGAGGAATTTGAGAGGCTCTGGTTCAATGGTATCTAAGGTGCGAAAGAACTTAAATAATCAATCGACTACGGAGGGTTGTTGGCCGTAGGTGAAAGCCCATAGGGCTGACCCTTTGCTTAGAGTGTTTGCGGATCCTCCGTTGGTATCTTTCCTTCCTCTCCTTCGTCCTTCCTCTGCTCCTTTCTCTTGGCACCTTTCCTCTCAGCTTCGTCCGCAGAAGCAGTCGGCACACAAAGAGCCCTGCAAAGATGAGTTTTATAGACGAGAAGCTCGACTTGCTTGGTTTATGATAGCGAACTTACCACCTACCACCGTTTTCGCAGCCTTCTCCCTTCTAATATGGCTCAGGTGCCTCCGAAGATGAGTTAACAGATACCCTTGCCTTTACTCAGTGCCACGAAGGTGTTACGCGATGATTTTTTATTTTATTTGAACAGAAACAGTTGTATATACAATAATTCATTTGTAGTATATAAGAACAGCATACAAAAATTTGAAACGATGATTTGACCGGTCGTGGTAGGTTTGATTTTAACGACTTTTATTCGAACGCTGTAATACTAACCAGTGCTCTTTATAGCGAACACAAACTTTTTTTTTCTTCGAGTGAAAATCCATTACGCATATCCGGATTCTCTGTGGAGAGCCCGAGCTATGTGTGGGGCTCTCCTCGGGTGGCGGTCACCGAGCAATAGCTCAGCGTCCACCTCCCAAGGCCTAGCCACTTAAAAACACTCACCCACCTAAGCTACAAGGGAGGTCCCTGGATCTCGCGAGAACTCAACAAGATAATGAACACGAACCTATCAAAATTACATTTGCTCATTAGTGTAAAAATATCGAAACGTCAAATAAAATATATTTTATTCGAATCATCCTCGAAACGACCATGCCAAGCGACCATTCGTTTCGCTAAGCAATTAAGGACGCACCATACCTGCGCTAAATGGTGGCAAGTCGCGAGTCCCGCGAGTCTAAGCCAACGATTAGACATTTCAATTCCTGGCGTGCATTCTCTGCGTTCGTTAGCCGCGGAATTAGCAGGCCACGTGGTTCAAAGACGAGCAGAGACCCGGTTAATTGCATGTGGCACGTGGGATAATTCGGTCGACGTCCCACTGCGAGGACCTTTCTCCTCGAAACGAGAACGTTCATTCTCGCGTATCTTTCTACGTATATACTTTGCGCTACGACTTAATTTAAAGAACGAGGAGAACAAAGGAGCGTCACGGAGAGAGGACGAAAAAGTTCTCGCGAGAAGAACGACGTCTGAGGTGCCGCGCGAAAGAATAACGTCACGTACAGGGTGTATTAGGGGCACGTTCTTCACTCGTTTCGCGAGTGTATTAATCTCGCGACAAAGGGAATGGGGGAACACTTGTAGCTGTCACGAGGGAAGCGTGGAGCGCGCTATGGGAAACATTTGATGACGTCTGGCTGCTGTAAACACGGTTTCGCGAAAAAGTTGCGTTTAGACGTGATAGTCGTCCATGGAATGGAGAGGACTTTGCCGAAGAAACCGGAGAATTGGACAAATTTCCCTATTTTCGAGTGAAAAATACAAATTCGTATCGTACAGCATGCGTGTCAGCTGTGACTCATCCCCAATTTCCTTCAAAAATGACGTCCGCGTGTAGCCCGTTTCGGGTGAAATTTTTATTGCAAGGTTCGTCTTCGTATCGCTAGGAGATTAACAGTCTCTCATGGGCACCAGTGCGGCCGAAAATTAATCCCCGCTGGCTCGCCGCGATTTATCCCCGTCGCAAAGTTCGCCGAGGGGTTGGAAAGGGGCGGCGGAGGGGGTTGGAAATCCGTGGACGCGCGTGCCCGGGGCATTCTACGCGACGAAAAACTGCACGTCGCCTTACGTTTGCACGGAGATCAGACCGGCTTGCTTGCGTCGCGATGGCCGCATTTACGCAAAGTCTTATTTACAAGCGGAACAGCGACGCGCGGACCACCCAGGACGCTGCGTTTTCTCGCATAACTCTTGCCGCTTACGGTGACAAATGGTCGTCGGACGACGTGCGTGTGCCCGCGATGATAAGACGGCCTGGAATTTAAAGGCAACCCGGGGATAACCGAGCCTCGAACGCGCCCCCTTCGCCCTTATCGCGCGAAAATACAGAGGAGAATTTCACGCACCGTTTGGTGGAACGATATTTATTCGATTCTTTCCGTTCACCATTTTCTTGAGGAGTGCGTGGGCTCCTGAGGAACTTTTAGTATTATAGATCGAAGGTCATAGGCAAGAATCATTTTTGGCCAATTCTAGGTTAAAATGCATTTTTTATTTGCTCAAGTGTCTTTATCCCGTTACACTGCAGATTTCCTGATTTTAGTAGAGTTCTGTTGAATCTCGCTCGACACAGTACACCAGAGGGTTGAAATTGGAGACGACTTATATAGAACGCATGGTCGATGACGTAGGCTGCATTGTCGACAATGTAGGATACTTAGTTGATAACTCACCCGATTAATTGGTAGGTACTCTACACCAATCAGATAACACCTTCCATGAATATGAACTTTGTTCATCGGTCTCAGATAATTGCCACTGAAAGAAAGAATTTCTGATGTATCGCCAACGAACGACTCTCGCACATTTATTACAGCTCTTGGAAGCTGCTCAACTTTCATACTCGAATTTGTTTCGATTAAAGCTCCATTCGCAGCGAACGATAACCGTCGGCGAGCGTAACGCGTCGATTCTCTACGCTGTTTCTCTCGCGGCCTCGCGATAAATCGCGACTCGTGCTCCACGCTCGTGAATAAATAAAGTGATACGCCGGACGACGACGGTAATATTTTCGCCCGGTGCTCGTAGGTTTTGCGTTGAATTTATCGCGCGGCGCTGTTCTTGAAACGGCCCCATCGCCGAAATAATATTATCGTCGGCGTGCCGCGTGCGAAAATATCGTATCGGCGCTTTGTGTCGTTTGCGCTTGCCGTTGACTTCCGGCCTGACGCTAAAATATAAATAATCGATCGACGATCGCCGGGAATTATGCCGTGGTAATCATTAATGGGCGTGCAATAGCACGTTGCCTCGCAATCACGTACGAGTTTCATTGTTTACGGAGCACAATCGTCCCCGCGGCATTAATTAATGCGTCGACGGCATATACACGCGATTAGCATTATTAATGCACGATGCCCGCGCACGCCGAGCAATAAACGATTGTCCAGCTCGTAATGCAGGATTCCCGGTTTTGCGCAATATAAACTTTACTGTCGCGCATTATGTCCGGCGAAGCCGTGTATGGTGGCCCCCTCTCTACGTCCCCAACGTTTGCCCACTGTTGCCGTTGAAAATTCGCCAATTTATGTACGCAACGTTCTCGATTACCCTTCAGCAAGCCCTCGCCTGGCTCCTTTCGAGCGGCCAAGCTTCATTAATCGATCCTCCCCCGCCTTTGTGCTCGCGCGTTCGTTATTAATCGCGTCCCGCTGCATCATAAAGTGCCGATAGCTTCGCGAATGTTGCGTCAGGGGTGTTTTCCGCGCACCATTTTACGCGTAAATAGGAGCGACGTTATTTGGCCGACGCGCGATAAATCGAATCGAACCGTTCGTACATCGTCCCGCGATCGCGGCCCACGTTCGATTTACGGCTCGATTTCGCAGTAATTTGTATGATTTGCGGTGTCGATATTTAATCGAACGCCTTAACAATTTACGAATCCTAGCTGGGTCGCGTTTGGACCCGAAGGAATCAATTTTTTAGCAATTCGTGATTGGCCTGTTAGAAATTTAGACATTCGGTTTGTCCTCCATTCTTCAGTTTTGGTCACTTTTTATCGATTTTATGAAGTTTCGTTCAGTTCTGTGTAGCCTCGTTCCATTTTGTTCAGTTTTCTTTAGTTTCTTTGAGATTTGTTCTCCAACTAACTTGCACCATGAATCTTTCGTCCATTTCTTCTCTTTTTCACGCTTATACTCACGTGTGCGCGTACATACTTCTGAACTCATGCCTCTTCGTCCATAATTATAAATGCCAAGCTTACGAAGTGTGCTGAACCGTAAACAAAGGATGCATTTATTTAAGCTGCAAAAGAATGAATGCAAATGCGATTTAAATAATTAGACTCGGATCAAGAGTCGCAATAATTTAGCTAAAGTCTCACAGGTCATTGACATTTGCTCTATTGCTAATGCGATAGACTGGGAATTTTCTTATTAGCCTACATTTTGGTTTAACCAATTATCGAACTCTGCTATCACTCCAGCTTTAGCAGATCACCAGAATCTAGTCTTCAATCATTCCTATTCAGTTTCTTTCTCCCCAATTGTCCAGAAACCTCGTTCCCTAATTCCTATAGCAATCCAGCTCCCTCCAATCCAAATTTTATTCTTCTCTTCGATATCTCCTTCCAACCCCACAGTGACCTTCTCGCCACTCTCGACAAACCCTCGCGACAGGTGCACGTAAGAACATTCTGACCCAAATTTCGCCTCGCTGTTTTCAACCCCGCTCCGTCGACGCCCAATTAATACCAATCTGTCGCTAATAAACGGGGCACGGGCGTGCTTCGAGTCCGATCGCTCCCTCGGAATTAAGAAACTCGCCAGGTAGCAGTAATCCTCGTCTCTGCGCTTCGTTTCCTACCGAGGCACCGACGGAACGCTGCGCGGCCATTTTTTCTCCGTCGAAGCGGTTCCAATAATCTCATTAATTTTCATTACGGATATTGCAACGACTTGATGCTCCCTGAAACACCCCCTCCGTCCCCCTTCCCGTCCCCAGTTCTTGTCGAATTAATTGTGAAAAAGGTATTCCTGTCCCTGTGCTGTTCACGTTTCTCATTCATCTCTTCCCAACAACCCTGTCGACCCCCACGCTTTCATCCCTCCTTTCTGCTCCGCCAGACTCCCGCGGCTGTCTCCATTCTTCATTCTCCCAGCGCGGCGGTTCTTTCCACGGTTCCCTTCTTTCTTTCTCCACCACCTCAGACCCCCCCCCCCCTCTACCACGTGCCAGAACAGGCGCGCAGGTATAACACGGCAACAATGTTTTTTAATTTAATTAACGCGGCTCCCTCTCCGTGTCGTTCCGCAGCGTCCGTTGTTTCTCGCGGCGGCGTACGTTACGAACGATTATCGTATCTCGTGCGGGAATTAGCGGCCGTGTCGACGGCATTCTTCTTTCTTCTTCCTTTTTTCTTGTTCACCAACCACGGCTTCTCCAGCTCCCCTTCCAATTTGCGAGCCACCGTGGACCGATTACTCCCGCGAGTTAAGAACCGAACATTTTTCGCGCTAATTTCCGTGGAATATTAAAACCGAAAATACAGGTGGAAAGAATAGTTTGTACGATAAGAGAACGTCTTTGGTTTCCAATGAGAATCTAAGAACATAATTTGTTTTCGAAGCAAGATTGTAAGATCTCTTGGAAGTGTATAGATAAATTCCGAGCAAGTTTGAGAACATTTACATAATTTGATTCCAAAGTAAGATGAGAGTCTCGATGATAAAATGGCGAGCAAATACTAGAACGTGCCACTTGAATTTATAGGGAATTTAGTGTAAATATGTCACTTTAATTTATATTATTATATATTGCAATAGCTAACAGTCTCATTGTAAAATTAAAAAGTGAATTATAAATTGATTTACAGAGAAATAGAAAGTTAATTTTGAATCAATGAAATTAATAAACAGTAAAACATAGGATTCGAAGGCTACCAGGAAGTTTAAACTTTCGACGATGTGTTTCGTTAGATATCTGCTAATTGGATTAGTTAGGATTACATGAATTCCCACAAGTGGGATCCTAGCCTTGATCGTAACCATTCGAGGGCCAGAGGCGATAAATACCAGCAGAGGCTATTCTTTTTTTATTTTTTCCTCTCATTACACTTCTGTGAAATCTCACAATTACATCGACGGGCAAATTATCATTTTCCACATAAGACTCCTTCTTTCGATCTCGCACCTCAGATCACCGGACGTGAAATTCAGGATACCGAACACGCTAGACTGATCCGTTAAGTCTTCGACGGATTGACGATAAATCGATGACAAATCCGCGATTCATAGGCGTCGCATCTGCTGAAAAGCTTGGCGATCACGACGGAGTTCTGCGTTTGTTTCCACCCCCGATGATTGATTGCTGTTCCGATAGATAAATACGGTTTGCCTTGCTACGAACGTTGACGGGGGCACCTAACTCTATCATCTGGAACATTTTTTCTCCATTTTCAGAATTTCACGGAAAAAAAGAATTGTTTATGGGGGTTACACATATTTCCATTTCGCGTGAAAACGGTAGAGAAACGAAACGACTTTCTTCCTTTTGAAAACAGAGACATATATTTCTTTTTTATACTATGGCAGTTGGAACAAATTGGATTTACATCTTTCCAGGGACAAATTTTTCAAGCATTATTTATGATTTTGGTTGCCTCGTGTATTTATATTATATTTTTAGAGTAAATCATATAGAAAAAGAAATTCTCTACATGTTGTTTTTCTATTATTAAACAATTATGCCAGCATGTTCAAGCAACACTTGCATACTTTCTGACAATAATTGCGTACCCGTCCTATTTATTCAAATAGGAATTCCACTGTTCCAGTGGCTTGTACAAATTTTCATCTCCATCCGCGAAACTGAAGGATTCGAAAAAGCAAAATTTCATCGGGAAAAATTTGAAAGCAATTTCGACAATTTTTAAACCGACGCTTTGATCTTCGATAATGCCACCGGGAAAGTGCACTTGCCGTCGATGTAACGTTTGCGTGACATATTCGACGGCTTTGTCGGAAAGCGATACGAAATTTCCGCGCCACTTTTAATTTTCAACGATCGAACCCTTCATTTTTGTTGATTGCGTGAACGGCCATCGGGATATGCGCAACGCATAACCGACGAATTTTCTGCACTCCAATTATACGAAACGATAAAACCCGTCGCAGGATATTTAAATTTGTTTTAAAATTTATTCGAAATGGAATCCCCGCAATTCCGACTTCGGTACACAGGGCGATGCTTGATGGAATAAAGAATTTAAGAATTCAGCAATTAAACAAAAATATCACATCTTTAATTGGGACACTCTCAATAACACATGAATGTTTTTCAATTTCACATTAATAGAAACAGACAGAAATCAGCCCACAGTCTGATCTTCGACTACCCTCGCAGAATTTACCAGGAAACCGGAAATTTCAACTTGGGAGCGATAATTCGCGCGAATCCTGGTCGACGATAATTCCTCGCGGCTTTCATGGCCGTAGAGCCGACGAAGAATGAAATTTCGTGCATCACTCTGGCCCACTTTATTATTCGTTTACACGGACGAGCGAGCGTGGACTGTGCGTGTACGCGAATATAAACGCGTGTCCCAGTGCATGGGTTCGCGCTGTTACGCGCAAAAGGGTCCCGGGACGAGAGGGTTGGCCATCGAGGTAACGACAGTCATTTTTAACCCTTTATGCTGGGAGGGCCAAGATTAAAGGGCAGATTTGCCGCACGATTTGACGATGGAGTCTCCATCGACGAGGACGACGTCGTCGTAGAAGAGGAGGACCATTTCCAGTCGACTGGCGAACAAATTTCGAGCTCTCCCTCCGCGATGATCAAATCAGGAGCTCTGGATGTTCGTCGCTTTCGTGTTCAACGCGAAGGTTAACGAGGGAGGAGCGTATTGCTGATACGAATCGGACGTTTCTTGTCTCGAGGAATAATGCGTTTTCGTTGGGGGGATGAGGGTGAAATATGGGACGAATTTCTGTCCAGGACGTTTCTCAAAATTATAGGTATACCCTTCACGGAGGCATTTCTGGACTACCACTCCCCGAAAGATCAATTTCTGTTTTGCATTCGAATATAATGTGGGAGCCTAGAAACGAGCAGCCGTTCACTGCACAAATGGATTCCCGACTCAAACCATTTTTAACCTCATACGATTCTTTGCAAACTGCTCGACAGAACATCGTTCGCATTCTTCCCTCGAATCGGTGAGATTTTTACTCTCTATACATTAAAGCATCCAGGAATTTACGCGGCAACCTAATAAAACACGGAAAATGTGAGAGGTCTCGAAGAAAATCAAGAAAAACGTTCGAGTCGCGATGAAAGGGGTTTGAGCGCAAAAGGAATTTTCGCCGCAGAACCGGGAGAAAAGAGCGCAAAGGTGTATAAACACTTTGACCGTAGCAAACACGCTGATTGCGCGACCCTGGGTGCTGTGGGTAGAATGGTTCATCGACCCCGCCGGGGAATCTAACGTCGTCGCGACGTCTTAAGTTTCGTTCGCGTCGAGCGGGAAAAGCTTTCCTCCTCGCGAAAAAAAAGTAATTCGCGATGCTGATTCATTTGCGCGGCGCCAAAGCGGAGGAACGATTGTGATGCAAACTTCATAAGCATCCGACGGATTGGAGGGAAGGTAACGAGGCGAAGGACATCGTTGGGAAAGGACTTTCGAGTAAACCGTACTCTCGTCGACTTCCAAGAGCGGAATACGTAAATCTGTACCTGGGTACCGTTCAACCCCTCTCCCCCCCCCCTCTCCCTGCCTCGCCTATCAACGTCGAGATGGGAGAGTCGAACGTGGAGAGAGGACGTCGCGATGAAGGGGGTGGTTTGGCGAGGCGAGCAGACAAGAGACTGGGATTCTTAACGGAGAGACCTTGACTCGAGGAAACGAGCACTCCGCAATTCGATTGGCTCCGAGCGGCATCGCGCATATTAAGTCGGCGTTATTTGAATGTCAAAAGTACCCTGAGACCGGTGATTCCGTCTCTGGCTGGATACGAACGAGGGAAACGAGAGAGGAAATACGCTACGGAGTGTAGGCATCCGCGGCCAGGGCTGTGCCTAAGTATTTTTGCACTTGGGGATGCAATGAAATTTGCCCTCTCTTCGCGCGTTTCCTTACCGAGTCCACTTGTGGTACACGCGGTAGGAATGTTCCAGGAATTGATTTAGCATTCGTAGGCGAGGAAAAGAGTTTGATGAATCGTTAAGTATTCAAACTACCCAGGATTTCTCGAGTCATCCTCTACGTTTTTTCAAATTATTGTGTAACATTTCAATAAAGCGCTGTACATGGATAGTGTAGCCAATCGGTATATAGAGTGCTTGATCGATAAGGTATATTACTCAGGCGGTATGTAGAATGGTCAATCGATATATAGAGCATTCGGTCGGTAAGGTATACTACTCAGTCAGTACACAGGATAACTCATCGGTAAGGTGACGTACCCAGCTGGCAAAATAGCGTCCAAAGTCGGTACAGTAGATGAAATAATCTTCTTTGTCTTTAAGTGCGTCTGTCTCTTCCTTCTTCGTACGGTACCCAAGGGATCGTACCTTTTGGGTTCCTGTCTGGTGACGGCCCTGTGTCCGTGCGGGTCGATTTCAAGACAGAATGGGGGAGTGAGAAATTTCTTCGTGCCGATACGCCGGGCATAATTGAAAATATATTCGCGTCGCTCCCGTCGTCCTTTTCCCTGCTGTTTTCGTCGTTCGACCGTGTGACGTGGCGAGAAGGTGATTTAAAATCGAGGGAGCGAAAAATGCAAAGAGGCGCGAGCGAACGTGATAAATTACCGACGTCGGAATTTATTGCTATGGAGTCCGATTCTGATCGAATGTTAATTGCTTTTGCTGTTGACTTTTTCAGCGCGCCTAATGGTTCGATTCTGGAAATATAGCGAGGCACCATCGAGATAAGTTCGTTTCGAGGTTTCAAAACGCGTTCTAGGGTCGTTACTTCGAGGGGTTTGCTCGCAAGAAGTCGATTCTTTAAGCAGATCACATTTGTTAAAATAGAAATACGAAAAGTGCACATGTTATAAGCCACCTTGTACGCCCGAAGATTTAAAAAACTACGATAAAGCGTAAAACGCAAGGTCAGATAAGATTAACGACGATGAAACCGCAATTCAGGTGGGAGGTATTCATCAGCCAGCTTTATTCACCACGGCTTACACCTTTAAAATCCTTTCTGCCTCGACTTCCGCAAAAATCCGCCTAAGGAGTTGAAAAATAACTCGGCTAAAAATATTCATTCATCACTTAGATATTGCTCGTGCAATAATAACCAAGAGTCGAGGCATTCTTCCCAAGAATTCTCTCTCGTTTCATTGGAGTACACTATCGCATTTCAGGTCGAATAAATTCCAGCTTACCCGATACAAAGTCCATCATGAAATTCCCAATTCCTCTTGATTGCGAATCTCGAATTCGATGCCTGCTGCGCGTTTTACTTCCAATGAAAAACACATCCGTCCCGGCGCTGCGGTAAAAGCGATCGTGGCCACTGTTTCAGTATGTCATCCTGCGGCTGTGCGAGCCATCTCGGAAATAGAAATCTCATCTGTCGGAGACCATGCCCCGATACCGCAGGATACTATATCTCCCTTCTCCAGGATTAATTAAGGCACTCTCCGCTGGTACCGCAGGTACCACAGGCACTCCTGGTAGGCAAATCAATCGATCAGGTTTACCACCTTACCGCGTTACCTCGGCAGCAATTGACATTCTGGATGCATTTTGTATTTTCAGTCGTCCCTAATTAACCTCCAGTACCTTCGGGTATGTCGGTCAGCCTGGGGGTGATCGTCGATCGACAACGTAAAATTATCGATGACGTGCGTTGGTTATTCCTGCCGAATTTTATTACACAGAGCAGGAAGTAACTCGAGAGAATCATACTAATAATTTACAGCTGGTGGTTAAATTACTAGAAGCAGTGAGTTGACATGAGTGACGCAGTGTATATGATGGACAAGTCATGGATAGATTAAAGTAAATCTTGGAATTAAAACGAAAGTAATAAGTGTTTTCTATATAGGTGCAAGAGAACCCACAGGTTAAAAGCGTTCATACAAAATAGCTTACAAAAACCAGCTAAGGGATTAAAAGTTTTAATCGCTGCTATCTAATTCGCCATCTCATGAAAGTAGGTTAAAATTGGAAGGGACAGTTTCAGTGATTCCCACGCCAGCGTCGCCTTTGATCGCCAATTAACAGTTTCCAGTAGAAGCCAGGATCAGTCAAAGCTTTCCGTCCACAGATCGCAATATCTTTGGGGCCAAGGTAATACAATTAAGACGCAACAGGGGTAGCGGGAAAGAGAGAGGGTGAAGGAGACCAGAAGTTTTCGAGAGAGTCGAGTAACAAAGGGCAGCAAGGCCTGTAAACAAGCATAAACGCTCCGCGCGTCCGTGTTCGTCGCTGTGTAACGGCGATAAATCTATATTTACCAGCACCACGAAAAACTAAATCTCCCGCAATTTCCCCACGACGAGGCAAAAACCTCAAGAGCTGAATTCAGGCTGATCAATGTATCATAATAACATCCCCCCCCCCCCCAACTATGGTACCCTGGGCCGTGGTAACCATGTTAGACAAGCTCCGCGTGATAGGTCATCTTTTCTTCATCTTGGGCGACTCTTAACGCATCGTTAATGCCTAGACACAGAAGAATTCGCGAATTCGTCGAAAACTTTCGACTATGAGTATCCTATCGATAAGAGTTGGTAATGTAGAACCCTGGTAATCGAAGGAGTTATCAACGGAGCACTCTACGCTATCGACAGAACTATCTGCTATATCGATTGAGCGTTCTACATTACCTAGCCTTACCGACAGAGTATTTTCCCTTCAAGTTTACAAACTGTGATCATCTAAACTACATCACTCTTTGATGCGCATCATCGGAAGTTCAAAATACTAAGCCACTTCTAGAAAATCAAGCGAATATTTTTTCTGTATCAATCTCTCGTGTACTCTAATTAGTCAGTTGATTAAATAAAATATGAGATTATCCGATACTATTCTCCTCCATTCCGCCAGACTTTCGTCTGAAAAAAAAACCAACGAAAAAGTATCTCCCAAACGTTCGAGCGAGTTCACATGGCAAATTGCAGCTAGCTCGAATAAATTGTTTACATTTCATTAGCGGTTTTCGAGTAATTTGCACGGGAATTGCGCGGTTTTTTTAGCGACTGCGGCGTTGAAAACGTGAACAGGAGACGGGAGGACGAACGCGACAAGGGAATACCATGGGGATGAGAACGCAACGAGACCGGAACGGATGCGTGACGCGTTTTTGTTAATGCATTTACGCGCAACCTCCAATCAGTGAGCAGGTGACGCGCTGCGGGAAAAAATTTACGAACTCATGGACGAAGAAACCTGTCTGATAAGTAGCATAGGTTGATGGGAAAACGAATGCGATGATGCGAATCGCGCAAGGGTATGTATGGTAGAGATAATTTGAGGGAGGGAGGAGTAGAGGGATGACTAAGTAATTCCTACATAAGTCACAACTCTGATAAGAGTTATTTATCGATCTTCCACCAGCCTTCTTACTCTTCGTGGCTGAGAGAGGAGGTTCGATCCGAAGAGTCTCAGAGTGAAGTATTTGACTTCAAGATTGGGCAGAATTTATTTAATTTGTTTGGGAAACGATGCAATGCAAGTATTTAGTTGATAAATATATTAGGAAGTTAAACATTTGAGGTGTTTAATTCCTTTGCTCCTTTGTGCCTTTGCAGACGGCGTGTACTATATTGTAAGAAGTCTACAGAAAACATATTATTCTACTCTCAGCCTTACTCGAAATATGACTCCCAAGTTCTAACATTTCCACGTTACTTGGCTCTGACGAAAATAATAATCACTGCTTTACGCTCAGCTGAACTTTTTTACGCCGCATTACACGAGCATTTTCCATTGTATACTATCACGAAAACATTATTAATATTATCGTTATTAAATGAAGCCGTAGAAGTCATCAAAGGAACGGCGCAGTTGTCGTTAAAACTTAAACGATGGTCATTATCCCGACCAAGCATGGCCAGCATGGGAGTAATGGAGGTCGCGAGCTTAGAAGAAGCTAAAACGCCCGAGCGTGCACGCAGCGCAGGCCAACAGCGGAAGCTAAATCATTTAATTCTCATTTCGTTTGCTAAAGCGCCGGGCGTTAAGCTAAAATGCGCATCGTGTTCGAATAATTTGATAAAAGTTCGCGTCGGCGCCTCGCGATTGGCGACCGAACCGAGAAGCGTTAACGTTAATTATAAATCCCGACGGAATAACGGTAACGAGGAGAAAGAGTACGAGGGGAAAAGAGAGAGGGCGCGAAGGGCGCAGTGAAAAAAGGGCGAAAGTCCGTGGGAATAGTTCCAAATTGGAGCCATTAATTTTACTCATCCGCCTCGCGGCAACTCGCCGCGTAATAACGAACGTGAAACGATATGAGAAAAGTTGAAATACCTGTCCGCCTCTTCTCCCACGCATCAACCCCATACTACGAGTAGTTAATGCAAAATCACGTTTACAGAGCGAATCTTCGTTTTCCTTTTCCGTTTATCGTCATGCACAGTCGCGAGTTTACGATTTTCTGAGTGCCCCACCGATGCCTCGTCTCGTTCGACGCGAACCTGGCGAAGTATCGGAACGTTTGCTTATCGCTAATTACGGAACGATCGAACATCGATTCCGATTTTACGGCGTGTGACTTCGACGGTCGCGTTACCAAGTGATCAGAGGTTTCGCAATTTAGGGACGGAACTGGATAATCAGGACTGAAAGGGGTGTCGTTAGGAGATGTTATCATTTCGCATTTCTAAAGAATTTTCTGGACGAATACCTATTTGAAAATAATGTCTAATATGGAATTATTGTTGTATGATCTACAGTGGGGAGCAAACGTGAGCACACTTGTCAGATTTTTCTAATTTAATTACGGTTTGGAAAAATATTTTGGGAGACAAAATTTGAAAAAATTCTTAGTAGTTTGATAAACAAAATTAAACTAGTTTTTAACAAAAAATTGCGCAAAATATCAATGGTTATGAAGTTATATTTTCTTTACAAATATATTTTCCCTTATAAACATTTTCAGACACTACTCGCTTTTTGAGGTACTTGCATACGAATAGCTTCCTGAATAGTGTCTCTCGCATTCGAATAGGTGGATCTTTAGTTATTCAATAGAGTCGACCTTTTTTTGTTATGAAGTCATAGCGGGCTTGAGTTTTGCAATTTCGAGACAAAAAGTGGGTAAAGGTTGTAGTAACGTAACGAACAAAGTTGTCTCCGCCGATACCAAACATTTTGCTGAGTATTGTGACTGTGCAGAATGCGAGTATCGTGTATCGTGTGTACCGAACTCGGATGCCCTCCCACGGGAGGACGATAGGAGATCGCGTTTTGCAATAAAAACTGTCCTACGAGAACAGTTCCATTCGAACTTATTTATCTAGCCAAAGCTAAATCCTGTTTATCTAGTCGCTCCGAAAACTGTTTAAACGGCTCCCAGAGATTGCTCTTTCGATAAGAAACAATGATGGTATTGGATTCTTGAAAATTTCTACGTTATCCTTTCTTTATCTCGAGCGAACGAATTTCGTACAGCATTCCGTTAACCCATTTTGGTTAGCAATGATGGTCCAAGTGGGATTTCGATTCGTAGAATAGATAAAAGAGACACTGGAAGTAGAACGAGATGAGTCATCGTAGTTTGATCTGTAGTTTAAATACACAAATTGTCGTGAAAATTGACTAACATTTTCCAATAAAAATGTATTAATGTTAGAAAAATATGCGAACGGCCTAATAATTTTCGAGATATTGGACTACACAAGTTTTGTCCCGCTAGATCACTGAAATATGACACTGTGCGACGTGCCGAGTCACCAGGAGTACCGAGCGAGGGCCAGGGCCTGTCAACGATCAGTAATAACCGGTGGATTGGGTACAGGTAACGTAGCGAAGGGTTTTCGAAGTTATGGGGCGTAAGTGGTGGTTTTCGACTCGGGACCGTTGCGCCACTTACACGGTCAGTCAATTTGCGTAATGAAGCAGCGAGGCCGGGGGTCTCGCCGAGGGCCAATTACGGCCGAAGAGGGTCGGGGACTGTACTTAGCTTTACCTAAAACCACGTTGAACCGTCGCGTCGCGATGCCCGGAGTCGTCCAGGACTCCATCGTGGACGTTGTAATTGCGTCACTTGACGCGAGAATCGAACGGGACTCGTCGACGGATGGTCTCGTCGAGAGGGCATCGTTATGGTCGAACATCCAAGCGATTCGACCGGACAAAGGGACAGGATCCAAGACGAAGGTTCATCGATTCGAGGAGACTAACTTTTTCGGTACTTCAGACGAGACGACCGACCGTCTACGCGCATCCACGTCCTCGAGTAGGTATTCCTTATTGCAGGGGGTGGATAAACGTCGATGGGAAGTATCGACGGAATGGGGGAGACGACTTTCGAGGAGGAATGTGTCACAGGGGGCTGGAAATCGTGGAAACCAATTTTGTCGTAGGGCGCTTATCACCGAAATTTTTGTCGTTTTTGGCATGTGTCGACGATAGTAACGAGGTTCAAGTTGCGTGTAATTGATAATAGGAGGAAGAATAGAATAGAATAGAATATAATGTTAACGTAAATTCAAGAAAATAGAATTTCATGAGGTGAAAAAAGACTTGAAGAATGTAGATAATGAAAATCAATTTCATTTCAACAGGTATTGACATTAGCCGTATTTGACATTCCACATGTGTGATTTCGTTTTTGTGACTCGAAGTTCGACTTCCAGTGATAGTTACTAAATATTATAATTCTTTAAATGGGAACATGGCGTCATGGCGTCGTACCTCTATGAGCCCTTTCATCTTGCAGCGCGTGATCGTCGTCGTAGCCTCGCTTTTTCGCCCCGTGGAGTGCTGAGGATGGCTCCGTTTTTTCTCCCGGTTGTCCATCGTTTGCGGTGGATTCCGTAATGACATTGCGGCCATCTAAATTCAAGCACGAGTCACGGTGACCGCGCAGAAAAGCGGCACGGTTCCCCTTTTTTCTTTCATTCTTGAAACTTCCATTCCGTGATCGTCATCTAGCAAACCGTTTCGTGGTAAAAGTGGCAAGCACGACGGCATTCTCGCCGGAACGAGCCCGACCCCCGTTCCCGACGGAGGGTCGTTATCCCTGTGATTACAAATTTGTGGACCTGCAGAGGTAGCTCGTTTATGTTCAAACAGAAACGATACGACGAGCCGCGGGTAGAACACGGAAGCATTTGCTCGACGAGCAAGACTGCGCGAGAGAGGGAAAGAAGAGTGAGTTAGAGAGGAAGGTAGACGCTTTCGAATGTGAGTATTGTACGTTTTATCAATGGATTCCGGGATATATTGTCTCCCTCACATGAGCGATGTTGCATTGTGCGTCGTGCCAGCGGGGAAGTTGCTGATTGAAAATGCACGCAGAGTCTCTACCCCCGTGGAGACCTTGCCGGATAAAAGTGTGAGAGCTATCCGTCGGGGATAAGGACACGGTGAAATATATTAGTGGAACTCGTCGAATCGTGCCGCGAGAAAATTGTTCTCGCGCGGCTTCCTGGAATTCTAATCGGGTTGAATGAAAGTGTATAAATATGGCGTAGGAAATAATTTTGAAGAGTAAGGGCGGATCGCAGAAGTTTTTCTTCGAGAAATGATCGGAAATTACTGTCACGGAATGACAGAGGCTATGGGAACACTTGCAACAAAGATGAAAGCAAAATTCTGTAAACCTTCTAACCAACAAGGAACCACTCCAATAAAAACAAACCCATCGATGCGCAGCAAAATCGATTAACCCGCAGTTTTCGCGTGCATCTGCCATAATTGATGACGCGTATCCGTCGCGTCGCGGCAACTGGGAAACGAAGTTTCCAGCCCCGAGGTAATTTTTCCGTGGAAGCTGGCTCCCGGTCGCAACAAACGCGGCTAATGAGACAGCGGGATTCGAAATGTACGTATTTCCATCGAACGAGAGCCGCCATCGGCGAGGGAATTTCGAATTCAGCTCAGAGGTGCCATGGCGTTTTGGTATTCACGGCGCGGCGTCTCGGTTCGCGGAACAGAGACGGGGAACGACGCGAGTAGGAGGCGAAGGGGGATGCTGGAACGAGAACGGCTACGAAAACGGAGCCAACGGGAGCCGCCCGACAAACACGACATTTGCGAAGCAAATACTTCTTCGTCGCGTAAACTTCGCTCCATCGCTAATGCGGACCGATCGACGCGCGAAATTCGAACTTTGCTCGTTGCGACGCGCGCGCGGATGTTGCGGCGGCAGCGAAGCGTGTGAAACGCCCCACGCCGATTTCTTTTGCGAGCGAGTTCCTCGTACGTGTCTTCGGGGAGATGGAAAAGTCCCGATTTACGAGGCCCTTCGCCAGGTCGCGTGGAACGAAACGAAATTTTCTTTTGGATGGAAGGAATTCGATCGCTCGATTCCTAAGGATATAAAGGATTTTTCAAAAAGGGCAAGGGTTTAGGAACATATCTGATTTTTGCCTTAAATGAGAGGAGACGTGATTTACGTGTGATTAGTTACAGAAAAAGAACAAACATACGGTCAGTCCCATCAGTATTTGTACTCCTTATGTTTATTAAAAAAATTTGTTCAAATTAAATGATAGGTTTGACGTTTCCATTTCAATTTTTCATTACGAATATATACATGCGTAAAATGTATTCATGGGGACATTCATAATGAAACATTTATTAGGAAATATTAAGCTTACCATTTAATTTAGACAAATGGATTCTATACCGTACAACATGATTATTAGTGTTGATGTTTTTTATATTTTTCCAAATATATTTTTTCTCTATTTGTTACATTTGAGCACTATAGACTGTAGTGCTGTCATTAGATCCATCCCTTTCATGTAGCAATCTTTAGAACTTAGTAACCAGGAAACAAATACAGTGAGCTAGTGAAACGCGATGATCTCATGCCCAACTAGCCACTGGTACATGAAAGTATTTTTATTGACCTGAAAAGAAGAATGAAAACAACTTTTGCCTGTCTACTTTGCGAGAACTCGTCCTGAATATCGTTCATAGTTCGAACGTTCCCATAATACCACTCCTTTCGATATTTGAGAGTGACACATGGAAGAAATATCGCGACGGTCTGATTAGAATTTATCGTGAATACGTTGGAACCGCAGCAGGGGGGAGGTAGGAGAACCTTGCCCTGAAAGAAAAATTTATATCCGTGCCGGCTTATCAACTACGTGACACGTCGCATCGAGATCTCGTTAAAAGCACAGAAACCGGCGCTCGGTCGTTGCTCTCGAAACGATTTGACGGCTGTCTCATGCATAATAAGGACTTCCTCAGCCGACGTCCGGGGCTTTATTTTGCGCAGGCGTGAGCGTTCTGCAAAGTAATATGATATTTTCTGTCTGTTGAGAGAGACTCTCGGGTCCCTGGAGGCAGACTGGGGAAATGGAGGTTTCAGAAGAAAACGGGGAAAATAATGTTATGAATCTCATCTAACAACTGGGTAGAAAATACCTGCTTTGAAAGCTGATTATCAAAATGCTCGCGGGTTCTTTTGATCGTGATTAAATTGATCTTGGCGGATGGCGCGCGGTGGCGGTCCTAGGATAAACGAAACGTGCGCGGCATGTGGATGTGGGATCGCTTAAAAATTCTAAACAAATTTTTGCGAAGTATGTGGGTCCGATCGAGGACAGTTTACTTGAAGCGAACGAGTCGATACTTTGGTTAGACCATGGACGGAGAACCAGTCTACACCAGTCAAGAGGTGGAACACAAGTTCAATCATGGTGTTCAACTCCGTCCTCGTTGATAGTCCCTCGAAGGGCATCATTATTGCGTGGCAATCTAAGGGGAATACAAAACGGCGCGGAGACATTTGAAAAAGGGATTGATGAGTGTTCCCCTGACGGTGACGAAACACTCCTCCCACCCGATGATGTCTGCAGGGGGTGTCCCTACTTTCCATTCTTCCCTTGTTGTTCCATTCCACGGAAGATCAGCGGCGGGCTTATTGCCTCATGAATATGTATAGGAGAGATCGCACTCGGGTCCGTACGAAGTGGAGATGCTCGACCGTTGGACGTGTCGGGGGTTGAAGGAGCCCGAAACTAAGGGTTGAACGGATGGGAATGACCGCGAACGAGACACTGAGAAATTAACGAGTCGCTGCCCGGCCGGATATTACACGCGGGGATAAACAGAGTATTGTGGAACAGGTGGAGACGCGAGAATGGTCGTCTTCCGAAATGCAAATTGGAGGAAATTTTCAGCCGACCAACAGCGATGGTATCTCCGGTAGATGTCTGCTAGACTTTCCACACAACGAATTGCGCGGCACGGCTGGGTGCTGGCGATTCTGTGTCTTTAGAGATTAGTTCAGAATTACTCGATTGGTCGAATAAATTGGTGGGCAGGTAATCCAAGGATTTCATTTTTGCGTGATGACTTTAAGTGTTGGTCCCTCGGGGCTCCTAATGCTATGGAATGTTAAAATAGACGTCACTTTTATTTCATTTATAAGAAAATATTGGTTAATGTAATAAATATTTTCTCTACTATAAAACACTAAAAATAAAGTACTCGTTCTGAATCTTTCACCAAGACACTGTTTATAAATAGATATATCGAAGACAGATGCACCTTCTTTCACAAATTGAAATGAAATTACTCAAATCTATCTACCTCGAGTGTCCCCTCAGAAATTTTTATTCCACTAACTGAAGTAGCTTCTGTCTATGGATCACAAAGTAATAGTAACATACAATTTTTGTTTCTATTTTCATAGCATCGTATGATACAAAGCGTTGAATTTTAACGACGAGTCTGTCACTCGAAATGTACTCCCAGATGTTAGACGAGCCACGCCGATGTCTTTCTAATCCCCTGATTTCATCTCGGTTCCCTTGTTCCTTTTCCACGAGCGCAAACCAGCTTCTGCACGGTATTTCATAGAATGTAGCTAATTCATGACGCCCCCGAAGATACCATCGAGACTACCGCCTGCGGCAATCATTATACGTCTGGAAGAAATTTCGTGGAATACCATCTCGATAAAATCCCGCCTTCGCCCAGGGTGAGGTCTCCTTGGAAAAAAGTTTTACGCATTGTACGTCAGTTCTGCGGAATCGCGACGGTTATTACCGTAATTACGCGATCTTTTTTACAGGGGTGGTAGAAGAATTATGTAACATTTATTAGCTCAACTTGTGACGGATGGTTCGATAGCTCGTGTTATTTTCATAAAAATTTACGACATTTGGAGGAAATTAATTGTTTATCTCAGGTGGGGAGAAACGACGTATTTTTGGAATTTATGAGCAACATATAATCTTCTATAATGCTATGTTATAAATATAGTTTATTGAGTGATCCCTCTGTGCATAGGACAATATATATTTTCTCTTTGAACTTTCATGGACATGTCTAACATGTCCAAAAAATACAAGACTAAATGTTCAGTGTCCCAGTCCTCCTAAAAATCCATATCAGCTGCAATTAAATACGTCATAGTTGCAGCAATGAACATATTCGCAAAGTGCAGGATGACACCGGATAAAGTTAAATGCCCAGAGCCTTTCGAGTCCCGATCCGCGCACAGAAGGGTTAAACAAACTTCCGCTTTGTTCATAGCCGTGCCAGCGGCAGCGACGCTGTTCTTGCGAGCGAGCCCGACACCCTGTGAATAAAAAGACGTCGGTAACCTTCCGTTACTGTCTATCGCCACGGTACGTGAAGTTGAACGTCATTGGCTGGACTGTCTTTTCCCCGTTTTCCCGATAGTTCCTCTAAACTTTTCCAAGCGCGCTTTCGAATAACTTCCCTCGACACCGTTCTCGAGGTTGTCTCGAAGACGGGAACGCGAAGGGCTGCCGCGACACGGAAGGGGATCCTCATTTTCGTCAAATGGAATTCAGGAAATCTCGAAGCGCCAACATCGATTGGCTTCCCCTTTCATAGGAAAATTATTTCTCTTTCATATCCAACGGTATATCTTTCTGTTTGTTGGGGCGTTCTCTGTATCCCGTCGCTCGCTACACGAGCGTGAACAACACTGAATAATGGAAGGGTGAAATGAAAATGGACGCTTGCGCTCTTGGTTTTCGAACTTTCAACTCGGTCCAAGTTCCTCACGTCTGGCCACGATAGCGCAGAGATGGCTTCTCGTTAGGCCACGACGTTATTTGGCGGTGGAAAGTCAATGTTCCAGTTCGGGGAGTTACTTCAAGATTTATTACGTTTCCTGAAGACAAAGTTGCGCGCTGTGTTGGGAAAATAATCCAAATATTGTGTTCATTGAATTCTCCACTTCTTGTATTTTTTAATTTGATTTTAGGCAAGTTCTTTGTGTACTTATTCAGACACTCATAAAACAACCCCGAAGAGGCTGATAAAGAAATATTGAATCAACAGTTTTACTACTTTTAAACGCATCGGTGCATAAATTATTAATAGAGGTGAATAATTCACCAGCTAATCGCTGGTTAATTATTTCCTTTACAATATAAATCTTAAATACTTTAAAATAAAAATGAAATAAAATAGAAATAGAAGAATAAAATTCCATTAAATTCGATTTAAAATCAGGGACTGGACTTTTTCATAAGAATCGAACACCCTCGTCTCGATAGGATGCTCCGACTATGGTTCGATCTATGAAGGAACGAAATCGACGAGGTCACGCGCAACTCATTACGCGCGTATCTTGGACAAAGGGCGAACAATTGCGTTATTACGGGAGAATGCATGTGATAATGGTTCCGTTGGGAGATTACCGGGATGGACGTTCGCTGTTTTTAGGGAGCGCGAAGCTTCCTTTGCCTTTGTCGTTAGCCGTTTCTTCTCGTTGCGCGCCGTGAGAGTGACGAGTTTCCTGCAGGAACAAAGCGTTTCAGATATTGCTTCCTATTTTTCTTTCTTGCGGGCACGTCGAATAAATGAGATTTAACGAGGCCGCCTGGTGGCCATCAGGGCTAGCCAACATTTTATTCGAATAATAGATAACGAATAAATCCAACGTGTAGCAATTTAATTTTTTAGTCGATGTAACAGTGAAACTTTTCGGGAGGAAAAAGCAAGTTTTGGTTATAGGTAATATTTTTCATTTATTACATCAAACAATAAAAGAGACGTTTTGGTCTTGTATTTTAGGTCTTCAGTGTAATGATTTAGGAATTATGATTACCTTTATCTTATCTATGTACTATCAGAACGTGGCGTTACTTTGATGCCGAATTTTTAAGCTCTTCAATTTAGCCTTTATATTAACGATATATGTGCCAGTCATTGTGACTGTTATATACTCTCAGCTGAATAAACAATGAGATTGCACGGAAAATTTCATTTTTGAAATGATTCTTCTAAAAAATTAAGCATCCACGGGACCTCACGAAGTTCTACTGTTTCGAGTTAATAGTAACAACACTATTATTTATTTCATCGACATTCCCTATTCTATCAACACGAAACAAATATTTTTTGCATCATGAATGTAAGCTAAACGAATGATAAGAAGCTCATGCAGGTGAACGGTACCGTTTAAATACAATAAATTCCCCAATACTTACTCTCCAGTCCAAAAGGGAGACACGACCACCCCTTGAAGGCAAACATTTTGTAGCGCCGCGTTCCGCATGGGGTAAACTTCTTTCGCGACCTTCAGTTTCATCGCAGCGGCTCCTTTACATTGTTAGGACTCCTGGTAATTAATCCACCCACGCTCGAGAACGGTTCTCGTTTTGTTCTAGCGCGTTGAAAAATATCAGCGCGAGTTTCGCGCGCGACGCGTTGGTGATTCCCATGTCGCTGTATATATATATATATATATGGAAAAGAAAAATACAGAGCGACGTGTCGGGGGTTGTTGGTAACAAAACGATGCGGGTAATCACGGCAGGTTTGAGAAATGATCGAGCGGCGAGAGCATCTGGCGCCCTGGACCGTGAAACAGGTAAAGCTTCGGGGTCGGATATTCTGGTTGGTTTCCTCTTCATCGTTTACCGCGAGCGGGAATAATGTTCGCGGTACCGACGACTCATGGTATTTGAATTTCTTAGGTACACAAGTGGGGCAGCGTATGAATTTTACGGAAAACAAACCGGTATTATTTCGACGGGAAACGGAATTTCAATATTAAATACATGCAAATAAATCTGCACGCACGATAAACAGGATCCGGCTCGTTGAAGTTTACTCGCCATCTCCTCCCACCTTTCGTTGAACGAATTCCTAACGAACAACGGGGATAGAAAATGTTTTATGTACCGGGGTGGATGAAAATCGGGAGAAATTGTTATCTTTTTTCGTAGCAGTGAGGTAGCCTCGAATATTGTTTAGTAGGTTTTTCCAAAGAGGCCTTTGGGAATTTGTTTTTTAATCAATCACGAATGGTATGTGGATTATATACGTCTCTTTTAGTTGAAATGAAAGTACACGTGACATTATTTCGTGTCTATCACGGTTCACTGGAGTATTTGTTATTAATTAACACAATTCTGGACTCCCTTTATTGTAGAGTGTCCAGGATACTAGTTTTTTATTTGTTTAAAAAAATAGAACATAAAGAGATCAGTTACTTGGTATTGGAGTAACTTCTTAGTATTGTGTAGGTGGGTAGAGATCTTCGAGACCAGGAGAAAATTGCATTGGAGATCAAGGGGTGCCTCCTATTTATTTCATTGATTTACAACATCTCAGCCCTCCGAGGAGTTCTCTTCAGGCAAAATGCATCAACTTCCTGAAAATTATAATTAATCAAAGCATCAAAGAGGAAGTTTGAAAGTGGATGAAAAAGAAAAGAAGTCAGTTTCTTACAGAGGAGGAAGGGATCTCAGCGTTCAAAGAATGCTAAAAAATGCGAAAGAATAAATTATGAGGAAAACTTAACACGAACGAAAAATAGTAACGGTACAAAGCAAGCAGTAGAGATTAATTACCTTAGATACTACTTAAAAACAAATTCTAGTGTCTTCTGGTGCAAGAAGAATAGCTGTTTACGATTTTTATAATTCCAAAAGCACTTCGCACGCTAATAAAATATTGAAAAAGGGGAATTCAACAGGGCAATTCTTTTTGGTACAGATAAAATAAAGTCGACTCTGTTCGGCTCCGTTGATCGACTTCTAGTGCCGTGCCAATGAAAAATACAGGATTGGATCATCGCGACGAGTAACAGGCGCGAGCCTCGTATAATCACGGGAACATTGAGAAATGACCGTGTTTGTAGGAGCATCTGGTGCCCAACGCCAGGAAACGAATAAAGCTTCCGCTGGTTTTCTTGTTGATTTCCTCGTCGTAACGCGCGAACGAGAATAATGCTTCTGGTCCCGGGACCGGACCCGGCACCAGCTGCCGGCGCAACGAGAGATCGATACACGCCGTTGTTATTGCGTCTGGAAAGCGAGTATCGTTTATCCGTAAAGGAAGGCGTTCTCCTATTTCGAGCCTCGAGATCCGAGATTGCTGGCGTAACAGAATCTAGATAGAGCGGCGTCGTACGTGGGAAAGGGTAAATCCACCCCTGCGATACGATACGACGATATTTGATGGCTGAACTGCTTATATTCGATAGACGTCCTGGACACGAACCGAGACACCCATTGTTATCGGTTCACCACCAGCAATCGCGAAACCGGCTCATGAATTTCTTTTGGGGAAAAGTTTGGGTTAGATCTATTGCGTATTATGTACAAAGGGCAGATAAAATAATATGATTGACTATCAGTGGAATTGTTTGGTTGGAATTGGTAAATATAGCAGCGGTTCTGTAATGATTCTAAGTCGCATATGTAGAACAATCGTGACAGTGCTGAACATGTTAATTATTAAAGTGTAACTTCTCGATTTAACGTCTGCGTTCCAAGTAGAATGAGGTAGAAAAGAATATGTATACCCACATTTAATACCTAAAGATCTTAATACAAATTCGCAGCCATTAGATCGCTATTACTCGTCTTCAGGAGCCAAACAATATTACTTCAATCTTGAAACGTGCGATTAAAAATATTGATTTATGCTTCTATCGCCGTCGAAAGCAACGCAAACTTTCTTCGCGCGATAACGCCAAGCGTCCCACTTTATAAATATATCGTGAACTGTATGAGTTGGAGCAATTGACGACAGATTACGTAACACAGCTTGCGACGCCCTTGTTCTCGCTACGGGCGACGCACAGTGCGACATCACACCGGCCATAGTACGTTTCGCGCGCGACTAAAGCACCGCCTACTTCAGAAAAATTTTCAACAAAGTCCCGGCATAATTGCGCGCGTGCCTTGAATAACTAATAGAGGCATCTTCCCTCCAGGTAAGTCCTGAATTAATGGACGCACGTCCAAATACGATTACGAACCCAGCTCGAAGAGCTTTTCGCAATAAATAAAGGAACTTAACTCGAAAGAATAAATTCCCAGTCGGGGAAGAGGGGAGTGTCGAATATTTTTTGTCAGATTCCTCTGGAAATACTGAATCGAGAATCTGCAGGGAAGTTTTTTCGTGTGGGGGTTCCTTCGCTATGAAATCGAGTTTGAAAATCTAAGGGGCACGACGTAGAAATCAATACTGCTCCATCACTCGTGAGTCTTAAGTCTATTGTCGTTTAGGAACATTTCCGTTAATATGATAGTATAGATTTCAATTGGTACTAACTAAACAACTAATTTAACAATCAACACTTTCAACCTACACAAGTAGAAACCGTGAGTAACGAGAGTAACACGCTCCATCTCACGCGCGTGCTCCACGCATTTTCGAAATTGATTATCCCCAGGAGCGATGCCTCCTATGAAAAAGTACAACGTACACTTTCTATTTACTTTTTCGCGCAGAACAGCCCGCCGTCGGCGGTATTACATTTTGCGGAGACAGGGCGCGTTTCGAAGCTTAAAGCGATTGTAACGGGCGCCGGTCGGTTTTTAGTCGGTGACAAAATAATCCCGGCCGGCGTCGTGCGTTTCTCCAGAATCTAACGCAACTCGACGAATGTAAAAACAGAGAATTATGGATCGTTGGGTTGGTAAAACCGCGATCGTTACTGGCGCAGCATCCGGCATCGGGGAAGCAATTACAGCTGCCCTGTTGTTGAAAAAAGTAAACGTGCTGGCGCTAGACATACAAGCCGAGAAATTATTGCTCGCCAGCACCAAATGGGAGCAGATCGTCGAACGAGGGGAATTTTGCATCCTCGACTGCGATATAAGCGAGGAGAAAGACGTGGAACGCGCTTTCACGCTCGCACAGACGAATTGGGGTGGCGTGGACATCATGGTAAACAACGCAGGTGTCATCAACTACACTCGTGTTATTGGTATGGTTGCATGTATATCTCGCGAAAAGTAATTTACATTGATGCCACTGTGATGAGGCGAATACAAGGAGATTTATTGTTATTGCGTTTCTATTCCGTGGGTTCTTTTCATGTAGGGGAGAAACATTTTTCTCTTTGCGAATCGAATAGGGGAAGGTTCCCCAAATTAGGGCACTCTCAGTATTTTCTTTTATAGGAATACGTCCGATACATCCGAAAAGATTACTTTGTATGTATTAGACTGATATACATTCAAGATGAGACAAATAAAAATAATTATTGCAAATATTTCAATTTCAAGAAAATACCCAAAGAGGTACAATTTAGGACATCTTGTCTATATGTACATTAGGTGGAGTATATTCTATACATTCAAAATTAAATAAACAAAATTTATATTCATAATAAATCTGCTACAACTCGACTCATCACATACGTCGTGTTATTTGAGTGTATGGATCGAATATAATCTACATTAACTTTGAACGTCAACCATATATGATAAAATATTCAGACTTGCAGTCATTTAAAAAAGTCTCTGGCCGATTCAAGTAGGTCAGGAATCACCGAATTCAGTGTCAAAGTTAATGTAAACGTTAGAGTGGCTCCATGTCCGTTTCCAATTGCGTGATAGCATTGTACACTGCCGCTCAAAAGTTTCAATCATCCTTCGATCTTTATAATAAATGAACCTATTTTATTGGTGCATTATATTGGACGATAGAGTACTCACTAAATCAATGAAACATTTCTCTTCTCTAAATAAATCGAACGAAACACCGCTGCGACTAATTTCTAAAGAGTCACGACCATTTCACATCTCCAAGTTGGTGCAAGCATTTAACTATCCAACGCCGATCGCTTGACGCGCAGTAAAAAGGATGCTGTCACTTTTGAACGCAATGTATAGTTGCTGCACGAGACGTGGCTGGGCCCAGAGTATTATTCTCGGTACTTCGTTCTCCTGGTCGTTGTCGTATTTTAAAGAATTCCATAAATTACACTTGCAGAGAGCGACAGGGCGGCGTTTGAAAGGCTGTTAAATATTAATATCCTTGCGACCGCCGTATTCATCAACCGGGCGGTGCGGTCGATGCGCCAGCGAAACGTCGAAGGGCATATTTTCAATATCAACAGGTATTGTTGCTCGCGAGCGTCGTCTTGTCGAGCCGTTTGCCGTTTCGAGTTGTCCATTTTGCGAGATCTCTTTCACGTGCACGCGATTGCTCCGAATCCCCCCGTTGAACTCGCAGGTTCCATATCTGAACATCGATCCGCTCCGATGCGGGGCGAAGAACGAAATTGCACGGCTAGTGAAAGAAAGTACTTCTGGATATTTTTTCGAGAATTATTGGAGTGAAGTGGACTGAGTCTAGTATTCTTTTTTTTCTAATGACAGAGGAAATGATGTTTATGTCCACTTCATTTCTTTCACCAGCGGTGTAATTATTATGCTAGTTTTGAATATAATGATCTTTATTTCGAATTTTTAGTCATTAAGCTGGATTCAACCATTCATAATAATCGAAACTAGCCACTTAAGATTGGCTGAATTATGTTGACCGCGTAGAGAATTCGGACATTTTACTCGCGCCCACCCCCCGCGTTGTAAAAAAAGAAACAGCTCGACGCTTTTAAGGCCGAAACAAACGTTCCGGGTTGTTTGCGCTCGAAGTCGTTCCGAATGAAACGCGGTGCAAATGGCCGCCCACGGCCAGCCTGTTGAAGCAGTTTTTTGTTTTGCGCGGCAGCGTGCTGGGACACGAAATTCCGAGCAGATTCCTTTCGGAAATCGATGGCTGCAATGGCTGGAACCTGTACCCGACTTGCAAACACGGAACCGTTGCATTAACGCACACGGTGCGACGGGAATTGGCGGCTGTTAAAGCACCGATTCGAATCACCGTAAGTCCACGTGATGTGCCACGTTTATCGATAGTTTTCGTAAGGGTGGTTGATCTCGCCATCGACCTTTTTCCCTGCTTCCACTCCTCGCAGTATGATTTAATGCACGTGGAAAACGAGCGAGTTTAGGTAACTTTGTTGGTGGTTATATGAATTTGTTTCTAAGATAAATTTCAATTAATAAGGTGTTAAAGACGTCAGTGACGTGGTAGAAATGGTCTTAATTATTTGAATGCTTATCGTCCCACAATCTGTATTGACACTTTCAATATTTTGTTAATTAATGAGACACCGAAATATTAAAATAATAATAATAACAATAGCATGTTTTTTATATATGTATTTTGTCAATCAGAGTTGCAATTAATTTAGAATGCTGGAGTATAGAATCTTTAATTTTACAGAGCATCTGTCCTGGTCTAGTTCATAGTGGCATCGCCACAAATTCACCTGAAGTTGACAGAATTCTGGCAGAAATTCCAAGTCTGCAACCACAAGACGTGGCGGACGGATTGATGTATGCCCTTGGTACTCGACCCGAAGTACAAGTAAGGCTAATTTTTTAAGGAAATATTGGCATAGCTTTAAAGATTCAATTGAATGAGCTAATATATACAAAAATTGAAGGTTTACGATTAAAATGAACTGCGTAGCACAAGAACTCTCCTATGTCAATATTTTCGCCCAGCACTGTATTCCTGTGGCAAGAATTCATTCATAAAATTTCAGATCACGGAACTCGTTATTCAACGCACGGGTGAAATGTAAAACTTCCATGCGGTTGTAACACCAGCAGAGTCGGTACCCAAATAAACGATATCTGCATGGAGTACGAGTGCGCACGTAAAATTACAGGAAAAAGATCGCAGAGAGTGTAAGTGCGTCACTGAAAACAATATTAAAGATATTTTACGGAATGACTTATACGATATATTTCTTTATCTTTTTCATTTAAAGTGTTGAGGTGTTAGTACAATTGACCTTAGATGACAGTAATCTAGATAAATCACGTGAATTAATTGAGTATAATAACAGACTGTCTAATTTGAAGAAACGATCTGAACAATGAATCATGGAAATCAACTCTCTGCTCTAGGCACGTTAGACAGTTTTACTCGATCGAGCGATTCATTACTACACTGGTTATTGATTATAAATTGCAAATCGACCGAGCATAAGCGTGCCATAATTACAGAGGCCAGGCTCCTTAGAATTCAATGATTGACGCTATTATTGGCCTGCGTGACTAAACTTGGTATTAATTCTAGTTACAAGAGTAATAGTTACCGACTACCCGGCTTCCCTCTCTCGTACTATCTCTAATTATCCGTAATCGCTGACGTACGTCTATCGGAACCAGCCTGCTATTAAGTACTCGACGTGTGCCGTACACTTTTTCCACTGATTTAATGCATCGAGCAATATAATTTACGTAATGCACTCCGTTAATAGTTTGCGGTTCGCGATTTCGTTAAATACAGCATGCTCTAAAATTTGATAGCAATTTATCGTGGCACGGAGGATCGTGGACGTCAAATATCGGCGTATTAATCGAGTGCCCGAGAGTGGTGTCAATTTCATTTGCGACGACTCGTATTTTCGTAGATTTTCCCAGATTCGGTAGCTTGAACATAGATTTAAAAATGATTGTTTAAGACGTAATTGTATTGGATAGTAAATTTTATTATAGAAATGGTTAATGCAATAACAAATCAACTAAATAAAAGATATACAATCTTTCTTTCCAATAATATATAAATTCATCAACACGTTGTTTTAAATATTTCCAAGTGCGCCGTGTTTCCAAAGAGAACCAACGCAACAACCTCATTCATTAACGCAATAATTTCTCAACAAACAAGCATGAGCCACGCCATTTTAGCATCGAAGGCACGACCGTGCTTATTGGAATTCCTGACTCTCATCGACGTAATCGTGATCATACTATAAATGCTTCCAACAGTCGTCGTACTCTTAATTCTTCAACTAATCGTCGATCCTCCCCTCCCTCGCCAAAAAAAATATCTCCGTGACTTTGGATCACTCTGCACATCCCCGAGGGGACGGGAATCAATGCCATCGAATACCGGTGCCGGAACGTTCATTTCGCGGCTGTGCGTGGCGGAAAAACAAGCCGCTAAATTTTTCAACGTAACGAGAGAATCGGATGCTCGGAACGTCGGTTGTGGCGTCCAGGTTAATCGAGCGATTCCGTGGGATGGACAGGACTTTATTAAAATCTCCGCTGCGGCCATTCTCCGCAAGACAGGGGAAAAATTTGATTCGCGATCGACGCGCGGTTTCGAAATTTCTCGCGCGTTGCGGCCACCTGAAATTCTCGTGCTCGAATTTTATCGACATTTCAAGTATTCTTCCATTGTTCGGCGGTTACGGTTGCAGAGAGTCGTTTCCGTGGGAATTTTCCGCCAACCAGAAACTAACGTTTCCACTTTCGCGGGTCCGCGATATTCCTGCGCGACGTTTTATAATAAATTCTCGCGCGTGGATGGAATTTCGGCAGTAGATACGAGAAATCATCTCCATCGCTGTTTATATCTCCTCGGCTTGAATGGGAATTTGGACCGAGGATAAGCTGGGAGATCGAAGCTCGCTGAGGGTACTTCAAATCGGTGCTGCTCGTGCATCGAGATGGTGGCCTGCAAAATGCAAACTTAGGAAGACTTAGCAACAAATGAGAAACAACTGTTCGTCCATACTAGGAAAAAATACTCATCTTAGGGAATAAGGGGGAGCTGGAGAGCGACAAATATCGCGTGATCGATAAGGGCGCACCTCGGTGGTCCTGCTCGATCTCCGCAGATCCGGCATTTAGGAATTTATATTAAAATATGTAAATTTATCGACACTGGCGTATTTGAAAACAGATAAATTATGCTGGCCATGTATCGCGTTCCCGTGGTAAAATATCGACGCCGGGGAACGAGGAGGAGGAGTTAGGGGGTGGTGCTGGCGGAACCGGAGTTCCTCGCATAACGGCACGTTCTGTCGCCCGGCAGAAATACGATTTATGGCGATCATTGTGTAACGATCGTAAATTATCTTGTTATTTACGCACGCTCCGCACGCGTCCAGCGTTGATTTTATCCTGTTCCGCCATTTTTCCATCCCTCTCGCTATACTCGTTCCTTGCGCGCTTCAACCTCGCTAATTAGCTTATTTCTCTCGGTCCACTGTGAAGCTGCCTATTCATTCACCCGGAAGGGGCCAGAGTGGGCTTGTAACGATTTAAAAATGTTCACTAGGGAGCAACCATTCATGACTTCGCGTATTTTAATGGTTACATAGGCACTTCCATGAATGTATCTCAAAATGCAAGTTATAATCACTAACTACAATATTTTATGATCGAACGATAGAGTTGACAACTAAATAATGGAAATCATAATAGCGATGAATTTTCCATGTACTCAACTATGACAATTCTAAATGACTCATTGTTCGCTTACTTTTGAACAATTTGAGCAGTCATCGGTGAAAATCTGGGCTGCGTACCCGAAAGGCAAACGCGGATATTTAACTTTTACCGAGCTGCACGGCAGACCGGCGAAGAAAAAAACGGTTACCGTATTACGGGAGAGTTACATTTCATGAAATAAACGGAAGTCCACGGCGAGCTCAGTATACGGGAACCGAATAAACGCGACGCTTTTACGACGGTAATCTCGTGATGCGCGCAAGATTCACATTATCCGATTTACGAGACGGACGGGGATTTTTCACGGAAACGAGGGCCCTTGCATTTTTCACAAATATTAAAAGCTTTCAAGCTCGCGGGTTTCTTATTTACACGGCGCCGGTCCTCGAGGTCTCGCGACGTTTTCGCGAGTCTATGTACGCGTGAATGTTTTAAAGTTGCGCAAAACAGGCCCGTGACGACTAAAACTCAGGGCCCTTTACACAGAACATACTTAAAAGTGAAGAGGAATTGAAGTAACTACCGTTACACTTCACTTATCGACGCAAAATATTATTTTCGAGGTGCGACGAAATGAGTTCATTCATTGTTTTTTAAAATTTGAACTTTAAGCTCTGTGTGATTTTCTGATCCTTCATTCTTGAATCATACATAATCATTCGACATACAATTTGTTCCTTCAATCGCAATAATTCGCTCAGTCACTGTGTATTGCCTCTGACACCATCGAAAGAAAATTGCCCATCTACTTCAATTGTTCCTGCGAAAATTCACGATAAACGTTTCTTTTGCACAACAATGTGAAACGAAGTAAGTGTGTCGTGTTTCAATTTTTTTTTAGAGTGTCAGAGTACCTAGGCACAGCCCTGGCTCAGAGTCTGCGACTTGGGTGTTCGTAGTTTCGAGTCTCAGGACTCTTCAACTTACGACATTCGACGCGTACACTTTGACGTAATGTTTCTCTTTACAGTCTGCAGCTCTCGTCCGTGCGTTTAATATTACATCGCTCGGTGCTGCGCAAATGTTCCCTGGCACACGATGGCCAATTTAGCCTTCGACGTACGAAAAGCGACGCCGTAGCAGTTCCAATTTCAGTCATTTCGCTAGCAATCGCGCGTTAAGTTAACGCAACTCGAGATTACAGTCTTCGACGTTTAGCCTGACAGAATTATCTGTTCTGGCTACGTATTTAACCTTTTTGGGATTGGAAATTTAGGTGTAGTTAATTGATCATTTTTGTTCAAACTTTAGAAATCAGTGAGAGTGTAACTATTACTGAATTAGCTTGTTATTTAATTAAATTTGTGAGTAATCGTATAGTGAAATCAAGCTCGTATGAAGTATAGTGTTCTTGCCCCGTCCAAAGGTCCTCTTCAATGTACACTTTAAAACCAACGTAAAGGTTAATTAATATATATAGAATTAGTAGTAATTTTACAAAAAATTCAATCTTTTCATGGAAATGTCTGTAACAATTTTTTTAAAATTCTTTTTTAAATGTTGCTTCCTTTTGTTACTAAAGTCCCTTAATTCTGAGTTCTGTGAGAATCTGCTCCATTTTCTGCATCAAGTATGAAAGCTGATCTTCTCGTAAGTTTTTCTTAAAAATTAAAATATTAATCTACATAGAATATGCTTCACTTGACTCGCAATTTTCTTTTCTAATTAACGTTAAATCCGGGGTATCGACGAATCGATTATCGGAATTTGTACCGCACCGAGGGGGCATTTATACCTACAATGCGCCCACGCGAACGTTCGTAAACAGGATATCAAGCAGAAATTAATCGCGTGCTCTCTCGAACGTGTTTCGTTTGAATTCATTTGCGTCCGTGCACAGTACTCTATTAAGAGACCGAAACCGTTGGATTCCGCAAATTCCTCAATTTGCAAGAGCCGCTAGCACGTCCAGGGACAAACATACCGATTTAAGTTCCTTAAATGCGTTCGTAACTGTTACTGACAGGCAACCGAGCGCGGGGAGGGCCGACTTCCCTATGCTAACTGTTGTTTAGCCGCGTTTCGCCGGGTCCCGCATTTGAATAAGTCTCGAAGTGGAATCCGAGCGAGCTTGCTGAAACTCTCCGGGCAATTAACGGGTGCGAGTGTTGCTTTTCCGAAAATTCTTCCCACCGCTCGCGCCCTACATTCGCCAGGAAACGCGCGCGGCACGGCAGCTGAATAATTTAAGGGATTTATTGCGTTGAAACGCGTTCGAGAAGCGTCCAGTTCGCTCGGCTATGCGTTCTTCACGGTTTATACAGCTTCCAAATATGTATACATCCGCGTGGGAAATTGGAATTAAAAACTGCTACGAAGAGATTCTCTGGTGGTTGTACAGAGGCTCCAAAATTGAAGTGACGCGCGGTAAATAGGTGAAATCAGGGTTGGACTTTTCAGTAAAGATAGTCTTCCAGTTTAATCAGTTTCACAGTTCGAATTACTAATTCTAACTCGCTTTACCGTAAACAGTCTTTCGACGAATACATCCCTACTTAACTCTATCGATCAAAATTTACGTTAAAGTCAAATGCTTCTTGAAAGGAATTAAATCTGGCAAATATTTAATCATTTTCAGCTCTGCATCGCAAACAATCTTGCGATGAAAAGCTTCCACTTACAAGCCTCTGTTTCTTCGACTCTTGAATGTTTCCAAGCTCCCGTTCTGTGGCACGAGGGGTCAACGTCTCAGGTGTTTCGCGGGGAAGTTTATTTACACCTGTTCGGGTATATCGCTGAGCGTTATCAGCTATTTACCGTCACGTCGACGCCAGTAGGTATTTCCCCGACCGCGTTCACCACAATTTCTGCTGCATCTTCCTTTGAAAATGGCGCCCGCACAAAGTGCAGCGGCAAATTGGATTAGCGTTACGTTACTACCGGCGAGGCTCGTCGTTCCTCCGCGCCAGGCGTTCCATCGTCCTGGTGAACTACATACATCGACGGAACAAGCCGTTTCATTTGGTGGTTTGCTGTGGCGCACCGACCTCGTTCCCCCGGCGTTGCACGTTTAAGAATTCGGTGGAGTTGCCAGGACACGCGCGATTTACGGCAACTTCCAGGAGTATCTCGCTCGGGGAAGATTCGCGGGAACGTCTGGCGTTCCCGGGATGACTAGGAAGTAGATAATTTCTGATGTGCGAACGCAGGAACTAGAACTCGGTGGGCAGTTAAAGGAAAGTGGCGAATCGAATAGAAGTCACTCGTAAATAATCGTAACTTTTGTGTTCTACGAATCGAGAGACATTGACAATTCCTCGGACTTAATACCAAAAATGTCACGTTGCTTTTTTATTTAATGAATTAGTATACAACACAGTTCAACAGAGAAGCATCGAGGGAATCGATCGCGAGATCAGCAAGGCGAGTTCAAGAAACTCCTCGTTTATGGCGGCGGGTCGAGAAGACTCGGGACGGGAGGTAACCGATGATAGAGCTTGCGGGAACGGCAAAGGTTCAGGTGGGATGGGATGGGTACGGAAAGGGTTCAGTGGAGGTCGGCTGAAGCCGCAGCGATAGGTTCGTTAGCGGAACACTGCCAGTGCAAACATGCACACTTTAACTAGCGGGCGTACGTGCGCCAATGCGGTGTCAGATTTGAAGTGGTTCGCGGTGTTAACTCGAACGTGCACGTGATGCGAACCGAACGAAACGTGCGCTGCACCTTCCCTCGATTCAAGGAGAATAGGTCGATTCGTACTCGAAGCTCCTCCTATTGACCGACCAGCGACGAAACGGGATATAACTTTGTGATCAGCAATCGTGACGAAAGAACAGCGTGGAATATTTAAATTTCTGGAATTCTCGAAACAGTTTTCGTACGTCAATTTGGCGTTACGACCTATTGTCAAACTTGAGACTCGCGTCACACACTTGAAGAAATTCTGGTGCAGAAATTAATATTGACTAAGTATGCCGAAGAGTAAAGCAAAAATATATAAAACGAATCGGAACCTACAGAAATAGATAAAAATTCTTTTTGGAAAGTATAAATTCCCTTCTACTTTATTCTTTCTCTTCTTTCTGCTTCAATTTCTGCTCATCATCGCCGACCAACGATAAAAAATTCCTATAGCCCAAAAATCTATTAATAAATAAAACTTCAAAGTTTGGAACCAATAACTTTTCTCTCAAGAAAAAATCTCGTACACAACAAAATTGTGAATCTTCGAAACTAGACTCAATTTGCTCGAAGTGTATCCTCCGGCAGCTGGGTCCTGCTTAATCTTTTTTCCTCGACAGAGACAGCCCTAAGGCGCACGCTGCGTGTCACTTATGCAACATGCGATACGACGCTTAGTGCAACGCGCGCGTGCAGCAGCGTTGCAGCTGCAGGTGGCCAGACCGCGTATTCCGCTCAGCGACTGGCTTAGGTAATACGGTTTAAACCAACCGCGTTATCTTACCGCTCCTGGAATAACTCCCCCTCGAGCCCTCAGGCCGGGTCCGCCGTGTGCTCGTCGCTTCGCCCTTTCCTTTAAGCTTAATCCGCAGTTGCGAAACTGCGAAGCGGCAAACTTGCGGAATAGTTTCCCTGTGGAGCTAGTATGAATTTAATCGTGCCGGAGCCTCTGACCCGTACGCCGCGCGGGGAATTCGCAGCGTTTCCGGACGTCCTCGATGTAAAAGTCGTTTCAATTGCGCCGGACGAACCTGATTCGCAGGATCCACGGCGGGAGAAGTTAGGTGCTGTCGGATCGGTTTGCTTGAGCGTTTGAAAGTTTGTGTCTGAATTCATCGAGATAATTCGTGGCGTATGGTCGCTTAAAGAGAATTTCAATTATTGTAGTATTAATACTGAGATAGTCAAGAAAACTTACGAAATGATTCGGTAATTAACATTTTTTATAATGTTCTAGGTGGAGTGGATATTTATTTATCGTAGATTTCTGTTTCTTCGAATGAATCTCATCACATATATGTATGAGTGTTATCATAGTATTGTTCCAAAGAGGACCATACTCTTGGTAATCAAATCCCAACCGGCCTAACGAGCCACGTGCTTTTACGTTCAATAAATTTATATAACGTTGCATTTAAACAAAAATGAGCACACACGGTGGCGAAATCGATAGCATTGACAAAGTCCGAAGAGTTTCGAAAACAACAACCACCGCCGCGACGATTAAAATTTCATCCCCCAAACCGATTTAATCGGTTGCAAACAATCAATTGAAACATCTGGGTTTCGAATTTCCATAATTCAGTAAATCGTTCCGCCAATTGTTTCTCTCCCAGCGCGATACCGCTGCACCGTAAATACGTACGTATTTTTCCCCCTTGGAAAGGAAAAAAAAAATCATCGTTGTTTCCCCGTTATTGTGTACTCGTAACTGGTAAAATCGCCGGAAACACGAGTTTTTTTTGCCCCGTGATCAGAAACAAAAAAAAAAATGATTGCAAACCACATAATCACGCGTTAACGAACACCGGTGGGATTCGACGCGTTTCGACGTGTATTGTCGCCGCTCGTCTCCAGGGTTTGCGAAACGATTAAACGCGCTTAGCCGCGGCCAAAATCCAATAAATTTCATCGATAAATTCGAGATAGACGGTACACGCGGCAAGCGTCGAAAATTCCGTTGGGTTTCCTCGCACCGTTATCTCGACTCGCGCTTTCCAAGGAAACGTTGGAAGAACTTCGAGGGAGGAAATCTAGCAGGCGTGAAAGATAAGCGCTATTTATCTTGCATTTGCAAGGAAAAACTTCCACGGACGGTTATCCTTCTTTTTGACGAACGGACGGGGTGAGCAGCAGACGTAGAAATCCCTTCCCAGGTGCGAGCCGTGACTGTTATTAAAAAGAAACGTTTATCTACCATTTATCAGCTGTCGCGGTAGCATTTGCCTTCGGGAAAACCAATTCTTGATCCTGCCCCGAGAATTCATCTTAATGACCTCGTTCCCTCGCTATCCGACGATGAATTCTGATTGGAAGGAACGGGGGGTTGGAACCAAAGCGGATCAAGTCAGGAATATTTATCTCGAAGGACGATTCTGTAGACTTTTGTCCCTTTTTCGTTTTCCACTTTTCGCCTAACAGGAGTACTCACTTTTCTTAATTGGAAAGGGTATTCGGAGTAACATGGAAATATTATTATTATTATTTATTGTTGCGTAAGGCAAGGGGTTAATGGCGACTTAAATCTACAAGATTCCTTCTAATTCCAGAATCATAAATTATTGGCGTTATCTCAAGACACCAAAAGTGTCGTAAAAAGTGAAAGTACGTAATTAATATAAAAATCTCATTATATTGTGAAATATTTTATATTAATTAAACCTTGAATCGAGAAGTGAAATTAAAATAGTGTAGAATTAAAAAGTACAGGTGTGCATCGAATATTTTCCTGCCTAGCGTCACTCGTCACGACGACAATCGAATTCCACTACATGAATTTCAGAAAGAAGATGTTTTTAAAAGTATTTTTTATTTTCTGAACAAAATCTCCAAATTGCTCAAGCAAACGTTAATTTATAAATGAAAGACACACACCCTCGACTGGAGAGGGGAAAGTTTCAAATATTAACTCAGGGGTTTCCCCGTCGGACGACGCGATCGACGCGACGATTACCACCGGGTAATACCCGTTGCGTGTCGAAGCGTTCACCGCGTTAAAGGTTTAGTGGAATTCTTAGACGACAGCTATTCGCGAGGATTACTCTTCCATGATTCATGAGAGCCGAACGTGAGAAATGTCCGTCGTTCTTATCCCACGTACCATTTCCCGGGGCAGCTCTGCTTTTTCTTCTTCCCCGTTTCACGAGCGTCGCGCGACTTTTCCAACCCCTCTTTTCTCGCGTCACCCTCCTTGTGCTCGCCTACCAGTCGCCTTCTCGCGTTACCCTCAATTTACAGCGAAATCGCGATTCTTGTCGCCTGGCACGGTTCTGGCATTAGTCCATGCCCGTGCGCGCACACCATCCCCTCCCACCAACCCTCTCCTTGTGCTTGCCAATTCAACGGGCGGCGCGAATCGAGGGTTATTATTTATTTTCGTCGCGTTTAGAGACAGCTCTCTTTCGAGCTTCAACTCCGAGCTCCATGGTTTTATGACCTCCCTGTAATGGGATTATCGGATAATCCGGTAAGCTGTTTGGACGTTCCGTCCTCGGGAATATTTCAGCCTGCAGAAAAGGGGGAGGCGTTTCGTTTTATTCGCTCCCACTGGCTGGTTCCATCACTCGTCCCGTTTTGTGTGTGTAAAAATTTATGTACACGTGTGCTCGAGTACGGTCCTGCGTTTAAACAGTCGACGAATGTACGAGCGGCAGATAAACACCGGAGAGGTTGAGACATCTAAATGTGGATCCTCGAATTGATTATAGGCTGGTCCGAGGTAGGTTGAGGCTCCGGAGCCATTTATTTAATCGAGCTTCTTTCAGACTACGTGTGGGGAGTTTAATGCGATTCGATGTTGAGAATTTGATACTGTTGTCGTCGACTAAAGTTTGCTACTGGGTGAGAAATTGAATAAGAAAATTAGTAAAATTGAATAAGTAAAGATCGGGATTTGTTCTTGAGGCCGGGAATGAATAATTGATGCAGTAAGTGGTTGATCAGATAATTGGTTGGAATAAAGTCGAGGACGTTTGATACTCCAGTGTCAATCACTCAGGGAACCAAGAGCCAGCGAACCAAGAGCCAACTACAGAAATCTGCGCGCGTAAACAACCAATCCAGAGATGATGGAAACGCTAACAATTGCGCGTCGTTTGCGGTGGCGAGGGGAGGCGACGCGTCACGCACGGGTTGCACGCTACCCACGCGTGTATTTACAGGCAACATAAATAAATTGGAAATTGCTAACCGTTGTAACGTGAAAAGCGCGTTCCCTCTCGCTTCGTCCAGCGGCGTCGCTTTAATTATACTTCGTTGAGCAGCGCGCGCGGAGACACGCGCGTCCACCGCGGGGCGGCGCAACCGTCGACGTATCGCTCGTCGAATCGACGGGAAATGGTCGATAAATTGCCCACGGGAAAGTATTACTTCAAAATAAATGTTACGGGCTAATATCGCTCGCTGGGACCCATTGGGCTACGGTGAAATTGAAAAGATATTACGCCTGGCGTGCGTTTTACAGCGACGCTTCAAATTGAAACGTCATGTTTTACTATCGCCGCTCCACAGCAATAATAAATATTCCGTATGAGCAGAGTTCACCCCTCTCTCTCTCTCTCTCTCTCCTCACTCTACCAACGCGGCGTTTTTACGGCAAATCCATGAATGTTTAATCGGCTTACCGATCGCGATCGACGAGCCCGCGAGAGCCACACTCCTGCTGTGCTTTAACTTTTGGCTACGTTGCTTTTTGTATTTTCGGGCTGTTGTTGGTGTAGAGAAACAGAGTCGGTCACGAGGAGCTCGTCTGTTTAGTCTAGACTTGGTGTCCAGTTCGAATTCTTATTGCAAACCCTTCTAGTTGCTCGATATACCGTCGCGGTCAGAAGTGAAAATATGTACATATAAATTCTCTCTTCCGCGGCCGCCAGAAGCGTGTAATATCGCCTCGAATGTGACATCGTTATTACAGCAAACGTTTCAACGGGGACGGAGCCGTTCTCCGTTCGGGATCGGTCCGCAGGTAGCCGAATGACAACGAAATAACGTTGTTAACGACATCATCTGGCAGACTCCATCGGGTGCACTTAACAGAGCCACTCTGCGCCGTCGGAATCATTGTTACGGGAACCGTCTGCTCACGTAACGACATCAATCGTGACTTAAATGACATCATGCAGCCGTGTCAGCCTCGTGTGTGCTCGACGTTATCGTCGTCATTACGGCCATTATCGTGGGAACGACGCGGATCTGCACCGTTTTCGCGTATTTCGCGCGCCATCGAGCTTCGTTTCGACAGCGAAAATCGCGTTATATCGCGAGTTTTATTGGCCAATCGCCATCATCAACTGCGTCTAGACGATTCGACTCGTGTACGAATCGATGCTCTTTCTTCTACTGTATCGTGGAGAGAGGCTGGGCTACGCTATCGACACTCGCTGATGTTCCAAACGGATGTTCAATCACGGATTGGAATTATTAGCGTTTCGATTTCCGGAGTTTAGTTTATCATGCAATGTGGACAATTTTATTAACTCGTATCTATGCGAAATAGGAAATTTAAAAGAGGATCAAATGAGGTCTCCTGTTTTTTTAATTAATACGTTGAAATACATAGTGCCCGGCTCGTTGAAATGCACGAAATTCTGTAAGCTTTCAATTTCTGTATGATCTCTGTGGGAACGGAAGGATTAAGGTGGCTCGACCCTAAGTCAAAGGGTAAACGAAACCCCGCGATTATGCGCGTTCCTCGCAGATTCCCGTTGAATCGAATTGCGTCGCGAATTTCAAAGGGTGCATCGAGAATGCGTTGTCGGTGCACGCAGACCGAAACGTTCCTCCGGAGCACAAAGCCACGTTGAGTGCCCCGATTCATGATATCCGGTGACGTCTCGCGTTAATCACGTCCAGCTGGTGTCTTCCTTTCGCTCCAGCATTCGTGGCGTGCATGTGCGTGCTCGTAAAAGCAGCGTTCGTTACACCGACGATCTTATTCTTCGCTGTTTACCGGACGTTGTCACTGGCAGGGTGTAAATCGAGTCTCGAAGGAACGACTGCCCGTGGAGAAAAGATTCGAGTGTGGCTGAGACACGAATGGGGCCTACATATTGAAAGGACAGACGCTGCTCTCTCCGTCTGATTCCCGTCGACCTAACAGGGACGACAGATCGAGACGTGGTCTTTTGTGCCAGACATAATTGTGTTCAGGGGAGACATCGACCCCGACCACTCGGAGAAAATTGCAGTGTAACGACCGTGGTTGCACCGTTCAGTCTTTGATAGATAATTTTCAACGTTGATTTTCCGTGTCGAATCATCTGCTTCATTTTTATCTTCTACCGAACTGAATTTCTCAAATTTCCGTATCATTTAAAAAAATTGCGGTAGGAATTTTAAAGATTAGTTCGACGCGAGTCGGCGTTACTTGCTTGGTAATTCTAGCGTTGACTCGTTAACGGTGTGTTTAGCTCCAGTAGAGATAAATTCCAGAAACTACTAGCGAATTACTACCGTAATTCTACTGTTACGTCCCAGCTTATCTGTGACTCTTTCTTGGGATCTTCGTCTTCAATTAAAGAGCTAAAGCTCACCTTAACTGTATTCGCTAACGGGAAAGAGCAATTCGGGATTGCAATGATTGTTTTCAAGGTTTAGCATTTAAATATATAAATAAATATGTATTGTTATAAAATAACGAGTTTATATTACAATATCGGTTTTGGGAAATCAAGTATACAATTATGTAGGTACGTTACCGCTTGTCGGTCTTACAGTTAGGTTGTACCAGCTATCTGTTGTGGTCCCAGGGCTGTGCTGTTGCAAGGATCTGTTTGTCGGCAACTATCACTCGCGACACGGGTCTCTACTAATTAACAACGGACTTTCCTCGGCAACGACGCGGCGCGCGTACGATTACTCTATCCGTGACTACAATAATTTAGTATTTGACGACCAAAGTGCGACGCTGAGTGCGTGTTCGATTGACGACAAAGGTTCGATGTGATCTTAACCGATTATACGTCGGACTTTCGTAGGTAACGACAACGCGTGAAGTTAACCTGTCCGCGACTACAAGATTTCGGTAATCACCATGATGAGAACGTACTGACAGCGGAATAAAAAAGAGCGCCGTGGGGCGTGTCCACAGGTTTATATATTAGCTGATCCTCGCATGGCACGAGCCGCGTTCGAGAACCTTCGCTTCGGCATCCGTTGAAATCGGGAGGGGTCCCAAGTTCAGCGGATGTGCTGGCGTTGAGCGCTGACGCCTATTTCGCTGATTCGCAGATCGCACGATTCAGTTCCCGAGAAACGGTTTCCGAATCGTATGTCAAGCGCATTCCTAAAAGTATCTGATCTTAACTATTCGCAATGCGAGGTCGATGAAAAGGGACACCGGCAGGGCCGGATGTAACAGTACGATATGAGAAAAAGATAATGACGAAACGCCTCAGAACTTACATCAGGACACTTCTCCATCCACCCTTCAACCCCGACAGAGAGCCTTCGACGAAAGAACGAGCACGCAGTTCGCAGACGTTCGAGGTCGAAAAAAAGCGAACATTTTCATCACAATGGCTAATCGAACCTAGCTAATTATACGGAGGGATAACTCGAGAATTCCGGAACGAGTTTCTCCGTCGTTTCTCGCGACGAAACAAGGTCTACTTCGTGATTCAATTAACCAATAAACGCTCGCAGTTACGATTAAAACGCGCCAATAAAAATTCCGCCGCTCAGTGGCTTCATCAGCGCTGGCCTGAGAAGTGGGACGAGGGGCAGCGGGGCAGAGGTGAGGACGGGGGTGGTCGTAATTCCCGGACAGCAAATATTAACGAAGGTAAATGAATCGAAAGGAAACCCAGGGAGGTCTTCGACCCGAGGAAAAAGGGAATCGCCCCGGTCTCGATCAATCGAATTATTCCCGTTGGAAAAAGGCGTAATTATATAAGAGTCGGCGAGTGGTCCGTGGCTAAATCGCCGAAGACAAAGGGGCCATCTTTCCTACGGTCTCCTTTTTTCTCTCGGATCGATGATTAAAAGCGTGTGCCTGACAGCGAGCTGCGCGAGGAATAAAGGAACGATGCAGACGCTTGGGCTGCCAGGGGGAGGGGAAGCCGAGGAAGGAGGATCTTACGGGATTTCGCGAGGCGATGGTCTGCCGCTGAGGAGAAACCTAAGACCAAAATAAAGAAGCTGAGAACGTTCCTGTGAACTCACTCGTTAGTGTTCTAGTTGAAAAAGTGTCAAATTTCAGTGATTTTAACGGTTCTACTAAACTAAAATATGGAACTCCATATGGTAACATACACTGCGGAGTCAATATTAAATAAAATCAATTGTATGCGATGAAAAGGAACTTTAAAAGAATTGCCACAAATTTTTTATCATATATTTCCACCTCATATTATAATTCATATAATACTTCCTTCACTTCCTATCCAAAAGTTCGAAATATTTAAAAAATTCATTAATGTCATCGATGTTGATTATATTAAGTTTCATGATTCTCTGATGCAACTCAATAGATTCTACCGAACATTATTGCTCTTTCAAACACAGAGCATTGAGAAATGCAGAAAACTGGGAACATGAGGTCTGCTGTATTCAACAGCCAGGCATGTAAGAATGAGATCAGGGAAAAAAGTGAACGCACAGCGTCTCTTTCGCGACATTTATCGCGCTCCCGTCGCGGAAAGTGCCATGGCACGTGACAAATGTACTCGAGGTGGTTTTCTTCTAACGTTTCCCGCTCATTAACGACCGTTGCGTTGTTTAACGGCCTCGAGCCACGACTTCTCTTCGCGTGGCTCTAGCAACAGCGATTTTTGTCTTTCTCTGTAGCCATTGTCTCCGCACGCTACTGAACACGTGCCGCGAAAACCACTTAATATTAACCCAAAGTCTATGTTTACTTGGGTCCTGAAAATTGAGGTAAATTGGTAAATATTTGAAGCTCTGGGCCAAGTATCTTCTTTTCGAGTAGAAAGTATCATTTCATCATCGTTTCCATTCAGGAATAACCCTATGGTGACTGCAAAGCGAAGGATTCTAAGCGAGCTGTCTAGTAACGCGTATTAAATTTTCCAAATCTTTACATATCAGTAACTCCGAAACTACGCAAGCTATATATACAAATAAACGCTTATTAGAAGCGTAAATTCTTCCTCTTTAAAATGCTTTTTGTTTCATCTCGATCCACCTTTTCGTTTCGAAGATATCGTCGTCTAAAGAGAGGTGTATTTTTTTCAAGTTTCACTACATCCCTCTCGCTCGCACACTCGGACCTCTCTTTCTCGCTCTTTCACGCCGACCTACCCCAAGCGCGTCACGTGTGCGGTAGTCAGTGACACGTGCTGAGTCAGCAGTTTTTTTTAACTGTTTACTATCGCTACTAGTAGTGCGTACGCATTTCCGGGAATTAAAGTGGGTCAACTAAGAGTTTCAACGACCAACCCCATTCATCTTAATGGTAAACTTTGATGCGCTCTGATTCTACCAAAGCGTTTTTCACAGCATGGTGTCCTCTATCACTGGGGATGGTGACCACGATAAATCCTATAACGCGCTACTTATATAACACGGTTTCCATATAATGCGGTATGAAGTATTCTGTTTTGTACTAGTTTCGAGGTTCTTTGAACGAGGTACGAATTAATCGCGTTATAGAAGGGTTTACTGAGGGTTTGCTGCTAATTTTGTGTTTCTTATAACGTATTCTTATAACGTTTCTTCTATTACAGTCAGGTGGATAGGATCTGGAAACCATGTTAATATGTGTTTAGGAGTTTCTTTGAATTGTTAAGCTTAATAACTACTAGTAAAATGCTATCATAGGAGGAACCCCTCTACTGGCGAGTACGGGAGGTGTCACCACAACTCTGTCATCAATTATTGGCTCACGCCGGTCGAATTCATCGCCGTTTTTCCACGCGACTCGTCGCGCGAAACGACTTCGACGTTTTTTCGCGATGCCTATAGGCGAGGGGTCGAATGTTCCCCATTGTCCATTGGCCGGTTCACGCCGTAGGAAAATTAAACCGGGCCGCTCGTTAGCACGTCAAATGGTTTTTGCGCCGATTCGGTTAGCTGGCCCGTGCAACGGCCGTACTTAATCATATATAATTAAGCCGCGTTTCACGTTCTTTCACGCAACAGGCTGTCCATGCGTGTGCAACAACGGTCAATCTCATTACAATGCCAAAAATGGCTCGTATTTGGCGTCACGGGCAAACGGCAATCAGGCCTCGGGGTGTAGGGACGCGAGACGGAGGCGAATCAGTGGCTCGATTGAAAAGCGTCCTCGCCGATTTAACCGTTAATTCGTCCAATTCGGTAGGACCATTCGCGATATCTATCATTACGGTGCATCGATAAAAATTACGTTTAATGGCCGACCTCGTCGGTCTCGATTGACATCATTTGCCTCGATTCCGTTAATAGAGGATCACGCGTCGACGAATTTCGATCGTGTTCGAGCACACTCGGCTTCGTTTCGACAACGAGGATCGGTCCTCTTCCCTCCCTCCCCCCCTTTTCTCCCCCACTTCTTTCTCTCGCTCTCTCTTTCTCTCTCGTAATTTCCCCACCTGTCGAAAAAAAGAAAAAAAACAAACGTGGAAAATTGCTTTCACCTTGTGACGCTCGCGGGGAAAAACGTTGACGCGAGATGTACACTAGCCAGTAAAGTATCCATGTGGCGCCCACTCGACTATTCACCGGATGAAATGTGTTAAAAGCCAGGATTTTGCAAACGGACGCCAACGATTCACTGAATTATTCGCGAGGTGGGATCGAGATCCGCGAACCGTTCGTGTTGGCAGTTTTAACAAACTTTTGTTTGATCGAATATCGAGGGAGTTCCCGCGTAAGGTGGCGTCTATATTTCACTCTACAATATTTATGGAGGGATCGATGGACTCTCGTTGTCTTATTGCGGTACGATATTTTCCAGCTGTATTTTTATCGCTATAGCCCACCTGAACCATGACTGCGGAGATGTAGTTACAGGGAAGTAGGCAAACTTTGCATACTTCAGGAAATCAACGAGGACTATGTTGGCAAATAAAATTTCATCCTAAAATGAAATATTTTTGTTAAGCATGTAGATCAGGAAGAAACGTAGGAAGAAATCGAGTAACCAAGACCTCTTTGCTGGAATCATTGGTTCGTCTTCCGTACGCCTTTCGCATATTCGGGTAGCAGCCAATAAGAATAGTTTCAAAGTCGAACGTCGAGGGAACAAAAGCTATGCATAGATTTACATCGCGGCTGGTCTGGTTCGATTCTCGTCACGCCGCGAAGCTTTATGATCGTTTCGGTATTTCCGCGGGTTCGAACGCGTCGATTTGTCGATAATGTGTACCGAGAGATCCTCTGATTTCTTTGTTGGGTTTGGAAATATCGTTACTTTAATTTTCTCTACAGTCATCCATGAAAAGTCCTTGACATCTTAAACGTCGTTATTCAGGGTGGAAGACCATTCACGACCTCCTTAAATGACGTCACTGCTCTAGAAGAAAATTCACATGAAAATAATTCTCGCAAGAGATGCGTGGTTCGTAAAGAGAATGTTTCGTGGTTCGAGTGTTTCTCTTGCGTACACAAGTGTAGAAGCAATTCTACGGTTTAAACAAGTATGAAAAAATAATCTCCGTAGAAGCAGTCCTGCGGTACCAAGAGCATTATACCGTTGATGTGTCCTTTTTCCTAATGGAGACGCAGAGGTGACCTCGGAGTTATTCTTTTTCACTGCTTTTTAATAAAACTTTCTCGGCGTAAACGTGTAGAAAATACCCAACCATCGCAGGAGTTATTCCTTCACAGTTTCCAAACTAGTGAAAATGCACTCCAGGTAGACTGTGTTTTTGTCCAAAACAATTGAAAGTTACTTCAGCGTCGCAAGGGGTAGAAATTCTCTGAGTGCTCGCTATTCAATCTGGAATTAAGATTATTCGAATATTTCATCCCATTAATAAGTTATCAACATTGAATTCTACTTATAATACATTTCTGACGTGGATTGAATGTCACGTTAATAAAGACGGCATATTACTTTATATAGTATTGATGACAGTAAACTTCATCATACAAAATACAGAAAATACTTCTTAGATCTACATTAGGCTCTTCTCATATATGACTGCTCCAGTCACAGGACAACAATTCCAGATATTTAGAAATTGCCCAGACAGACCAGGCTCGCAGAGCATCTAATTAATGACCAGTTCAATTATCATTAACCGTTTCCAAACAACAGTACAAACTTTCTACTTACAAAAACTGTCCTCGTTGATCTCGATTCTCAGGAGCCCACCCCAATACTCTGCCTATTAATTTTACCTCGATTCATTTTTGAACTTAAATAACTTCTCACCGTGTTCCAAAATTCACCAAAAATCCTAGCTACAATGGCAACAGCTCCGTTAAAAAAAAAAAAAAAAAAAAAAAAAAAAAAAAAAAAAAAAAAAAAAAACGGAATAACACCCCGAAAACCCAGAATCAGTCATCCGCGCGAGAGTCCCTCTGTGGAAAAACAGGAGTACAATCGGCGTCGCTTTCCGAAATAAAATTCATCCGGTGACTCGCAGACGCGGCAAGTGACCCTAACCGACCGATTCCGAACCAGACAATGCCCGGGAACGTTTGGAATTCGGATTTCGTTGGGAATAACGGTCCCGTCGCGATCCGGGAGCCGAGTTTTTCACGCAGGCTGGCGATTCTGCAAAGGTTCCCGATGTCACGGTTCCGCGATATTCGCTTACAAACCGTGCAATCCTGTCCCCTCCAGCCCTTTCGACCTCTCCTGTCCTCTATCCGTGGCCCCTGTGCTTTTTCCGTCCGTTTTCACGCGACAGCGGACGCAGTTTTCGATTCTTCGCGGATCGTGGCACGCGCCGAAGCTTTTGTGAGTTGCGCGACTTCGTTAAAACGGGACGCGACCCGTGCTTTATCCACCGGGACAGTTCGCGAACATTGTCATCCTTCCCTTCCTTGTACCCTTCCCGTTGCGAGCTAGGAAAAATTCGGGGAACTGTCAAGTCGCAAGATTGAGTGAAATAAGTATCTGCTTTGGTCATTATTGAATCATTTGAATTCACTGTTTTATCTACTGCGTTAGCTAGCTAGTTAAAATTATTGTATATTTTGTAAGGGGGTTGTTATTTGGTGGGTCATTTCAGGGATATGTGCTCCTAAGAATGGCGTACTTTAAACAACCCCAAATGACTCTGTTTTTGGGTAAGTGCAGCTAACATCTTCCTCTTGGGAATAATCTGTAGATCTCGATACCCCAACAAAGTTTATCGACCCCGTCGCGAGTCATTCGGTCGACAATGTCCAACCTTCGCTTTTGTTTAATTCCAAGACGGAACGGGCGAGTGGCGAGCGGCGTTCCAACTCCCGGGCGCTATCAAGCCGCGCTTCAGGGGGTTGAAAACGCTAACGGACCGAGGGTGAAACTTTTCCCAGGCAGACCTCGACGAGTTTCGCAGCGACACTCGAGACAGAGAAGGTCCTCTAGCGACGCGGCAGCGCGAAAATTCAAGCTGATCCGTCTCTGCCAGGACGCAGAATGGCTCGACCTAGCGCAAGGAGGGTAGGGCGGGGGGGAGGGACGAATGACGAGGAGGCAGAAGGACGAACGACGAGAACCGTGGGGCGGGGGTGGTAGGATGAGGAGCTGCCTCTCGGGGCCTATTTGTAAATCAGTTCCCGGTTGCTGGATCCTGATAAACGTCCTCGTTACGCGAAAACGTGCCGGCGACGCGATTATTTAACATCGCGACGCCTGCGAGCAAGCAACCGCCCCCCTCGAAACATTTGTCTCTCTGCGGCCCCTTCGCGCCTCGCCCGTGAAGCCCCCGCCACCCACGATGCGCTGGATCCGTCGTGTCGCTTCCACCGTCGCCTAGCCCCGTATCTAAATTGTAAATGTTCCGGCCGCGAGATCGAGATCGAAGCACGGTACGAGGTATCCGTACGGACCCGCTGGAACGATCTCGCACGGAAACGCTTGTTTTACGTGGCCCTGGATTTATTCCAGTCGGGAGCTATCGCTGGCAGCTGAGAAGAATGCCACAGAGGCCCACGTTCGAATGTTTCTGTAAATGCTATTCAGGACAAAGGGTGAGCCTTTCGATTGGCTCTATTTTCGTTATAGACATCGTTAATATAGAGACGTGTCTGGGACAGTAAAATATTCTGTGGCTTATTTGCATGTCTCAAGGGGTTGTCAAGGGACTCTCTTTGGGAAGAAGATTATTTAGATTATTATTAGAATATTTTTCAATCGACAGTCTGAGAAATTCGAACGTGTTACCTACCTTGCTTTGCAAAAAAATATATTATATGTTGTTGTAGCATCCACAATCGTCCTCAAAGTGGAGGACTGAAAATGTATCTGGTTAAACATATCGTCTCTTTAAAACCTTTTCTAGAAAATACCAAAATAATGTTGATTTATACTTATTAATGAGCCATTTTGTGAAGCAAAATTGATCATACTCCCATGTAGTATCATTCCTTCATAATCACTTGCCATGAAACATCGAAGAATTGCTAAAAAATAGTCTATCTACCAGAGAAATAACATCGTCGAACCTTAATCCATGAACGATGGAAACACTGAAAAGAGAACGTCATTAATTCGTTCGAATTTATATTCCGTCGGTGTTTTCATGAACGGACCAGCCTGAAAATCGTGCGCCGTTGTGTTTTCCGTCCGTGGGAGTTCGCCTAAGATGTCACCTCCCTCCCTCGTCCCCACGTTCGCTTCCCTTCGCCGGTTTTTCTTCCCGTGGGAAATCATTTTCATTTAAGATCGGCTACGACAACGCCTCGCGACCGAGTCGAAGGCGAACTCTCGCTCTCGAATAAATTATTTCCAAGCCTTTCTCTCTATCCTGTGTTGCTCTCCCTTCGGAGGAGCGTGTTTTGCGGACGGCTTCAACGCCTCAAGAAAAATACCCAGGGGAAAGCCTTTAACGGATGATGCTACGCTTTCAGCGCGCGCGATTCGCAGAGTCGTTGCTTCGGCGCTGAAGAAACCGAGCTTCCTGGTCTACTCTTTGACTAGCGTGCTTTTTACCCTCTCTCCAGCAGTGTAACGCGAACTGCATTGCTTTATAGACTGTGCAGGCAAATTGTATGCAAACTGAAACTGTCGTTGGGGAGATTGGAGAAATTTTAGATCCATTTTCGATGGAATTAGTGTTTTAGTGATTATTGGAGGAATTTTTGGATATGGATACTTGCAGCTTCTACTGTAGCGTCGAAGCTTTGCATTGAACTTAGCGCAACCATGTAGTAATAGATTATTAGGTACTTAACAAGTAACGAGGTCTTCCTTTTGACTGGACACCTAAGAGCCTTCATCAGAATCATCATTTTAATTTATTTGTTCGGTTAAGATGATTTTTTTACGTTTCTTTGCATTCTATTCAATGTACAAGTAACCTTTCATACAGAAAAATGAAAATTATAAATTCATTGTTACAAACTGCGACACATAAATGAACCTGGACTAACAAACAACAGAAGTTCCCATCGGGACTGGCATCTACTGGTCCCAATTAGTTTAAAATATCGTTGACTGCTACAAAGTATCACCACGTATCGTCTCCTAAGCAAAAACGAGATTGACTAGCCCAGTTTGAAGTATAATGCGCCTCTGCCCTCTCATCCAGCCATAAAACGCTCGATCGTTGCGCGAATTTCCATGATGGCGAAGGCTGGCTCGCAAAGGATGGAGCGGCGAGCAGGTAAAAAGTTCCGTTTCCTAGCTCGCGGAAAGTGAACTTCCCTCTCCGACTAAAGCGTAATCATCGGGCCTCATTGAATATTCGACGACGACTGCAGCCGGCCACTGAATGTGGGTTAAACGCGCTCGTAAAAAATGGAAAGTAACCCGGGGCATTTGTCTAAAGCCGACTATCGCGATCATTTATAATGAAATGCTCGCAGAACCGACACGCCGTTGGAAACATTGCTGACGATCAATCATCCCCGGCAAGATCGTAACGAATATAATTATCGCGACGGAAACGCTCGGCTGCGATTGAACCGACGCCCTGAAAAACAAATGCTACCTGGGTACTCCGAGACGAGGACTGCCGACGTTAATAAGACGCGAGTCTGGCCATAAATTCAGCGGGGACGGCGTTTCGATTATCTTCGGGGAGGTAACGTGATCAATAATAAGAACAAACGCTTGACACGGTCGGAAACATGTAATGGTTCGTTCAAGGTATACTACGTGTAGCAGAAACACTTTAGGTTTTTAAGTTTCACTGAGACTAAGTTTAAGAGTAGCAAGACGTAGTAAAAAGAAATTACGTATCGTACTGTGTATGATCGAGTACCCCTAATATTTATTCTTTGTTTCGAAATACCTCCTTACCATGAATTAATTTAAGTAGAGTTACCAAGAAATTATAAGTTTACGTACACGAAGCACAGTTTCCCAAGACTAAAATTTGTCTACTTTTGAATCATAATTACCCCGCGAAATAAACAAGTTCGAAGCTCTTAGAGAAAGTTGAAGCTTCATTAGTATCATGGTGAATGTGTCCCTTGCCCCTGACTCCTTCTGTTTCCAACCCCACTTTCCCTACCGTCTGTCTCCTTTTTCTTACGAGCACTCGTAACCGAGGAAGTGGAAAAAGTTGGTCTAACGACTCGGCGAGTACGTATCTGGGCAACGGTTGTCGCGTAATTTCAGCGGGAAAGCTCGCGGAAACGCGACACTTAAAAGAATGTAAAACCGGTATGAACGCTTAAAAATTAAAAGGAGTCACGGAAAAAACCCGCGGCCGGCTGAGATTTCAATTATGGACGGGTTATCATTCCCCGGTTGGCGGGAGTGGTGGGAGGGGTGGTTCGAGGGAGAAAGTTTTCCCATTAAAGCAGCGCGCGACGATCGAAACGGATTACGCGAGCATTACCGTGGATTCTCGCGGGGTTATTTTACGTTCTACCGACGAGCGGAAACTTTATCCGCGACATGACCACTGCAGCATCAGGTTAGGCCGCAAGTGGAGGACACAGTGCCTTTCAGACTAATGTTTGGTGCCTTTTGCGTACTTGGCAACAAATAAGCTAGTTTTACGATTTATGTTGATTCGTGGTATCAATTTACACAGAGGAGAAAATATTCTCTGGTGTTTGTGTGCAATGCATTGCACGCGAATAATCGGAACTTCTTTTAATCGTAACAGTTGAAATGCTTGTAATATTGGGGAAATATTATATATGTAAAATGGCGATCTTTGTGTGATGAAATCCTGTAAATGTTACTTATTAGAATAAGTGAATAATCCTCTACCTATTTAAGTAATCGATCAGTTCGTACCTACGTTATCCTAATAAGAAAGTTTGCACTTCGTGAAAGATTTTTCAAATAAAAAGGGCCCTTCAAAGCTGAGTACAAATCCTGCACACGACGAGCTGGAGGTGGATGGTCCATTGTTTTATCCGCGTGTCTCGCGAGCGACGATAGGCTCCCAGAATTTAGGCTTTGCCCATATTTACCCGTCAGCCAGATACGTCGCTAAAAGTGCACCGTTCCGGCGTAGAGATCGATCGATCGAACGGGAAACGCCAACATTGTCGTCATCGCGGCCCTCGTAATGGAGTGCTGTTGACGCGACGTTGACGACGACAGTGAAGGATCGAGGAGAAATTTTCCTCGGTTCAAGTCCGAACGACATTGCTGTCGATCAAGCAATTAGGCTCCGCAACTTCTCTCTGACCCCCCCTCCCCCCCTCTCGGGCTCCCAGGAGGGAGAGCTTCCGCCTGGGAAAATGTTTTCTGTCTGGTCGGCAGAACTTTTATCGCTATTCACGTCAGACGGTTAATGAAATTGCAGAACTTTAGATATCTGGAAATATCGAGCTGTCGTGTGCGACGAAATTCTTACGGGACCATTCGAGATCTCGATATGGAGAAACGAGGACATTCTTGAATTTTTATTATTCGAGATATATGTAGGTATTAAAGAGGTTTCCTTGAAGTGTCCTAGGGACGTTTGTATTTTTAACGAATGAAGGATTTTAGGATGTCAAGTACTCGAATACCAAAATGCTTTAATCCAATAATGTACGTACCTAAGCTATTTTGTGTTAATCCCTTCAGACCTGAATTATCTTTTTCTCGAACTAACGTAATTTAATTTTTAGAATTAACTTGAGCTAAAATTAGTATGGAAAAAATAAAGAAAGAAATCCTAATAGCGCAGTTTTTGAGGAAAACTGGTCTTTCTTCATGTGCATGAATAAGTACATTCGTCGTAAAGGATAGTGTCCAATACAAAATGTTGTCTCTTCAACTGTGGACGCCAGGTTTGAAAGGATTAAATTTAGCATTGAAACATTTCAAAAAGTGCTTGGAATGCGCTCCCTCGCGGTCGAATCATTCTTTCCCCGATGACAACGCCAATGACGACGGGACCAGCCTGCTTTGCATGCATCTCCCACATTTACATGCGCTCTAAACACAAGTGCCTATATTTGGCATATCTGCACGCATTCTGTATAAAACTACACATTAGCATAATTGTACCTAAACCGTGAATTTACATACAAAACATGTATTTGCATGAACATCCGAGGTTCAGTCATACCCAGCGTTGTTGTTAAAACTCGTTAGACCGGGATCACCGTTTTGCGTGAAACGTCTGAAAAGCGAACTTCGCTTCCGTCGAACGAAGTTTCATCAAAGACGCGTTAAGCGCCCGAGGGGCCCCCCGTGCTTCGTTTCATCGACAAGTTTAAGCGCATTGATATCGGTTTCACGTCGAAAGAGCCCAATCGATAAATTACTCGTCCTCCTCCAACCCCCTCAGTCAGCGGTGGAAGAACGTCGGCGAACAGATAAGCGCGCGGCGGTTGTGGAAAAGATATTAATCAAAAGGTCTGCTTAGAAATTTCGTACCGCTGCGAGACGTGCTCCAAGTTTTTGAGACGGACTCGGCACAAAGCTTAGACGGACATTAATCAGTGGAATCTGACTGTAACGTCGAATGGTCGGAGGTGGAGCGAAGAAAAAGGCAAGGTGGGTGGAACTTCCCTCGTTTATCATCCGATAGTCGCCCATGGGAGGGCGCGCGGATCGAATTTTTCTCGAAAACCTCTTTTGGGACGCGGGACACTTGACCAGAATCGAGTGACCTTTCCCGTCACAATGCCAAAGTCACTAATGCCCCAGGGGAAAAAAAAACAAAAAATAATACGTCACGCCAATTCTCGATCCTTCAATGTCCGTGTCATCCTCCCGTCAACTGCACGTTCACCGCAAGGACAATATTCGAGCGCGATTAGATCATCGCTGGCAGCGTCCTGGAAATAAAATCATTCGGACGTAATGAACAAATTATCGGACATCAATCGTTGATTGTTAAGATTGAAAATCATTTTATTTTCTAACAGCCGAAAATTCATGTCCCGTTATACGGTGAAGAATGTCGCGATGCGATGAAATTGGTGGATAAGTGAATTTCCAATCTCTCCAACTCTTGCGTGTGTGCGAAACCTGTAAATTTTTGTTTCGTGGCTAGGATTCTACACAGTGAGATACTTGACTCGACTTCCATTCGAGACAAGAAAACACAATCGATTGCCAAGGAGCTACCCGCAGCAGTTCCGTTTCCTCCGGGAAGAAACGAATTCGCCAGGAAAAGACGGCACGGCGAAAGGATTAAAATTGGAATCGTAAATCCTCGGAGCCGGTTGTTCCCCGTTCCAGCCCCGCCAGGATCGAAGTGTAGCGTTTTCGGCATTCAAGCTCGGCATAATCGCTCCCTGAAGGGCATAAAGGAAGGCGACGAGAGGCAAAAGAGATTCACGGTGCCTCCTCCACGGTAGCTGCAATTATTCGGTTCATTTAATTCGCGGTATTCCGGGTGAGTAATGTTCGTACGCCGACGGAGGACACCCCCGAGAGGGTGTGTCCTTTGTAGGTAAATTCCTGGGGCACGAGCACTCGGGGAGTGAGTCCCTTGGCCACCTTGGCGAGCGGGGGTGAGCACTCGATACCGTTTGAAAGCACGTAGGTAAGCATTTATCCCAGAATATCCTATTTATCTTGGCGTTGGAACACGCGCCGTCCCTTATTCTGGCAATTCGGTCACGTCCTACCAGTCCAGCGTTTCGACGAAAACCTGCAATTTCGATTTCTTCCCAAAGATTTCCAGCCTCTCCTCCGGTAGACCGTGTCTCTTTTTCTTCGTCCCTCCCCTGGTCTCGTCACCTCCCTACCGTCGAATCCCACACGTTCTTCCGCATCGATGGGTCGCGTTTCTCGCCCAGACATCGCAGTCTGGTGGTTCTTCAAACTCCTGTATCTACAGCCTGTTATCGCTGGCCGTAGTGTTTTTTGATTCCATCATGGATATCTTACCGAGCTCGAGTTGAAGTATGTCGGGTTTGCAGGCCGGAAGCGTGTAGGGGAAGCAGAGAACGTCGTTACTGAGAGGGACAACTAACTATTTGCACTCCGAATTATATTTCAATTTCATTACCTTCAGCTCCCAACGCTTTTAAGTGTTTTACTTGAAATTTACTTGAACTAATACATAAGGCAATTTAAATAAAGAAGGGAAGAAGCAAATTGACTTAACTACAAGTTTTATTCACACTATTGTTTTATTTTGTAATTTTCAAGTGTATGATATATCTTGAAACATTTTTCAGAATTCCCCTTTTTAATCAATCTACAATAAATATTTTTTCCTCTGAAAAAATAATGAAATCTACGTAAAAATTGCATTTTCCCACAGTTTGTTCTCAAATGGGTCAATCGCGTCAAGCACTTCTTTGCGCGTGTTCCAAAAGCTCGCTCGATCGCGAATTAATCCTTTATCGGATCAGAGCGAAAGATTTGACGCGGTCGGCGGCAAAACAACGCGCGTGACGTTTTTTCTATTGTCAATAACAGATTCGTTCGTTCTCTCGCGAGCAATTTCGGCTCGCGGCTCGCCAACGGATCTGCTCGCTCCATTTTTGCATGGCTGTGGCGTCGATGGAGCCAATTATCACGCTCAAACAGCCGTGCGAACACATTAAATTATTGCTACCTTTCCGCTTCGAATGCAAATTTATCTAGAAAACCGACACGTGAACATTTTGCTAGCCCCGGGCTCTGCTGAATATTCTGGGACATCGTGCACCGACGGAGACGCGAGAGACCCGCGTTTTGTTCGAAAACCGTTGCGATCCTTGCGTGAAATTCAATATTAAATTTAACACTCCGCATTTTTCCCACGATGATCGGCACCGAACCGTTGCGCCGGCCCCCGGTTCGTCCAAATTATGGAAACGATTGCGAATTATTCATGAAATATAATTTTTTTTTACTTAGATGCTTAACGCATTCGGTTCATTTTGTATGATTTATATTTTTTACAATTCAAAGCATGTACGTTTCAGTATCGTTGAGATTATTTCAAAATATGACAGAGGTTCATTTTACATTATCAACATATAAGGTTCTTTCACAAAATTAGAAAGTCCCTGAGTATATTCTGTTATATTAGTTCTTTTTAAAGAAATATGTTATCTTTATCATTTTCAATTACATAGAGTTATTTCTGTTCATATACAATAGAAAACATCCAAAATTAAACGGAATCAACGTGTTTGAAAAGAACGCATTGCACTGTACACTGCAAATTTTACTCTAAATATTTATGAATCGAAACCTATGCCAGGTTAATTTTCAGTAAACTGTGCCACGAATTAAAAAAGAACTAGAATCTCCAATCAACAAAGACAGCAACGGAAAATTAAAAATCTCACATGCTCAACCACACGCGCTTCGAACACTGCGGTGGTTTCTCATACTCGGAAACTTTAGTCGAGGAAATTTTACTTAATGACCACTTCTAATTCGGACTGGGGCATCGAGCGAATTACTAATTGTTGCCTTGGGTTCGCCGAAAGTTGTGCTTAATGAGTTCTACAATAACACCGCGCGCGACGATATATCTCAGAGAACGCAATTTCGCGAGTAAATTTACTTTACTGGTGCCCTTGCAGCAACTATGTTGCTCAATTATCGTAAATATCTTGCGAGCCTCGTATATTCGCCATTTGTTCAATTTACTCAGATTTCGTAAAAACGTCTGTCTCCATTTTCTCCGTTACACTTCGTAAATGGTTAAAGTTTTCGTAAAAATAACTCGCGGAGTTATATCGTTCAAGATTTCGAATCATCAGTGCTCCGCTATCTATAGGGCAAGAATAAACACGTTGACGAGCATAAGGGACGATAATGTTCGACTAAGCCAGTGTGGTTGTTTGACGGTGTTAATGCTTTTATAATATCGAGACGCTGCAGGCGTCGACGATCAGGACGCTCAGCGTCGGATGCATTCAGAGGATAGTAGCGCAAAATCGCGGGAAGAGATCACCCCCAAGCCAACGGAGGGGGGCCCGCTCCTTTAATCCGGAATACGACGACGACCGTCGCGACGCTCGATAGTTCCTTAGACCTGCATCAGCGCCCGTTATCGGTTTTCGATCTGAGCGACGAAGCGCGAGGAACGCAACGAGTGATAATGCTGCGGCTAATATCGTCAATGATCATTTAATCACGCTTCGTTCGCCCAGTGTCTTCCGCAGCTCGAAGAATGGCTGGCTGTGGTGGGCAATGGAATTTGGATGGCAAACGTTATCTTATCATCAAAACTCGTTTTTGATTTTACTAGAAATAAACATTTCTATATAGTTTCTTACTTTATATTTTCGTTTTCTATATTGCTTTCCTCTGATACTCAACAAATTTAATTCGATATGCATATTTCTTCTTCTCTCGATGTCACACTTATTTATTCGACATATTTTAGGTTTTCTTTAAGAATGATTGGACCTTTATAAATTCTACTTACTTATGGTTTTGACGAAGTCTCTGAATTAAATTTTCTTATGGGGCTAATTGAATTAAAGGTTAAAAATTCTCAATTACATTTTTTAATTGATTTCAGTACACTAAATGAGTTACTAGATGAAATACTACAATTTTTAAACTGGACATCATACTGAAACAGTATTATTAGAAAGATTTTTATTAGAAAGTTCGACATATTTGCATATTCTCGCTCTAGTCAATTGTAGTCTCATAAAATATTCAAAAAGCATTTAGCACGAGATTCTACAGATTCGATGTGATCAGTATCATTCCAGGAAAATTGAAAAAGATATAAACTTTTACGACATTGTTCTCTTGAATGGTCAACTACCTGCTTTGGACATCTAATGCAAGATAAACAAAATGAGTATCGATGAAATAAAAATAATAATCTCCCTGATCGATTTCGTCAAATTCTTGACAGCTACTGGACGTCGATCGTCCCGGCCAATCATCGTTTCACGGGAATTGGCATCGACACGAACACAGGGCGTGCACGAGCGAGAAAGTTTGCTCGCGTGCGGGGTGCATGACGACGTCATAAGTAAGCCACTGCGCCGGGCTTGCGCGTTGTACACAGTAATTATGTGTTAACTACCCGTTAAGCAGCACTTCGTTCTAATGACGTCATGTACGTCCTGCTAACGACGGAACGGGTAATGTGCGCCGCTGTGTACAATGCTTGAAAAGCCGAACATTACAAATCTCGTGAATTTCCTCGGATTCTGCCGCGAGTTAACGTCCACCACGATCGATTGTTAAGTTTGACATTTGTGGTGAAAGGGTGGTCCCTTGGAGGTCAACTTTGAGGATTTTTTCACAAAGTAACTAAAATAATGAAAGTCTTTTTCGGAATGCTAAAATCTGTGAAGACACTTTACCAAATTGAAAATTTCAATATATATCGAAAATATGAAAAGTGTGTAAAATTTTTGAAAGGTGTATTATAATCGCCATCGTTGCACTTGCGTATGTGAGTTTAATGAAACAGTCTTGAATTTTTGTTTCCGAATACTCTGTTTCTTGTGCAAACTCTATTTGGGAACAGGAAAGGCTCCCAAACGGATCGTGATCGACGATAGCAATCGCAGGGCGGCAGGTCGGCGTCAATACGGAGAACTCGCATTTCCCAGCGACCCCTAACTACCAGGGTAGCGCAGCCTACCCTCTGCAGCGTCCAGGGCAGAGCCGTGCAGCGTTAATTGATCAAATTACAGGGCCGCGAGCAGGCATCGAAATTGCAGGGCTACCAGGCCGGTTTTCGGACCGTCCTGGACCGAAAGGGTAGCCAGCCGCTTTCCAACAAGGCCTTCCTGTCTCACCCTCGTACGACCCTGCTCGCGTTGCCGGAACAAGGGTGGAGGGCCACTTCAATCCGATCGGGATGATGTTCCGCGGGACCGATCGGTCAAGTGTTCATTGCCGGTTCATTCGCGCGAATTCCGCTTTTAATTAATGAGTATCTCCCACCACCCCGCGCGGCCAGTCCCGCGAGCCGATGATTGATCGACAGTATCGCTGATTGTCCGCCGAATACCGAATTCATCTCCGTTTCCGGTTGCGCGATTCGCCCTCTGGTGGAATCTTCCACGGGGTTGTTAAAGGCTGCTGGGTGTGTAAGTCGATCTCGGAGGGGATGAGCGTTTAGGCAGCGGCGATGGACGGTTAAGGGTGCGAGGAAGGGTGTGAGGAAGGAAAGGGTTTGGGTTGGGAAGGTGGGAACTTGGTGATGATGACTCTCTCGAATCAGGTGGTTCAATTCGGTGGTGAAGTATGGTTTCTTCTGTTTTGGTCATTTAGAGTAACTTTGATGTATTTTTTGATAAACACAGAATTTAATCAAATAATTAAGTTACATTTTTACATAAGACTGTATTAAATATCTGCTTACTACCATCAACTTCTTAATGATCGATATATCGTCAATCCTCTCGAACAGCTTCATTATCAACAAAACAGTCCCCTTGACTACTGAACTCGATATTCGAGTATCCAGCATTACCGTATGCCGACATATCGATAGCAGATTTTGAACCATTGTCATTGCCCTCAGGGGCTGTAACTGTGATTGGTCTCAGCCGCAGTGCGGGTTTGGCGAACCCGACGTACCCGAGTTCCTACCAGGGTCGTTGAAATAAGAGAAAGTAGAATAATTAGACTATCGGTAGCATAAAACATTTCACATTTACTTCAACAACTATAAGAAATATTACAATACTAATGACTTCCTTTGTCAGATATTTTAGCAATAGAATTCTTATTCTTCATTTTCGAACCTCGATCGCAGTCTTCACGATGCAAATGCTGTCGAGCTGATACAAGTTTTCCACGTCGGCAAGTTCGGCGAAAATGAGAGGTCGGCCCGAGTTAAGCCCGTAATTTACAGAATAATTAGCGGTATCGAATTGGCTGACGTGCCTCGAGGCGTACACGATGTAAATCCTTCATCGGCAGCGTCGAAAATTCATCACTGTATCACTGTAATGTGGATCGTTTCGCTCTCGGATGTAACTGGATTCCCGTGACGGAACTGTGAATATTGTAGAGATTAGTTTGCTTTCGTCCATTTATATTTTCATTCACTTCAACTTCACTTCACAAAAAGTTATGAAAGAAGTTTGTCAAAATTATATGATACGTTTGATGTTTCCAAATAAATTTTTTATTGTAGGTACACATGTAAAATGTATTTATGTAATTTTATGTAATTTAATAAAATTTCTTCAATAGACATAGAGGGTACGAATATATACGGGACTGACTGCACTTTGAAAATCCCTAAGCTCTTGATAAATTATACAATCCCCAATTTCCACAGTCGCCATAGCGAGTCCAAACGATCGAGAAAAGAGGAGAGAAAACGACAAACGTCCGTCGAAGACAAATTAAACGAGCATGTCCGCGGCAGTCCAGGTCACGGTTGGGCAAGTGGATCTTCCCGTGCCCGGTCGAGTTCTCCAGGCCACCGTCATCTGAATTAAAAATACACGAGACCTCGCGACTTGCCAGTGACTTCCTTTCTCCCCAGGAGTGTCTTAATTACCGACCAGTCGCCGCTGGAAGAGAGAGAGAGAGGGATACAGAAAAATCGCGAGGTTGCGAGAAAGAAAGGGCGAGCTCACGAGGTGGGACGAAGCTTTGGAAAAGGTAGGGGCCAGATTCCGAGGGAAGACCTTTCCACGGTTGAAAAAGGCTGCTGGTACTCTGCGGGAAAGGCTGCTTCTGCTGATGGTACTAATTCAAGGCGGGGAGCGGAGGGCAGCGGGAGGTGTTAATTAACTACTCGTTTCGCTCCCGTCAGAGACATTCGAGCTCGACTCAACTTCGCCTCGCCGCAGTCGTCGCACGGAATCGTTGGAGCGGCCGGTAGATAGGAAACGGTGGTTTTTAGGAATAATGATTGGAGTCTGATAGGGAATTTATCGGTGGTATTCGAGGAATTCGGTACAGAAGTCCTTTCGGCCATCTAGGGAATTTATAGCTTCTTTCGATAGATGATGATGGTAGTACATAGCAGATTATACCTTTTGAAATTGAATTGTAGGAAAAATGATACTGTACGGAATATTACTGTACGCAAGAGTTCCCTTGTCATTGAATATTTGAGATATTTATTTCACAAGACATCTTTGAAACAATTTTTAATATGTCCTGTGTCTTAATTGTATAATATGTAGAACAATGGACCATGTAACAAAGTATTCCTGACATTTTTCTATCATGAAAGACCCGAAGTGCTCACTTATCGAGGCATACTTTTCCAAGATGTCCCTGAAGAAAGTTCCCACTAAATGGAGCGTTCCAATTTCTATACCTTCTCCACTTTCGAACCGACTCGAAGTACAGATTCGTCGAAGCATGGCGAGTTACTCGGTGGAATTTTTGACAACGCGTTCTTTCGATCCCAGATGAAATATTTTCGCATTCCTATTCAGCCCTCTGATAATTGGTGCGGGTCCAGGAGTGTCTGATACCGATTCCCGAGTTCTCACGGAGTAGAGTGCAACGGACACGTAATAAATTCCAGGTTTACCTATTCTGCTTGCGACAGGAATTATTCGGTGGGCTCGTAGGTGCACGATCGATTTAACCAGGGGATGAAATACGAGAGATGCACCAATTCGTTGCGGCGAATCGGTAGTTTCCTGTACTATTACCCCCTCGATTCCCTTGCGATTGTTTCGTCCAGCGCCTTTCCCTGTTTCGAATAAAAATTTCAAAACCCGCGGACGCGTCCTAATCGAATATGCATAAGCTGCGTACATCGCGATTGAAAGTATACTTCCCGTTTAGTTCGCGGACAAATTGTAAGTATCAATTCTCTTCACATTCGAGGGTGGTAGTTGAAAACATGTATAGAATTTTCACAGCGGCTACTATTTTTTAACAATTCTTTCTCGGTTACCTTACTCTGATCGTAACGCAAGTCTAAATTACAAAGCCTAAATCTAACGCCTGTCAAATGCTCCATTTTATGCAAATTATAATTAAATCAAACAGTACACATTACAGTATTACACAGAATTTAAACTTAGATTACTGAGTAAGTACAGTACTACCTGATAGTAGATTAGAAACAGTATATGACTTAGGACGATGAACCACGAGATTTTAGGAACTCAAATATAATTAGTAACGGTTGAATCAATGGTCCGCTGAGGAATACATCTATCGTAAACGGTAGACTCTTAATTGCAACCGCATCCCTTGTTAGCAAGACGTGAATTTTGCGGATTGCCACGGGGCGTCGAAGAAACGGACCGACCGATTCATAAAGTGTACACAGCGGGGACGCGTTACCCGCATATTCATCGTCCGAATAGCCCGATCGCGGTGCACGAATTCGGTTACATTCCCCCGCGCCAGCTGCATAACAAGGTCTCGCAAAACATAGCGCAGCGTGTTCACGGATATAACTAGGGCGTACGCGTGGAATATGCGCCGAAGGAATTCATTCGAGTACACCGTTGGCACGTAATCGACGGTATTTGCGCCAGGACTTACAGTTACGTCTCCTTTCGCTAACGAACCGCTCCGCCGCACCGAAAATCCTCTCGAAGGATCTCAGATCCCCGTGGAAACCATCCCTGCCAGAGGAAATCCTTTTGTTTCACTTGCTGATTAGCGATGCGTCGCTCACGTGATCTCGCCCCGATGGATAAACACCCGATGAGCACCCTGTGACACAGTTTGCGCGCGAACTTGCTGTTTTGCTACGAAGAAGTTACCGAATTTCGAAGGCTTCGTACATTACACGCGATCGAGGGATAGAGAGAGGAAGGATTACATGAGCCGTTCGTTGCACAAATCGATTAACTCTTTAAAACAAAAAGTTGAGAAATGCGATGAAATAATGTTTGTCGTTTAATGGTGTTAAGCTGTATTATTCAGGAAAGTTATTATAAATATAAAAAGATATGAATATACCAAGTGCTTTGGCACTTAAATTAAAAAATTTTCAGAAAGTGGAATTAATCGGTTTGTGCAGTGAACGACTCATATATCGACAGATGTCGAGAAGGAAAATGAGTTGGTTAAAAAAGCATCGCGTAACAGTGGAAGAAATTGTATCTTCGTTACGCTGACCTACATCCCCCAAACGACTCTGTCCCCCAACCAAACAAAGCTCACCCCTAACTCGAACAGAATATGTACACCATCGAGTAATGTTTTCTCGGACCCAGTCCTGCCAAAGGCTCCTGAAACGTCGTGACCCAATCCTAGCAATTCCTTTGAGGACAGATCATCCTTTCTCCTAACTTCGCGAGAGGGTCGTGAGACGACATTATCCATACATCCCCCAACACGATCAGCGACGATCGCCAGAACCGCGCGTCCACCTGGGGGATCCATCGTCGATCATTTCCACGGGTATAGATTTTTCTTTGGCAAAAGGAGAGCTCGGAGTAAGACGGATAACGCCGGCCCGATAACAGAAGGTACACAAGAAGGGGTGTCGTTAACGATCCAATACAAAGCCACTGGCAAAGTGGATGTTACCCCACGCCACCCGTTTCAGCCAGCGTAGTGGCGCCCTTCGGTCCTTTCGTGGGCGGAGGGGGGATTGAAGGCAGTGGTTGGGAAGAGAGGGCGGGAGACAAGGGTCCGCCACCCACAATTCCGCTTGCGGGCACTGTAATTTGCTGTATGCATGCATCCAGAGATGGATAGACACGGCTGGGCAGCCGAGCAGGTCCGGGAGATCTATGGATTTATGCAAATGCAGGCAGTTAGAGTCCCGAGCAGCCTCCGCCGTTGAATAATGCGTTGATAAGATAGGAGCCCCAGTGCTCATATGCCGCTACCTACCCGACTATCCGCCATTGATTTGTCACCCTTCCGTTCGCGATCTCTCCCCTTCCGATCCCCCCACGGATCTCGCTTTGAGAGAACTTCCCTCCACTTCGCGAAGTAATTCGATGTATCTTGATAACCCACATCGGGATTCTTTCTTCTTCTAAGAAGAATTCGTCTGTTATCGAGTTAGAAGAGTTCGAATTTATATTGCGATTTCGAGACCATTTGGTAGTTGTTTGACGTTTTGTGACGAGTACACTCGACGCGTAAAATTTTGTTACCATTCGTTATGTGAGAGTATGTTTCATATATTAATTTGAGTAGCAGAAGTATAAGTTGCATGAATTTTTGGGACGACTTAATATATAGCCGTCTTTACAATCCAATATTACTCTTTTTTTGACGATTATACTTGTCGTAGCTTGATTCTCACGGCACACATAAGTGCGCGCTTTGAAAAAAGGACGCCACGACGGTTTAAATGGAGTTACGTAATTTTTATTGGATAGAAAATAGGGTCGATAATATAAATTCAAATATAAAACGTAGCTTTTAGAATTAGATAAGCGTTTATTTCATTGTTTAAATGTAATTAAAAAATGCAATGTGATGCACCAGTTAAATGTACATGAAATTTTATATTAATGTTATGCCTCTTAACGTAATTTCGTATTCCCTGATTTTAAATATTATACTCGGAATATTGGACAGACGAAAGCTCAGTTCAACGCGTTCTCCATTGAGTCTGAACGCCGGTGATTGACTGTGATTGATGATAGGAAAGGGGTGCGATGTATCACGTGCACTCGCAAGCACTAGTAAATATAGTTTCGTACGATCGTATTGCCACTGCAACAGAGCTGCGCAATGTATTTCCAAATAGCAGAAACCTGAGATGAAGTGATTATTCGTGATACAATAAATAGAAATTATGTAATACTAATTACTAATACTTATAATACTTAATTATATAATATTGAATTCTGTAATTCAATAGTTGCATTTCTGGGTTATATTAGAACTAAAAGTTGGAACGCATTCGGATAAAAATTCATAATTTCTCAAAGATGAGTAAACATATAAACAACACTCCAGATTAGCATACTTTGAAGTTTATGGAAACAAAAAATCGTGACCATTACATATTTTTAATCCGAAAATACCCGACTATCCCCTTAAGCTTATGCAAAAAAAAATAGAGCTTCGCAATCGTTTGTTGCTATCGACGACCCAGACACAGAGTATTGCGCTTTTCCACACTCAAAAGGTTAGTATTCCACAAATATTTTTATTGACACGTTACCCTCCGGGGTGGTCGCTTCAATAGAGGAAACAAATCCTTCCGCGATTATGATCGCGCTTCAAAGCGTATCGTTTCCTCTGTATTCTTTTTTTTATATTTTTATTTTTTTTTGTTTTTTTTTTTTAGAAGCTGCACGAAACAAAAGGTTCCTATACCCGCCAAAGGATTAGACCAGCATTGAACACTGCATTTCCATTACAAATCGGATTTCGCCCCGGCGGGTGGCGGCGGGGGTTGCCAGACTGAGATAGGGTCGAAAAACAATAACAACGATAAACAGTCGAACAGCGCGCCATCCGCTTTTCTCTACTCTTTCCACCGAACAGCGGGCCGATCGGCATCGCGTCACGGACAGCAAACATTGCTCCGGGATTACGCTCTCGAGCCTCGCGAATCGCGTTACGCGTTTCTACTTCGTTGATCGAAGTTGCCACGGTACTGCGACCTTGAATTTTTGGACCGATGTGCCACCTGCGTTCGGGAATCCTGTGACTTTTCGAGCCACCAGGTGCTGTCCTCTCACGTATTTTGTTTGCTCGTTTCGAAGTTATACTTTTTCGAACGGCGATAATTTTAGCTTATCGATACCAAAGCGTCGCTACGTTTGTATTCGATAATCGACAATTTAAAATTTCATATTTTACATTTTTAACTGACTTCCAAAAGGAGGAGGTTACACAATTCGACATGTATATATATTTTTTTATGTAATGTAGAGTGCTCGGACGATAATGCAGATTGCTCTGTCGGTAATGCAGATTGCTCTGCCGGTAACGCAGATTACTCTGTCGGTAATATAGATTACTCTGTCGGTAATATAGATTGCTCTGTCGGTAATATAGATTGTTCTGTCA
>NW_026535289.1:10221066-10221409 GCF_026225885.1 Hylaeus anthracinus
CTGTCGGTAACATAGATTGCTCTGTCGGTAACATAGATTGCTCTGTCAGTAATATAGATTGCTCTGTCGGTAATATAGATCACTCTGTCGGTAATATAGATTACTCGGTCGGTAATATAGATTACTCTGTCGGTAATATAGATTACTCTTTTGGTAATATAGATTGCTCTGTCGGTAATATAGATTACTCTTTTGGTAATATAGATTACAATGTCGGTAATATAGATTACTCTGTCGGTAATATAGATTACTCTGTCGGTAATGCAGATTGTTCTGTCGGTAATATAGATTGCTCTGTCGGTAATATAGATCACTCTGTCGGTAATATAGATTACTCGGTCGG